>NC_058338.1:4227362-4848434 GCF_905475395.1 Chrysoperla carnea | reverse complement strand
TGACTACTTTTAAAGATTTTCAAAAACCAACTTCACTTTTCCATCTGTGCAGTGATAATTCTTGAACTGATGTGATAAAAAAATTTAGTCATCATCCCAATTGTGATGATAAATTGACACAAGTTTACCAATTTTATGAGCCGTTTGGTATTACTGTGCACCATATTTTGTAAATTTCTGTTCTTTTTCTAAATTGCAGTATCTTTTTCTACGTACACTCAGTGTAAATAGTGTAACATTCTCGATAGAAAAAGAACATATACATAAAGACATGTTATGGAGGGAATACAGGTACTTGTTAACAACTGGTTGTGGTTTTTGATGAAATACATGAGAGATAGTTGATAATGTTTCGTATTGAAAACATTTGTCTTTCTTCAACGTGTTGTGTTTATCAAAATTTCACACGCATTGCTTGTTAATAAGTTTCTAATGTTTTAAGTTGGATTAAAATCTCCAATAAGATGTTAAAACTTACACACAAAGGGTTGTTTTTTAAAAACAGGCCCTTATATTACGATAACGAAATATGAACTACATATTCCTTGAAGCAGATTTCTGTTTAAAAAAAGTCAACTTTTAATTTGACAATTTGTTTCTTAGACTTCAATTTTCAGTAGGTCAAGACCGAAAACTGTAGGAATAGTAGAAAAAAATTACAAGACAAGATATTTGTCAATATTTAGTTTACGCTGTATGTACCATATTAAAAACATCAATTATAATCGAGAGACCATGATGTAAATAAATATCGTATACATGATTAAAAGTAAACAAAAACAAAAAGTAATAGAGATAAATGTTTACCGATTCTCTTTTTCTTCGAAAAACAAAGAATTATTCTTTTGAGAATCTTTCGGTTAAAAATTTACTTGAAATGAACAAAATTAAAAAAATCCCCGACCATTATTTCAGGTACAGAACCCTAAAATCCCTCTTGAAACATATTTAGAACACTTTCCTTGAAATTACCATTCAAACGAAACAAGAAAAATCAAAATCGGTTCATTCGTTTAGGCGCTTCGATGCCACAGACAGACAGAGAGACACACACACATAGCGGTCAAACTTATAACATCCTTTTTTTGATTTGGGGGCTAAAAAACGCTTGGGTTCTTTTTTTGTAGAAAATGTAACTCTCTACAAAAATGATTTCGGCACTTTTTCGCTAAAATCAATAGTGTAGCAGTTAGTGCAAAAAAAAAAAAAAACTCACCCTTTCAAACCAATATGGTGGCCTTCCCCCGAGGGATAACATCCCACCTTTTCAACCGTAACCAAAAAGTGAAAAAAACAATACAGGTATTAAATAAGAAGTTTTGTAGAATCATTTCTAGGATTATTTATTAGCTTTAAAGTTATAATATTTGAACAAAACTAATATAATTTTGAACTAGCATATTAGTTCCCATTCCCGCTCCTTAATCCTGACATCTGATGGATTATCTTCATGCCCAACATATACTTTATACCCCAACTTATTCCATTTATCAGTGCTATCAACATACAAATACTGACCATAGAAACTCACACCATCATGTCGAATTTTTATAAAGTTCTCATTGTTTGTGAGTTCAATAATCCATCCACTTGATCCTACAAAGGTATAAACCGGACGAACTTCATTAAAACCAAAAGTACTTGTCGAATAAAATAACCATTCATTCCAATGAACATTTTGAATTATGAAAAATCCAGCACCATCGTTGAATTCAAATTTCCATTGACTTTTCGCTTCCATAATACTTTGTGATATCTGTGTAAAAATTCGACGTTTCCCACTCGAACCATATTGATCATTCGCATATAAGTATTCATTCAAATAAGCATTCTTTAATTTACATTTATCACCATTCCAAATTAGATTTCGAACTAAAAGAGGTAATTGCTGTCGAATATATTGAATCGTCTCTTTCGATTTATCATCCAAAGTATTATAATCGGTTCTTTCGAGAAAGTTTTTCAGATAATATGCGAAAAATGTTATCGGATAATTATTATTGATTAAATCGTGCTTTTTTAATTCTTCGAATAAAATTGAGAATATTGTAAATTTTTGTTTTAAGTCTTGATTGAAATTTTTTAATACGTAATGTATAAAATTTTTTTTTGTTAAAATTTCTTTCTTTTGAAAAGCTATCTGTAAAGCTGGTTTAAAAATATCATCGAAATGACTACTTAAATCAAAGTCAATAGCATAATATTTATAAATAAAAAATTCAGAAAAGAATTCTTGTATAACGTTTAAACATTTATGTTTATTTGAAATGATTAAATTAAACATATCTTGATCGAAATCGGGCATTAATTCTACATAGGACTGATTAAATTCTTTGAAACGAGATGTAAAACCAATAATTTTATTACAAATATCTGATTGTTTTAAAATAAATTTCTCAAGGTTGTCTCGATCGTACGAAATACTTCGTTTTACAATTTCAGATATAGAAATTGTTTCTAAATCTTTCAAATGTCGATCAGCTTCATCAATATTCCCACGAGCTATTTCCAAAACACATAAATTTATTTTTGTACTTTCTAAAACATTCGACTTATAATATTTGAGCATATTATCGTATAAAGTATTGTAAAGAATTTTTTTATCTTTGATTTTTTCTTGTTGAATAATAAAATTCATTATATTCTCGAAATTTGCGTTTTCATCTTTGGTATTATGATAATTAAAGGCTTGCACGACAATATCATGTGCTGAATTTGGTTGTAAAAAAGTTTGAAAGTTTTGCACAGATTTATCGATTTTTCCAAGTATTATTTCCAATGCACAAAGCTGTACCGCAAATTTAAGTGATGTATCTGTCGAGAAAAATGAACCTAATACTTTATTTTCCAACATTTCTTTGTGTAGAATTTCGTAAAGAAGTTTGGTATTGATTTTTGATTGTTTCTTAATAAAATTCATTACATATCCATAACTTTTTAATTCTTTATCGGCAATTTTCGAGAAATAAACTTCCTTTATAAATTGAGATATTAAATTGAAATTTAAATATGGTATTTGATTAACCGCTGTATCAATTTCCCCATTTCTTATTGCTATAACACACAAATCGAATGTGGTCGCTTCTAAACGTTCTAAAGCTTCATTCAATTTTTTCCCTAAATTTTGTAATTCTGTTTGTAATTTGTCTAATTGTAATTGAAATTCTTGTGATAATGATTGTTTTAAATTTTCGAGTTCTTTTTCATATTTATTTAATAATGTTTCATATGCGTTTTTCCATTTAGTTATCTCTTGAATTGAACCAGTTTGAGAAGCTTCTGTAAATCCTGCTTTTAAGTGTCTAACACCGCATAGAATTACTTTTGTTAATTCATCACAATTATTCGATCCGTTAAAATCTAAAGTGCACGTAGATGGATTATTCTTATTCGATACGTTCTTTAATGCATTTTCGATTTCGTTCTTTAAATTTTCTAACTTCTCTTTAGAAATTGTACATTTGGTTCGTCCCCTTACTGAATTGATTTTTAATGTTGTCGGTTCTATTTTAAAAGTATTTAAATCTCGAATAACGTTGTCGAATTGATGTAGAATTAAATTTGTTTCTTGTTCGGTTAGTAATGAACTGTTGGAATTTTCAGGTAAATGTGCTCCATTTATTAAAAATACTTGGAATAATATTAATTGAATGAAAAATATTCTGCGTCCACCCATCTTTCGACCAGAGCTAAAAAAAAATAATAATTTCAAATAATAATCACTGAGATAAATTGTAAAATTATAAGCGCCTTCTTAAGTGTAACCTTAAGAGACCGAATCTGATTTAAAAATGATTTAATTCATCGATTATTTAAGGGAAAATTTCGTTAAATCGCAATACGACAAAAAATAAAAATGGAAATAAGCAATTAACTGACTCAGTTAATTGTAATATAACCTATATCAGATCCGACAAAGCTCGTCATTGAGCATCATCAATTTTCGCATTGAAAACTTTTGCAGGATCTCGTTTAATACATACTTCTGATCGTAAAAGTGCATGTTGTCGGTGGGTAACCCGGTATATTGTTTAAACTAAATTTTGCTAAACGATTAAGTAATATTGATTTTTACGATTTTTATCTCTCAAAAAGCCTTTTTTTTTAATATGTATAAAAAATTTTATTTGTAGTTTAAAGTTTACTCAAACTAGGGATAAATAAAATAAAAACTTTACCTTCAAATTGACAATAAGGGCTAAAATAACGATTGCTACTTAGTCTAGTATTCTTATTACAAACTCAAATACAAACTTTGTTCTAAATTCAAAATCATGTAAAGTTTTTATTTTATAGATCCCAGTTTATCATTATTTTGTGTTTTCCCATGAAATTTTGAAATGATCTATGAAAAACCCATTGCAAAATCATGTGCGCAAAAAAATTTATTCGAGGTCAAAGATCGCAAAAATAGGTTTTTTTTTTTAATAACTCGTAAACTATTAAGTTTATAATATTGATCTCCGGGTGCCCGATTCTTACGAATTTTCCGTACTAATAATTTTGTGTAAATATATTTAGTAAGATATTTTAATGAAATGAAGTTTATGGAATCAACTTCTTCTCAAGAAATGCATTAACTCAGTACTTGAGCCCGATATAAATAAATAAAGCTTAAACTAACTGTTAGTAAATAAAATAAAAAATTTACCTTGACTTTAAAAATTTGCTCTAAAAAACAAGCACTTATTACTCAATTATTAAAAAAACATCACATTACAACAAGTTCAAACTTACTAAACTTCTGAATTTATGCTTTTGTAAAGTATTGAACCCCACTTTCCATTCAAAACAAACAAGATGCTACATGGGGTTCGATGCAATGTTCCTTATCGTATGTTATCATTTTGATTTATTTGCATGTTGGAAAGTTAAACTAAAAAAAATAGCTAGCGCAGGAGCTGCGTTAGCTAAGCGAATTCCTTCGGACACCAGAGAGGTTACAAACACAAAGTATCTATTCGCCGAGATCACCTTTGAAACTAAAACTTTCTGGCCAAGTGGTTTATGGATGGTCCCTTAAGTATTGAATCATTACAACATATAGCCCAAAATTTACTTTTTATTATTAACCTAGCAAAGACTATTAACTCATTATGATCTCGTATTAACCTCAATATGATATCCTAATCCATTTTTCTGTAAGAAAATGCCAGTGATTGAAAGACACATGAGCAACGAAAATAAGTGTTCTGCTTGTTTCATTTTATTATACGGAACCCTAAAAATAAAATGAATACTAAAATAAATCAGCTATTTTCGCCCAGCAATTATCAACATTAAGAATTTTATCAGAAATTTATTAGTTTGACTTTTATTTGGCCTTTTATTAAAATTTAATTTTAGAGATATAAATTAGGAATTTCATGCGGTTAACCAAATTTTTATGTAAACATCCTCGTTGTAATTAACGCGGTATATTAACGATCGAGGGGCATGTTTTTTTCTTGATTATATCGCTTGACGTGAATCGGCGATCAATGAATTCGGGAGTACTATAAAAACTGTAGGTCAGAAAATTCTTTACAAAATACAATAATAAGATTTTTTCTGTAGAATCAAGAATGGGGCAGTGGCGAGTGCGATTTCGAAAACGCTGTAAGAATATCCCGTCAATTCTTTCAGTCACACAAAGTAAAAGTGGCTGCAATATGATATTCCCAAGGAAATGGGAGATATTTAATTCAAAAATATATTACCATTTAAATGGGGGAATGTGTTTGTCGCATTTTGTTGTACAGGACTCTAAATATAAAATCAATACAAGCTGTGGGTCAGTCTCGTGTGACCCTTGTGGTCAACACGAATAACTTCTCAGTATAATGAAGAGTTATAAAAATTTAAAAAAGACTCGACCGAATGTTACGCATTTATTGACACCTCATCGAAATTGAAATCATTTTTTGTTCGTGCGATATCGATCAGTAAGAAAATTTACGTACACACACATGCATACTTCTTCTCCAAATTGGTGTTAATGCCTTGTCCGGACTATGAAACGTAAAGATATGTTGAAAATTTCAATTTTGAAAATCGGACTTATTACAATACCTGGAATAGATTGGTGAATTTCATCTATGGATTGTTTAAAATGACACACCCGGTATTTACACAATCTAAAATGTTTGTTCCTGATAATCTCGCATATTTGATTTCGGAGATCAATGAACTCAAAGGTCATTAAAAGTTTTAATCAAATCCTATAAAAAATACTTTTATCTACATAGTTTCAGGTTTTATACTTTAACGAATGTCTGGTAGACGATGGCTCTTAAAGTTTCAGTCAATTTTGATCGAAAGTTAAAAATAGTTTCTGTATGAAAAAAAAAAAAAAAAAAACAATATAAAACAATGAAAAGCTCTTGTAGATATTCATATCCAGTAATTTTTATTAATTTTTAAAATATAATATTTTGACAAAAAATTTATTGCATACTACAGGATGGTCCAAGTACATCTTAACAGCAGGGCTTAATAATGGATAGAGTTAAAATAATGACAAATTCTCAATACTACTATTTGAGCCAAAAATTCGTCCTTTTCTAGGTAAGGAGTGTTGAAATTTAAAAATAAAAGAAATTGTGTTGTTTATTGCCAGAACGGTTGCTTAGAATTATTTCAAATTTAATAGACAACGTTCCCAACATGGGACATTGCATAACGTTATTCTTTTTGCTATAAAGACACACCGTTTTTATCATATTGGCAATTATCACAAAATTTTCTTTAAAAATTTCAACAGTCTGTATTTAGAAAGGGACGCATTCCCGGCTATAAGTGCAGTGAGAAATTGTGTAGATTTCAATACCAATTACTACCATTTACGAAGTCCTACTGTTATAATTTGAAGCATTCTGTATAATTTTGAACATTTTACTAGCATATTAATTCCCATTCACGCTCTCTGAACCTTATCTCTGAATTTTGTTCTTTTTTAAAATAATGGTATACTGCATGTCCCAACTTATGCCATTTATCATTACTATCAGCATACAAATAATCATTAAATATGTGAATATTTATTAAAGTTCCATTATTAGTTAAACTAATATCCCACCTATCAACATCAGAAGGATAGTTTGATGCTTTTGTATGTACTCGTAGTGGGATGAAATCAATGTTGTCAATAGTAGAACTTTTTGACATACATAACCATTCATTCCAATGTACATTTTTAATCCTACAAAACTCTTTATTATACTTATTATTCTTATCAAACTCAAATTTCCATTGATATTGTGCTTCATTTATTTTTGGGCCATCATCAGATCGTGTCAAAACTCTACGATTTTTGGTCGAAAAATGTTGATCATGCGCAAACAGGTATTCACCTAAATAATGATTCTTTAATTTACATTTATCACCTTTCCAAATTAATGTTCGAACCACAACAGGTAATTGCTGTTTTAAACTTCCAATCTTTGCCTTGGTTTCTCCATCCAAACTATTATAATCGGATCTTTCAGTAAAGACCTTCAGATAATGTGCAAAAAAAAATATTGAATAACCATCATTTATTAAATTTGCGTTCTGTAATTCATCGAACAACATTGATAATATTATAGAATTATCTTTTAAGTTTTTATTGTATTCGCCAAGAAGATAATGAAGAAAATATTGATCTGTTAAAGCATCTTTTTCTTTTAAAGCTGTCTTCAAAGCTGGCATAAGAGTTTCGAAGTGAATACTTAAATCAAAACGAATGTGATAATACTGGAATGCTAAGAGATTTGATAGAAAGTAATTAGCGTCGTTTAAACATTTCTGTCTATTTGAAATTATTCCGTCAAATAAATTTTGATCAAAACTTGGTGCTATATTAATTGCACTAGTAGACGATAACTTGAATTCTTTAAAACGAGTCGTTAAACCAAGTATCTTAACACATATATCTTGCTGCTTCCAAACTAATTTTTCAATATTCGAGTTGTATTTATTATCAAACGGAAGAGTTCGTTTTACAATTTCAGAGATTGGAGTTGATTCTAAGTCCTTAAAATGTTTGTCAGCTTCGTCAATTTTCCCACGAACTGTTGCCAAAACACATAAATGTATTTTGGTACTTTCTAAAACATTTTGCTTATAAAAATTTTTCATATGATTATTTAAAGTTTCGGAAAACGCATCTCTTCTTTTAATTAATTCTGGCTTTTCCTTTAATTCTTGTTTGTAAATAAAATTCATTAAATTCTCAAAAGTTGATTTTTCATCCTTTGTGCTCGGGTAATCATACGCACTCTTGATAATTTCATTTCCAAATGATCTTAGATCCCAGTCAAAACTTGCAGAAAGAGATGATTTAAGTCTACCAGTTATAATTTTCAAAATACAAAGTCTTTTTTTGATGTCAGTATAACTTTCTTTGGATTTAAATTTTCCTAGCTTACTATAGTCTATCATTTGAAGATGTAAAACTTCGTAAAGTTTTATGTTTTCTATCCCAGATTGTTGCTTTTTAATAAAATTCATGATATTTTCAAAAGCTTTCGATTCGTTGTCCTTCATTACTTCAGCATAATAGACTTCTTTAATAATTTGTGACATCAAATATAAATTGAAATATTTAGCATGGTCAAGGGCTGATTCTATATTACCAGTCCTTATTGCCAGAATACAAAAGTCGAATCTGGTCGCCTGTAAGCGTTCCAATGCAATATTTAATCTTTTATTCAAGTCTTGGAATTCATTTTGTATTTTATCTAATTTTAATTTAAATTCTTGTGATAAAGTTTGTTTTAAGTCTTCAATTTCTTTTTCATATTTTTCTGATAATTTTTCGTATGCGTTTCTCCATTTAGTGATTTCTTTGATAGAACCAGATTTAGAAACTTTTGAAAATCCACTTTTTAATTGTTTAACACCGCAAAGAATCATCTTTGTTAAATCATTACAATTATCTGATCCATCTAAATCGAGAGTGCATTTAACTGGATCCTGATCTGATACACCATTTAATGAATCTACGATTTCTTTTTTTAAATTTTCTAACTTCTCTTTAGTAACCGTACATTTGGGTCGTGCCATCATTGTGCCTGGAACTGGTTGTAATTCCTCTTCAAAAGTTTTTAATCCATTAATAATGCTATCAAATTGTTGCAGAATTAAAACAGTTTCTTCTTCTGATAATTCTATATTATCGGAAATTTTTTTAAAATCATTTTCATGACTGTTTAAAGGAGTTGCCGATACGGTATCCAAATTGGTAGTACCATCTTCAGGTAAATTCGCTCCATTAGTTACAAAACTTTGGGTTAATATTAATTGGAAGATGATTGGTATTAACATTTTTTTGTGTGTGATCATCTTCTTCGAAAATTGTATGTTGATCTAGAACAACGATTTCAAGTGATTATCAGAAAAAAAAAATGAAGGAAGGCGCCATATAACTATCTATGGGCTTATTAATAAGTCAAAAAGTCAATTCTATTAAAAACATAAAATCGAATTGAATTTTCATAATTATTATTGAAAATTTTTTAAATAAAATCTTGTTCTGGAGAGCCGATAAGGAATCTCACCAATTATATGCCTTATAATCTTTTACGTATAGTAATAAAAAAAAATTTACCTTAAAATTGAAAATGTGCACTCAAATAACTATTTCTTGAATTATATTTAAAACTGGAGTTACATCACATGATCACAAGTTCAAAACTTTGTTCTAAATTCATTACAATCATTTGATGTCAATCATTTTATAATTTCCAATCCTTTAAAACAAAAAAACAAAAATTTGCTATAAAACGTTTCACAAAAGTTTATTATCCAGTCAAAATTCTAGGAAAATACCAATTTTTGCTTGTAGGGCGTATATGTGATTTAAATGTGTGTGCCTGTAGATAAAAAACGTCCGAACTGAATAATTGTGGTATCGTTAAAATCTAAATGACAATTCGGAAAATAAGAATAGTTCACGTGGGGTTTAGGTGGGGTTGATTATCAAATCCTGCTCCTTCTTTGAGAATATCTCCAAATAAATTCGATCTAGCAACATAGTCCTGCAAATGCATCCATTTATATGAAACGCATTTTCACTGACTAATCAGATATTCGGGCATATTTTGAGCTCGGAAAATTCCTCGACTTTGTTCTTTAGTCGAGTTCTACAAACAGAAATCTTGGATCTTGAAGAGATAACGCTAAAAATTATGAAAAAAATTCAAAACTTTGAGCGAAATCTGCAATAAATTTAAACTCAACTCTCGAATGTACAGACAGAATCAGTTGAAGATTATTTCCGGATTACAATACATTCCGTATAACGATTTGTTTCTGACATATTTGTAGGATCGATTTTTGAATCATTTGAAAAATAGTTTCTTGTTTTTATTGACTTTATGACCTTACATGTTGAACAAAAGTCTTTCTTCCCACTCCCGTTGATTGATTTCTGCTAACGGGCCAGAACAAAATTACCGATTTACTCGGTCTGTTCTAACATGATTTATATCAAAAGAAAGCATTCTTTACGGAGATTCTAAAAATATATACCAACCACATTTTGAGGATTGTACCAACCACATTTTGAGGCAAAAATTACAAATTTTATTCGCTTAAATTATTTCGATTACAAAAGTTTATTTACACATATATTTTTTATAAATCTATTTTTAAACAGCACCCGATAATGGACAAGTGTAATAAATTTATCAAAAAGTGATTTTCAGCATTTATGCAATTTATCAATCAACATTTATGCAATTTTGCCATTTTCATGACTTATATTTGCCCTTAGAATTATTGTACAGCCTGTTTAAAAACGGCAGTTATCAAAACGACCATTTTTTAGTCATATTCGCCCGATTATAAACAGAATGGGTCATTTTAACCTATGCTCTATATTGTCATATAAAGTTAAAAAATCTTTTCCTTTCTATTCTTCGAAAAAATGTTTCAAACAAAAGTTGTTTATTTTTTTATAAAAAACATTTTTTACGTTTAAACTTTTGTTCTATCTCTAACGGTTCATAAGATGGGTCCTACGGATCCAAGACCCAATTGACCTATTTGTTGCTCATTTATAAACTTCGTCTCACTCTTTACGTCTTGAGCACGCTATAAAAATTTTTTGGCTGATATCTGTTTTCGTTTTTGAGTTATCGTGTTCACAGACAGATGGACAGACGTAAATGAACTAATTAGGTGATTTTACGAGCACTTATATACCAAAATTTTGTCTGGTAGGCAATGATAGCTCTTAAAGTTGCACTCAATTTTGGTCGAAAGTTCGAAAATCGTTTCTGTATGAAAAAAATAAAAATAAAACAATGAAAAGCTCTTGTAGATTTTTTAATAATTTTTTATTGCATACTACAGAATGGTCCAAGTACATCTTAACAGCAGGGCTTAAAGATGGATAGAGTTGAAATAATGACAAATTCTCAATACTATTATTTTAGCCAAAAATTCGTCCTTTTCTAGATAAGGAGTGTTGAAATTTAAAAATAAAAGAAATTGTGGTGTTTATTGCCAGAATGGTTGTTTAGAATTATTTCAAATTTAATAGACAACGCTCCCAACATGGGACATTGCATAACGTTATTCTTTTTGCTATAAAGACACGCCGTTTTTACCATTGGCAATTATCACAAAATTTTCTTAAAAAATTTCAACAGTCTGTATTTAGAAAGGGACGCATTCCCGGCTATGAGTGTAGTGAGAAATTGTGTTGATTTCAATGCCAACCACTACCATTTACGGAGTCCTACTGTTATAGTTTGAAGCACTTGTATAATTTTGTACATTTTACTAGCATATTAATTCCCATTCACGCTCTCTAAGTCGTGAATCTGAATCTTCTTGTTTTTTCCAATAATAGTACACTTTATGACCCAACTTATGCCATTTATCATTACTATCAGCATACAAATATGAACTCAACATGTGAATATTTATTAAAGTTCCATTATTAGTTAAACTAATATCCCACTTAGGTACATCATATTTCATCGAAACAGTGTATACTCGTAGTGGAGCTAAATCAATACCGTCATTAATCGAAGTTGACTTTTGTAACCATTCGCTAAAATGAACATTTTTAATCTTACAAAATTCAGCATTGTTATTCAGTTCAAACTCAACTTTCCATTGACTTTGTGCTTCATTTATTTTTGGGCCATCATCAGATCGTGTCAAAACTCTACGATTTTTTGTCGAATAATGTTGATCATGCGCAAACAAGTATTCACCTAAATAAGGATTCTTTAATTTACATTTATCACCTTTCCAAATTAATGTTCGAACTACAACAGGTAATTGCTGTTTTAGACTTCCAATCTTTGCCTTAGTTTCTCCATCCAAACTATTATAATCGGATCTTTCAGTAAAGGCCTTCAGATAATATGCAAAATAAATTATTGAATAACCATCATTTATTAAATTTGCGTTCTGTAATTCATCGAATACCATTGATAATAATATAGAATTATCTTTTAAGTTTTTAGTATATTTTCCTAGCAGAAAATGAAGAAAATATCTATCTGTTAAAACATCTTTTTCTTTTAAAGCTGTCTTCAAAGCTGGCATAAGAGTTTCGAAGTGAATACTTAAATCAAAATTAATGAAATTGTACTCGAAAGCTATCAGATTCGAAAGAAAGTCATTCGATGCGCTTAAACATTTCTGCCTATTTGAAATTATTGAATCAAACATATTTTGATCAAACCCATTTCGTAGTAAACTAATTACACCAGTGGACAAATACTTGAATTCATTATAACGAGTCGTTAGACCAAGTATCTTAACACATATATCTGACTGTTTCAAAACTAATTTTTCAATATTCGAGTTGAATTTTTCATCAAACGGAAGAGTTCGTTTTACAATTTCAGAGATTGGAGTTGATTCTAAATCTTTAAAGTGTTTGTCAGCTTCGTCAATTTTTCCACGAACTATTGCCAAAACACATAAATGTATTTTGGTACTTTCTAAAACATTTTGCTTATAAAATGTTTGCAAATGTTTATTTAAAGTTTCGGAAAACGCATCTCTTCTTTTAATTGCTTCTGGTTTTTTAATATTTGGGTTTAAGTCTTGTTTGGTAATAAAATTCATTAAATTCTCAAAAGTTGTTTTTTCATCCTTTGTGTTCGGGTAATCATAAGCACTCTTGATAATTTCATCCTCAAATGGTTTTACTTCCCGATCATAACATGTATAAAGAGATGACTTTAGTATTCCCGCTATAATTTTCAAAATACAAAGTCTCTTCTTGAGATTAGTATAACTATCTTTGCCTTTGAAGTTTCCTACTTTACTATAATCGAGCAGTTCATGATATAAAACTTTGTAAAGTTTTATGTTTTCTATTCCAGATTGTTGCTTTTTAATAAAATTCATGATATTTTCAAAAGCTTTCGGTTCGTTGTCCTTCATAGCTTCAGCATAATAGACTTCTTTAATAATTTGTGACATCAAATATAAATTAAAATATTTAGCATGGTCAAGAGCTGATTCTATGTTACCAGTCTTTATTGCTAGAATACAAAAGTCGAATCTGGTCGCCTGTAAGCGTTCCAATGCAATATTTAATTTTTTATTTAAGTCTTGGAATTCATTTTGTATTTTATCTAATTTTAATTGATATTCTTGTGATAAAGTTTGTTTCAAATCATCAATTTCTTTTTCATATTTTTCTGATAATTTTTCGTATGCGTTTCTCCATTTAGTGATTTCTTTGATAGAACCAGATTTAGAAACTTTTGAAAATCCACTTTTTAATTGTTTGACACCGCATAGAATCATCTTTGTTAAATCATTACAATTATCAGATCCAATTAAATCGAGAGTGCATTTAACTGGATCTTCGTCTGATACACCTTTTAATGAATCTATGATTTCTTTTTTTAAATTTTCTAACTTCTCTTTAGTAACCATACATTTGGGTCGCGCCATCATTGTGCCTGGAACTGGTTGTAATTCCTCTTCAAAACTTTTTAATCCATTAATAATGCTATCAAATTGTTGCAGAATTAAAACAGATTCTTCTTCTGATAATTCTATATTATCGGAAATTTTCTTTAGTTCGTTTTCATGACCGTTTGAAGGAGTTGTCGATACGGTGTCCAAATTGGAAGAACCATCTTCAGGTAAAGCCACTCCATTAGTTACAAAAATTTGGGTTAATATTAATTGGATGACAATTGCTATTAATTTTCTGCGTACGGCCATCTTTTTCAATAATGGTGACCTAGAATAACGGTTTCAAATGATAATTGAATAAAAATTACACAAATTTTTGTACGCTCATTAATTAATTCAATAAATTCAAATCGGAATTCAATATATAAGTACGATTTTCGTTGAAAATATGTCAAAATATTGACAAAAAATAATTTTATTTAATCATAATATAATTATTATTATTTATTAATTTAAGGACGTTCATGCGTGTACCTGTTTTGCTATGTGCGTTCATAGGGAAACAGTATGTAAATTTTAAAGAATTTTAAATAAGTAGAAAATAGAAATTTTTTTTGGAAATTCTATTAAAAGTTTAAATAATAGTTAACTGGTAAAAGTTTCAAGTATGGTTATCGATATAATTTTTGAAAAATATCGATTTATATTTTCCATTTAGTCTCATGTTAAACCTTACTTTTAGTCACTTTTTAAACTTAAAATTTAATGAAAATAATTCGATAACAGGATATTTTTCCTGTTTTAAATCATAGAAAATCATTTAAACTATCGCTTTATCGTATTGTTTTTAATTTCTCTACTAATATCGTTGACGCACGAACGTCCTTAAGGTTGTTGAGGCGCTACAGAAAAAAAAAATACCATTAAAAACTAAAATTTAGGTAATAATTAACTTAAAATTATTCTGAAACATGTTAAAATTTCTCCATTAAGTTGTTAAATTCGATATCTGCTGAGTTGCAAAAAAATATGATTTGAATAAAAATGATTTTTTGCAATTTTTTAGCCCAATCGGTAATATAACAGGGATATCTATTAGAAATTTTATACTTGACAATCACGGTGCCATTCATGAACATTTCAATGTCACACAAATGTTCTTACTAAATAGAAATTTTATCAAATTTTATTGAAATATATTTAATTAAAAGTGCTTTTTTAGAAAACCGTTAAGAAGTTTCGTTACCTATATGCCACTTTTTTTACGAGAAGTATACAAAAATTTACCTTAAAATTAAAAATGTACACTAAAATAACCACTATTTCTTGAATTATTTTTAAAACTGGAGTTACATCACATGATCACAAGTTCAAAACTTTGTTCTAAATTCATTACAATCATTTGATGTCACTCATTTTATAGTTTCCACTCCTACAAAACATAAAGTCACAAGTATGCCATAAAGTGTTACAAAAAAGTCTAATATTTTTGTCCTATGACCGGAAAATATACAGGGTGTGCCATTTTAATATATAATGGGTAATAGCTAATTTTTTAGTTATGTTCGGACATCAGATTTGACCTAGTTCTTCGGGTTGCTTTCGTAGACTTAAACTTTTACAAATAGGCGTGAGTAATTCATAGGAAAAATTATTTTCTACTTGTTAGTGCAATAAAAGCTTGTCCCTTAAAAAGTATTTTTTATTTTAAATTTTTCATTTAATTTTTAATATGGTGAAAGCGATAGGAAAATCGGATCACTTACCATGCATTGTCATTCTAGCTATCGGTGTGTGTACGGAGGTTAGCGGACCATGCTCGAGCATCGCGCCTCGAAGCAATGGTTCAGAACACCTAGCCAAATGGACCCTTGTACTCTATCCCCGCTACGCTTTTCAGTGGCTATTATAACCAACTGATGTACTGAAACCCAGGATTTGTCTAGCGCTGAGTTTCCTAATTTCTTCTGGTTCGACTATGGCCGGACCAAACCATTTCCTTCGCTGCTGTATGAGCGCCGGGCAGTAACAGAGAAAGTGGATCAATGTTTCTTATGAATTTTCTCCGCATCTGTCACACGCGGGAGATTGTCTTTTTCCAATCTGATGTTGGAACTTGTTCAGGTTATCATGCCCTGTGAGTAACTCTACGATGACTCTAATATCAGCTCTGTTTAGTTTCAAAATCTCCTCGGCTCTGTTACCGAGCGAGTTTCCTTCACCCAACAGGCTTTTGGCGGTTCGCCCTCCCTCGTAGCTGGTCCATGCCTTTAATTGTTGGTTTTTAAGGTAAGTTAAGGAGAATTGCTTCAAAATTGAGTTGCAAGATCCACCTGAACCAACATACATTGCAAGTTAATTAAAAGCTTGTAAAAATGTACACAGTGTAAAAGAAATCCTCTATCAATGATATAAAAAGCATCACAGATATCAAATTCAATATTTATTGATTGGAAGACATTTTAAAAAAGAAGATTTTTTAATTTTTACGCATTCTATTCTTATCGAAGATTGATAATGAAAATGGAGCGAGTTCATATTTCAAAAATTTTTGTAGTTGACGACAGATCTTTTTCTAATGCTTATTTTATTTATATCTAACAAATATTTGACACACAGATACTGTTGCTAAGTAGTGCATACTGTACGCTACAATTTTTTGAATCGAATTTTCTAAAAAATCGTTAGTCCAAAAAGCAATTGTATGTTTTTTGTTGAAAATTTCTTAAAATAAAAATTTGATAACTACTATTTTTTCGATAACAGTAGTGATCTTTGAAGAAATATTCGCGACAAATGGTATTTTGTAACCTTTAGCTCCGGGCAAATTTGGAACTAAGGCAACAATCTTCATGTAGTTGGCTCAATCTCATATGGATCTGACATGATAGATATGTGATCATTATAACAAAATACTCTATTTAAAGCAAACGCAAAGAAATTTTCTTTTAATTCATCGATTTATTTACACGATTATATTTTCAAACTTAGTACAATTTTATTTTCCATCAATAAAATCCATGACTTTTTAAGTAAGAGCAATCTCTTTCATAAAAGTAATGATTTTGTTTATTTAACTTCAATGATTTTGTATCAATGAATTTATATTTTAAATTCAATCCCATTCTATTGTAAATACAAATATTAAGCTGTACTTGTTCCAATCGTTAGGCAATTTTTTGAAAGTGAAGTGTCCAACTTCGGGATGAGGTTGTCATTATTTTAACTTTTTTTTTCAGTAAGGAGGTAGCTGTAAGTAAAAAACACTGTGAGAATATACACCTTAACTATAGCGGGACCTTAGGCAGCAGATATCAGTTAGCAATACAATGGTGCGCAATCTTTCTGAAATCTGCTAAGGCATCGTTAGTCGAGCTTTATAAATAACCCCAAAGTCTTCTTACTTAAAGTACTGGGAACGCATTCACAAAGATTCAGTCTTTATTCTTTAACAAATTTGTGGTAAGCAATGTCTCTTAAAGTTTAAATAAATGGTTGAAATCCCAAAAAAAACTCTGTAAGAAAAAAGCAATGTAAAAAATGAAAAGCTCTTGTGGATTTATTATTAGGATCTTTATTAATTTTTCAAATAAATCATATTTTTATACAAAATTTGTAGCAAAATACAGGATGATTCAAGTTTACTCCAACAGCAGGCCTTAATATAAGTACAATTTCTCAACACTTTTACCCAAGAGATCGTCCTTTTTTTAAATACAATGTGTTGAAATTTTAAAAACAAGGGTATTTTCTCAATACTGCTAAAACGGCAGCTAAAAAAAGTTTAAAATTTAACTACAAAATTCCCCAAGTATGGGACATTACATAAAATTATTCTATTTAGAATAAAATCATTAAGGGTAAAAGATTTCTAAAAGGGGTGATTATAATTGATTTTGGTAATTTATCATCATACGCTTTAAATTCTTCGCTAACTCGGGTAAAATACACCAGGTATAAACAGGTAATTTGATAATTTAACTCGAGCAAAGTCAATTTCCTGACTAAAAGTGTATTGAGAAATTGTTATTGTATTTTCATGTTATCATTTGACGGAGTCCTGATGTTCGATGATTCGAAGCATCCTGTAATACAGGGCCTGTACATTTTGGAACATTTTAGCATACTAATTCCCATTCGCGTTCTTTATGATCTATGCTTTTTCCACCAGCCTTTACTTGATGTCCCATTTTATGCCATTTATCATTACTATCAACATACAAAATATATGGGTTTAACTCTTGAATATTTATTAAAGTTCCATTATTAGTTAAGCTAATATCCCACCTAGATGCTTTATTTTTGGATTCATCAGTATAAATATAACCATCTGACTTATATAACCATTCTTTATAATGAATATTTTGAATCTTACAAATTCTAGATTCATATTTCTCTTTCTCAAAGACAAATTTCCACTGACTTTGTGCTTCATTTATTTTTGCGCCATCATCAGATCGTGTCAAAACTCTACGCTTTTTGGTCGTAAAATATTGATCATGTGCAAACAGGTATTCACCTAAATAAGGATTCTTTAATTTACATTTATCACCTGTCCAAATTAATGTTCGAACTACAACAGGTAATTGCTGTTTTAGACTTCCAATCTTTGCCTTAGTTTCTCCATCCAAACTGTTGTAATCGGATCTTTCAGTAAAGGCCTTCAGATAATATGCAAAATAAATTATTGAATATCCATCATTTATTAAATTTTCGTTCTGTAATGCATCAAATAACATTGATAATACAATCGGATAATCTTTTAACTTTTTAGTATATTCACCAAGTAGAAAATGAAGAAATGATGAATCTGTTAAAAGATCTTTTCGTTTCAAAGCAAACTGTACAGCTGGCTTAAGAGTATCGAAGTGATTACTTATATCAAAACGAATGCCATAATAGTAGGAAACTAACAGATGTGAAAGAAAATCATTTGCGTCATTTAAGCATTTGTGTCTATTTGCAATTATTGCATTAAACATATTTTCATTGATTGTATCGGTTATAAAATTAGACTTTTGTTTGAATTCATTATAACGAGTTGTTAAACCCAATAATTTAACACATATATCTTGCTGTTTATAAATTAATTTCGCTAGATTCGAGCTGCCAATATTATAGTCTTCGAATGGAGTAGTTCGTTTTACGATTTCAGTTATTGAAGTTGATTCTAAATTTTTAAAATATCGGTCGGCTTCATCAATTTTTCCACGAACTATTGCCAAAACACATAAATTTATTTTGGTACTTTCTAAAACATTTTGTTTATAAAATGTTTGCAAATGTTTATTTAAAGTTTCGAAAAACGCATTTCTTCTTTTAATTGCGTCTGGTTTTTTAATATTTGGGTTTAATTCTTGTGTGTTAATAAAATTCATTATATTCTCAAAAGTTGTTTTTTCATCTTTTGTGTTCGGGTAATCATACGCACTCTTGATAATTTCATTTTCAAATGGTTTTAGTTCTGCTATATAACAATAATAAAGAGCATCCTTTGGTTTTCCAATTATAATTTTTAAAATACAAAGTCTTTTCCTGAAATTATTATAGCTTTCATCAGTTGTATGTCTATACGATTTACTATATTCGATCATTTGATAATGTAAAACTTCGTAAAGTTTCATGTTTTCTGTTCCAGATTGTTACTTTTTAAGAAATTTCATGATATTCTCAAAAGCTTTTGGTTCTTTGTTCTTCTTTATTTCAGCATAATAGACTTCTTTAATAATTTGTGACATCAAATATAAATTGAAATATTTAGCATGGTCAAGAGCTGATTCTATATTACCAGTCTTTATTGCTAGAATACAAAAGTCGAATCTGGTCGCCTGTAAGCGTTCCAATGCAATATTTAATTTTTTATTCAAGTCTTGGAATTCATTTTGTATTTTATCTAATTTTAATTGATATTCTTGTGATAAAGTTTGTTTCAAATCTTCAATTTCTTTTTCATATTTTTCTGATAATTTTTCGTATGCGTTTCTCCATTTAGTGATTTCTTTGATAGAACCAGATTTAGAAACTTTTGCAAATCCACTTTTTAATTGTTTAACACCGCAAAGAATCATCTTTGTTAAATCATTACAATTATCAGATCCAATTAAATCGAGAGTGCATTTAACTGGATCCTCGTCTGATACACCTTTTAATGATTCTACGATTTCTTTTTTTAAATTTTCTAACTTCTCTTTAGTAACCTCACATTTGGGTCGCGCCGTCATTGTGCCTGGAACTGGTTTTAATTCCTCTTCAAAAGTTTTTAATCCATTAATAATGCTATCAAATTGTTGTAGAATTAATTCAGTTTCTTCTTCTGATAATTCTATATTATCGGAAATTTTTTGAAACTCATTTTCATGACTGTTTAAAGGAGTTGTCGATACGGTGTCCAAATTGGTAGTACCTTCTTCAGGTAACATTGCTCCATTTGTTACAAAACTTTGGGTTAATATTAGTTGGAAGATGATTGGTATTAACAATTTTTTGTGTACAATCATATTTTTCAAATGTTGTATTTTAGCCTGGAACAACAGTTTTAAATGATAATCAGAAAATAAAAATGGATTCGGGAATACAACAAATTTTCTAGTATGTATACGCTCATTACTAAATCAAAAAATTTTTTTATGAAAATCGGAAAAATCTAAAACCTAAATTCAAAATTTATCTTAGATTTTCAAGTATGCAAAATATCGAAAAAAAATTGCCTACAAAAAATCGTGATGAAACCAAAAAAAAAAGCTTTCAACTTTTACTTCACAAAAATATGACTAGCAACAAGAAAGTATTTTCAACAATTTTCGCAACCTTTCGAAAATGCACACTAGTTAGCACAGTGAAGGTGCCAGGCGTATTTCATCCCTAAAGAGTGCAGTTGCCTTTAAATCAACTTATTCGTAATTTTGCAACCAGCTTTTATCCCAATTAATGTATTCATAGATAAGTATTTTAAATTCGATTGCGAAAAAAAAGATTAGAATAAAATTGTTTTTTTCTACAAATAAACAATTAAAATAATGAAAAATAATTTTATTATTGGTGTGAACTTTCGAACTCAAGAGATTAAATTCAATTTTTCTATTTTTTTTAAACGAATCGGTAACATTTGTTAACACTAGTTAGATTTCCTGAAATTTAAACTTGACAATCACAGTGCCTTCCATGAACAATTTAATGTCACGCAAATATTTTTCCTGAATAGAAATTTTATCATTTTTGAAACTTGCTTTGCGCTTGCTATTTTAGAAAGCCGTTAAGTAGTGTCGTTACTTATATGCTATATAATCTTTACAAATAGAATACACAATTTTACCTTAAAATTGAAAAATATGCACTAAAATAATCACTATTTCTTGAATTATATTTAAAACTGGAGCTACATCACATGATCACAAGTTCAAAACTTTGTTCTAAATTCATTACAATCATTTGATGTCAATTATTATATAGCAACCACTCCTCGTACAACACCAAAAATATGCTATAAAAGCTTACACAAAAGTTTGTATATTATAAAAAATGTTCCTAAAAGTTCTTTACAACACTTTACGACATATAGTTTAGCTCAAAATAAGTCGATTAAGCTAATTTGCCCTAATAAAAGTTTCACAATTTTGTCACTATACGTTCTTGAAAGTGCAATTTTGAAATAGTATCGCGGTAAAACGGTGCAACTTTTACTTGGGCAAGTTAAACTAAATCGACTTATTTTATGCAAAGCTATATATGGTAGAGCGTTGTAAAGAACTTTTTGAGATACCTTGTACTATTCAACCAAACTTTTTGAAATAATTAATTTTTGTCCAATGAACGGAGGATGATGAATAATTGTGGTATCGTTAAAATCTTTGGGTTTCTCAGTCATGGACACAGGCAAGCTATTACCCTTGACAACTTTTGGCTAAAGCGTTTTTCCGTAGTTAGAGTGTTTTATTTCGATTAAAAGCAATAATGACATATTTATTAGTCGCATTTTCTCCTAAAGCTAACGCTTTTACCGTTTAGGATCTAATTTGGCCAATCTGATGTGAGAGCATGATGTCTCCCATCAAACTCTGCAACTTTTATCTTGAGTTATTTTTTTATTGATTAACTGCAAAACGAGATATTTAAGTGTATAGAATAAAATGGTCCACGCAGTAAATAAAAAGAATGTCTTTGTACAGAGATATGGAAAATTTAAACTATAATGTACATTTTCTTTATCGATTTAAGCTAAAAAATACCATGTAAGAACATATTTTTTTACAGTTCCACATTTTGAAGGAATAAATCTTAAATTTGATTAGCTTTTATTTCGATTCCAAAAGTTTATTTATAAATTTTTATTTATTTTAAAAATTTTTGTCTATTTTTAAACAACACTGATAACGGACGATTGTGTGAAAAATTATTTATTATTTATGCAATTTATCAATCAAATTGATTTGCATGACTTTTATTTGCTCTCAGAATTGTACAGCATGTTCCACAAAGAGAGTTAACAAAACAACAAAATGCAATTGTTTAGCTTTATTTGCTTTGAATTAGGATTATTTATTTCGGCCCCTCCGAGTTGAGATAAACGGTTTAAAATCGATATTTAGGTTGAGTTAGTTAAAGAAAGTGCATTTTGGGGAAATGCAAGTAAAACAATTTTTGACTGTGGAAATGCCATGGGTTTTTTTAAATGGAGCTAGGGGCTTTGAATATTCATGTAGGTTAAGTTTGTTTCTAGAAAATGCCTTTTTAGGGTGTCAAGTTACCAGCTACAACCATCCTAGCCAAAATTATCCACTGCAAGCGCTGGCATCGATTTGATTGTCGGTATGTTACACTGACCGATAGAAAAATATTTATATTTATATTCAGGGCTGCCAGATTACAAATCGGATACAAAAAGGGTATAATGTGGTTAGTTTATGTTTCCAGTTTGTATAGCAGATTGCCCCGTATAATTGGATACAAAAATAAAAAATCAAACGTGAAGTAAATTTTGTGAGAGTTAAAATACCGATTATTTGAGATAACGAGAGATCGAACATTTCTTAATCGTGGATAGCGTGATGCGCTTGTCCCTCTTTCGAAAACTATTATAATGGAAATTGGCGCTCTCTCTTGACCTTTTACTATAAAATTAAAAAAATGTTTTCCATTGTATTATTGATAACTGTATCGCGCGGAACATACGGTATTTTTCAAAATAAAAATTAAAAACTTATTCACTACTCCTTAATGACCCAGATGTTATAAACGAAGATGTAATTTGATGATAAAATATTAAAGACAATATTTTTAAAACAAAAGTTTTAAATAATATTTAGATTAGAAGTTTTTTATGGTCTTTTTTAGGTCATAGGAATATTTTCTAAACTAAACAATAAAATAATTCAAAAAAAGTTGGATCCATTTTCAAGAAAAAAATTCGACTAAAAAAATTCTAAATTCTCCTTAAAGGAATAAAGGGATTTGTTTGGTTTTATTCAGGGATTTAGTCACTGTTGGTTGTGTTTAGTATAATTTTTGGATTAATTTTATTTATAAATATCCCTTTTTTACATTAATTAAGTGCAGAACTCTAGCATGCTGAACTGAAGTCATCTGTCAAACGGTTTCTATGAATCTTCAACAGATTAAATTCTTCCTTTTATCATACCTATTCGATATCTGTATATTATAAATGCGAAAGTAAGCATATTTGTTTGTTACGCTTTGACGCAAAAACTAATAAATGGATTTGAATGAAACTTAACATTAATACTACGCATACATCAGAATAACACATGAGCTATAAATTCTAAAATTATATTTTTTTAAAAAATAAAAAAATTAAATTTAGTCTATGACATTTCAGCTTCTGTTCCTTAACAAATGTCTTCCAAGCAATTGATCTTAAAGGTATGGTCAATTTTGGTTGAAAGTTTAAACAAATTTCTGTAGGTGTAAAAAATGAAATGCCCTTGTTAATTTATTTCCAGGATTTTTATTAACTTTAAAGTGTATTATTAGATACAAAATTTATTGTAGAATATAGAATGGTCCAAGTTTTATCCAACAGCAAGACTTCAACAAATGATGGATAGCTTCAAGCTTTTACAAATAGTCGGGTATGAGTGACTCATAGATAAAATTATTTTCTACTTTTTAGTACAATAAAAACTTGTCCCTTAAAAAGAATTTTTATTTAAATTTTTAATTTAAGACTAAAAAAATGAATACATATCAAATATGCTGGAACCACATATTTGACCATCTGACCACACAGAGCAGGAGCCACAATCTGACCATGCATTGTCATCCAAACTAATCGGCAACCGGGAAGTGGATCAAATTTGACTTGTAATAAAAGGACGCTTTGTCTGTTATAAGTTCGTTGAGAAATTGTCCTTGTATTTTAATGCTATCAACCATATTTGACTAAGCTCTGCTGTTATACATAATTTGAAGCATCCTCTATAATTTTGTACATTTTACTAGCATATTAATTCCCATTCACGCTCTCTAAGTCGTGAATCAGAATCTTCTTGTTCTTTTCGATAATAGTACACTTTATGTCCCAACTTATGCCATTTATCACTACTATCAGCATACAAATATGAATTTAAGTGGTGAATATTTATTAAAGTTCCATTATTAGTTAAACTAATATCCCACTGAGTTATATCATATTTTGATCGGTCAGTATATATTCGTCGTGGAGCGAATTCATAACTTCTTTCGGATACCATCTGTAGCCATTCATTCCAATAAACATTTTTTATCCTATAAACCAAAATACTTTTCTCAGGATCAAACACAAATTTCCATTGAATTTGATCTTCATTTATTTTTGGGCCATCATCAGATCGTGTCAAAACTCTACGATTTTCGGTCGATCCATAACGGTAATGCGCAAACAGGTATTCACCTAAGTATGGATTCTTTAATTTACATTTATCACCTTTCCAAATTAATGTTCGAACTACAACAGGTAATTGCTGTTTTAGATTTCCAATCTTTGCCTTAGTTTCTCCATCCAAACTATTATAATCGGATCTTTCAGTAAAGGCCTTCAGATAATATGCAAAATAAATTATTGAATCACCATCATTTATTAAATTTTCGTTCTGTAATTCATCGAACAACATTGATAATACAATCGGATAATCTTTTACATTTTTATATTTATTGTATTTGCCAAGTAGAAAATGAATAAATGACGGATCCTTTAAAAGATCTTTTTGTTTCAAAGCTAACTGTACAGCTGGCTTGAGAGTTTCGAAGTTAATACTTAAATCAATATGAATGTTTTTGTATGAGGAAACTAACACATTTGAAAGAAAATAATTTGCGTCATTTAAGCATTTTTGTCTGTTATTAATTATTGCATCAAACATATTTTGATCGATAGTTTCTATCATGATTGAACCAGATTCACCTTTTAACTTAAAACGAGTCCCTAAACCCAATAATTTAACACATATATCTTGCTGTTTCATAATGAATGTCACTACGTTCGAGGCATAAATATTATCGTCCTCGAATGGAATAGTTCGTTTTACAATTTCAGTTATTGAAATTGATTTTAAATCTTTAAAATGTTTGTCAGCTTCATCCATTTTCCCACGAACTATTGCAAAAACACATAATTGTATTTTGGTACTTTCTAAATCCTTTTGCTGGTACATTGTTTGCATATGATTACTTAAAGTTTCGAAAAACGCATCTCTTCTTTTAATTGATTCTGGCTTTTTATTTAATCCTTGTTTGTTAATAAAATTCATTAAATTCTCAAAAGTTGTTTTTTCATCTTTAATGTTCGGATAATCATACGCACTCTTGATAATTTCATTTTCAAATGGTTTTAGATCCGGATCAGAACAATAATTAACGGCTGATGTTTGTCCTTCAGCTATTATTTTCAAAATACAAAGTCTCTTTTTGATATCAAAAAAACTTTCTTTCTTTCTGAATGTTTCTAGTTTACTATATTCGAGCATTTCATGATGTAAAACTTTGTAAAGTTTTATGTTTTCTATTCCAGATTGTTGATTTTTAATAAAATTCATGATATTATTAAAAGTTTTCGGTTCATTGTTCTCCATAGCTTCAGCATAATAGACTTCTTTAATAATTTGTGACATCAAATATAAATTGAAATATTTAGCATGGTCAAGAGCTAATTCTACCTTATTAGCCTTTATTGCTAGAATACAAAAATCGAATCTGGTCGCCTGTAAGCGTTCCAATGCAATATTTAATTTTTTATTCAAGTCTTGGAATTCATTTTGTATTTTATCTAATTGTAATTTAAATTCTTGTGATAAAGTTTGCTTTAAATCATCAATTTCTTTATGATATTTTTCTGATAATTTTTCGTATGCGTTTCTCCATTGAGTAATTTTTTGGATAGAACCAGAATTTTTTGCTTCTAAAAATCCATTTTTTAATTGTTTAACACCGCATAGAATCATCTTTGTTAAATCATTACAATTATCCGATCCATTTAAATCGAGAGTGCACTTAGCTGAATCTTGATTTGATACACCTTTTAAGGATTCTACGATTTCTTTTTTTAAATTTTCTAACTTCGCTTTAGTAACCTCACATTTGGGTCGCGCCGACATTGTGCCTGGGGGTAGGTTTAATTCCGTTCCAAATGTTTTTAATCCATTAATAATGCTATCAAATTGTTGCAGAATTAATGTAGTTTCTTTTTCTGATAATTCTATATCATCGGAAATTTTTTTTAGCCCATCTTCAATACCGTTTAAAGGAGTTTTCGGTATGGTGTCCAAGTTGGTACCATTTTCTGGTAAAGTCGCTCCATTAGTTACAAAAATTTGGGATAATATTAATTGAATGATTATTGTTATTAACAATTTCCTGCGTACAGCCATCTTTTTCAAATGTTAACCTAGAACAACGGTTTCAAGTGATAATCAGAAAAAAAAATTGGATGCGAGCACCACATAACTTATAGTAGAGTTCGTACAAAACGAAGTGGCACCGAGCAAGAGAGAGTGTAGATACGAGTGCACATACATATACATCATACACTCTCTCTTGCTCGGTGCCACTTCGTTTTGTACGAACTCTACGCTTATGAATTAGTCAAAAAACAATAATCAATAAGTAAATCGTCATAGTTGTATAATTCATAAACGGTTAGTGATACAAAAAATATTGTACACAAAAGACAGGGAATTTAATTATCTACAATAACGATTATTACCATTTTTGGTCTACAGTGCACGATTATGGAGATATAACCCAAAACGGCTTTTCTTAAAATAAAGGAAACTTCTGTAATTAAATGGAGAAAAAAATTCTCTATAGTCTGATGTATCTGTTGGCTTGCACAAAAATGATTTGAATAGAAATATTTATTTTCAATTTTTTCAACACGAATTAAGAACAATAAATTAGGGACTGGAATTTTCTGAAATCTGAAATTTTAAACTTGACAATCATAGTCCCTTCCTTCCATGGACATATCAATGTCACAGGAATTAAAAGTTATACTTAAAATTTGAAAAATTTAAAAAAAGTTAGTGTTTTTCTAGAAAACTGCTAGTCTTGTTACTTATGGGACATACTCTTAAGGCATAGTATACAAAATTTTACCTTAAAATTAAAAATGTGCACTCGAATAACCACTTTTTCTTGAATTATATTTAAAACTGGAGTTACATCACATTATCACTGGTATTTATCACATTTTCAGTACAAAACTTTCTCAAATTTATCACAACCATTTGAAGTCAATTATTTTATAGTGTTCACTAATCCAAAACCAAAAAAAAATGCTACAAAGCGCTACACAAAAGTTTATTATTCAATTAAAAGCTCTCGAAAATCATTAATTTATATCCGACTATTGAAGGATGTATGCAATGCCGAATTAAGTCAGCACAAACAGGCCTGCTGCAAATTCGCGCAGTGCCTGTAGTAGCATTTGCTCCTTGTGCTAAATGGCACATGGTTTCACATGTTTGTGGAAGGTCAGTTAATTGTTCGTTGTAATGTAGATAAAATACGCAAGAAGGGAATAATTATAGTATCGTTTGAATATTGATGGCATTCTGGGTCATAAAGAATAGTTGAAGTTACAAAATTACCGATAGGTAACCGTCAATCCCAAAATTTTCGGGTTGAAAACAATTTTTTTCATGGTGTCAGCAAACGTGAATCCAGCCCTCGAAAAGGTGGTGAGTACGGTACAGCCACCCGAAAATCGGCCAAATGTGAATCGGAGTATGAACTCGTTCATGATCGTTATAGTGCATTTCTGATCAAGATTTTGTACTGTGTATAGTTCTACGTGGGCAAAGTCGCGGTTTGTTTGCACACCACAATGTCACATCTTCAGAAAGAAAAGTTCATGTATTCGGCATATTTCGATCATGCTCATTTGAAAACGCAGTACTTTCGAAAAAAATCGTCAAAAGGAAGCCACTCACGATTGAAACTTCGTGTTAAAAAAAAAACGGTGGTATCCCACGGTCTAAGCGTCTAAGGTCTATTGAGATGATAGGCATGTCCTTCGTGCCCATATGGGTGTATCCGATGGATAGTTCCACATTTTGATGGAAAAAATATAAAATTTTGCGATTACAAAAGTTTATTTATAAATTGTTTTATTAATCTATCTTTAAACAACATTGATCAAGGTCTAGGATATAAATTTATGAAAAATTGCATGACTTCTATTTGCTCTTAGTATATAGTACAGCGTGTTCAACAAAGAGAGTTAGCAAAACGACAAAATGCCAGTTTTTAGTCATATTTCCCAGGGAGAAAAACTTCTTTTTCCCGGCGATTTTAAAGCTTTGCTCATCCCTACAATCCCTTCAAGTTGAGATAAACGGTTGAAAATCGATATATAGCTTGAGTTAGTAAGCGAAAGTTGCATTTTTGGTGTGCAAACTGTCCAGCACCTCCACCTTTTGTTGGTTGTGGAAGTTATAATCAAATAAATTGTAGATGAAACGAAATTCATCGGGTCATCTGTATAGGTAATAAAATTAATCAAAAAACAAAAAAATATTCAAAAATTTGCTACTTTAAAAACATGTAAAGGGTGTTCTGTTTTTAAGTTGACATATGCTTGAAACTCGATAAATAAGTTTATCGATAAAAATGCTTCAATCAAAAAATGGTGGGTCTATAGACACTCATTTTACGCAGACATTACACTTGACCTAGGTTTTCAAGCTTTCTTATCGATTTAAAGGGTAACATTTTTTGTTCGAAACATTTTCCACAAACCGTACAGTTTATGCAAAAACGGTCTGAAAAGTTTTATCCAAAATTGTTTTTTCGTGGAATCTAGGCACTCTTTGTCTTATACGGTATTATTGCTATCAATTACTGTCTAAACTATTCGGTCTACAAAAAAATGTTTCAAGCAAAAAATGTTGGCTTTTTTATAAAGAACAACTTTCAAATTTAAAGTGTTTGTCTAATGTTTGCCAGTTTTAGTTAATTAGAGTGACGTTTTAATTAAACTGGAAAACTTAGATTGAATTAAATACCCGTTAAAGGTGTGTGTCTTTGAAATTAACATTTTCCTCGATTCCAGTTTACATGCCACATTAAAAAACGCACTCTGTACATCCACAACATATGTGGATCATACAAAAACCAGATTTTGGATTCAGTATTACAAAAAAAAAAATGTTTGTTATCCCGTTTAACAAACTATATTTTAAACAAATAATATTTTTATATTCACTAAATAGAAAAGAGAGTATCGTTGACATTTTATTTTTTAATCCGATATTTTTTTATCACCGAGGGTGGTCCCATGCAAAATTGAAAAGAGTGACAACGAAAAAAAATAAATGAAATTATTATTTTATTTATTATAATAATAATAATAATAAAATTACCCCCTCGTTGTATCGTCAGCGCCTTGACAAAAAACACACAGCTATTGTGTATCTGCATTGTTATCTGGTTTGTCACACCTTTTCGTCAGTATTTTTGGCTGGCGTAAAACTGGTTCATTCAAAAAAAAAATATTATTACAGTAGCTTTTTTTTTTTAAATTAATTTTTGTACACAAATGGCGATCAATACTTATTGTTCTGGTAGACATTTTATTTAGTTTATAGCATCTGTTTTCTGAACGAATAAGGAGAATTCGTACTGGATGCGTGATATCCATTTTACCAGAATTTTAGTAACACAAGTAACTAAAGTGTAGGTTTCACCAATCTAAAAAAAAATTGGTTCACCGTTTCGAATTTGTGCTGATTTAAATAAAATTTTTTTTAGTAATTTTTATTCTTTGCTCCAACTGTACTACAAACAAGTGAAAACAAACAATTGACTGAGTTAACGGTTGAAATACCATATAAAGACAATATTGATTATGCAAGCGTTTGATTTTTAAAAAATAGTCACTCTTAGATTGCCACAGTCGTCACAAACAAATAACTGATATTCCCATATAATATACATAATTAGTACAACTAAATATTTAAAACGGAAAAAATTAATGCATCTTTGAAATTTTCTACATTTGTTTATGAGGTTACCCTTCGTTAAAAAATTCGACCTCGCAGGGACGTACTTAACCTTCTTTTTTTGGGGGGTAGTTGGAGGTTTTTATCAGTTTTTTTACAAATTACAAAAAAACCTATGCATCAAATAAAAAAAAAGTTTAATTGAAAGTTCTAGCTGAGGTATTTCTGCACATTTTCGTTTTTTTTCGACTTTCTAGCTTCGAGCTTTCTAGCGAATGAGCTTTTTTGCTCATTCAATCAAATGAAAAAGTATTCATCTTGTAAACTGTTAGAGATAGAACAAAAGTTTAAATGTAACAGTTATTCCTTATAAAATAATTAACAACTTTTATTTGAATCATTATTTCGTAAACATCACTGTTTACCCGTGAGGGCTTAACTTATGGAAAAAAATTTAGTGTCCATTTTCTCCAAAACTAGTAAAAAAGTGTGTAGAATTTTTTCTGATTAACTTCAACTAGTGGTTTTGTGAAACATTCTAGGAAACTTTTGTTCTATCTCTAACAGTTTACAAGATGTACAATCCAAGTCCCAATTGATTTATGTTGCTCATTTAAAAACTCAAGCTCATTTGATATATCTTTTCGTTTTTGAGTGATCGTGTTTACGAACAGACAGACATTAGATTTTATGAACACCTATACCAAAATTTTGTTCGTAGCATCAATATTTTTAAGCGTTACAAACTTGGGACTAAACTTAATATACTTTGATATATTTTTTTACATACATAGTATCAAAATAATCGGAAACTGTTAACAGATAAAAACTTTAAATTAAAAAAATATTTTTCATAAATATTTATGCGTAATACTGCAAAAGTTTGCAAAAAAAATGACTTCTGACATTGATTTCGTTTGTATCTAAATATTTTTTATGGAAATAAATAAAAAACAACCTTCAATATAATCTTGACCTATTCAACTATTTACGGTGTTGAGGCACGACAGAAAAAGAAACACCAGTAACTTAAAATTTTGAGAAAATATTCTTAAACATGTTAAACAGTTAAATTTTTAAAAACATTGTCTCAAAATTCAAACAAGTCTCCGTAAATTAACGGGGGAGGGGAGGTAATTGACCCCCCGATTATTTATATAAAAAAAATAACTTCAAAAGTAGACCATATTAAACATTAGTCTTGGTAAATGGTAACATTGTGGTAGTCTTGGTAACATTAGTCTTGGTAAATGGTAAAACGGATGGATGATATGTTTTTGAAGAGTTCTCCAAAACTAGTCGCTGAAAATTTAAAAAAAAAAACCTTTTCAAATTATAATTAAAATTTTTTTCGGGAAACACTGGTGAAATTTAAATTTTGATATCCAATCTTTTCTGTATATAAAAAAAATAAATATTTTCTATAAATAATTTCTTATAATAATAGCAACCTTGAATTTGATCATGACCTTCTGAACCAATTAAATTTGCATATCTTATCAACTAATACTAAGAAAGTTGTATAAAATAAATGACAGGGCCGGACAACCATGTCAAACTTGAACAAATGACAGGGGACAATGGGAAGCCAAATATTTCTCGAATCCATCCGTGACTATCAAGTCTTTGTACCTCAAGTTTTGACATGATAAAGCAATTCTTTCACGGTCTTGTAGGGCATCAAAAGTTTGAAAATCGTTAAGGATTGTTCTTATGCAGGCTTGCGAAATTACGTGATTATTTAAGATGCCAATAGAGTCAAATACGCAAAGTAAGCTTTTGAGCTATAATACCCAATTGAGTTTTGGTTGGCTATAGTCGGAAGTATTGGCCAGGTTAAGAAGCCGCCTATAACAGAGTTTCGGATACCTTTCATTACCCATGAGCGTAATTTTACGCAACCAAGAAAGTCCTGCCTTTATTGCTCAAAGAGCCAAAGGTGAAGTATCTGTTAAGTGAAGTATCTGTTTCATAACGAACTTCATAATTTGGTACATTTCTCGAGAGCTGACGAAATTATTTAAAAAATTCTATTTGAATGCATTCAATTTCAGATAATTAACATAGAATCCATACTTTGGAAGAGTAATAAGGGATTTAACACGCATGAATGATACAGCTGCATTCTAGCTACCCAAGAAATGCACTTAGATCTAGTTAACGTAGACGTAACAGAACAGGTACCAGCTTTACCTTTTAGTAACAAAGTTTTAAGTGCCTGATGAAACAAGGAGGAAGTTGAGAGTAGGAACTCTAAAGAAAATAAATGTGTTCACAACTTCAAACGGCAGCTCTTTAAATTTGTGTATTTCACTTTCAGGAATTTTACCACCATTTCTAAATATCATAATTTTTTACTTGGATTTATTGACAATTAAACTAATGTACCTCCTATATATTAAAATACGTTTCGTTTGTTTCTAGGTATGGTTTAAAAATCGTCGTGCAAAATGTCGTCAACAATTACAACAGCAACAACAACAACAAAATGTGAAATCATCAAATAAATCCTCATCAAATTTATCAACATCAACAAAAATCAAACCAAGTAAAACATCACCATTAATTAGCACCTCTGTAACACCCATTACATCAACATCACCAACGATAATCATTAAAAAAGAATCGTCATCTTCGACCACACATCATAGTCATCTTTTATCACAAAACTCTTATCGTAATAATTTAACAAATAATACCAATAACAATCTAAATGGTCCTAATGCTGGGGGTGCAAATAATACGGGTGCAAGCAGCGGTGGTGGAGGTAATTTAACACCGCTAGGTAGTAACACAAGCAGTTTAATGACAACACCTTCACCGCCAGGTACACCAAGTGCAAATAATAATTCATTAACATATCATAATACCGTCGGTACGGGTTCAATTGGTGGTGCTACTGATGCATCCTCATATAATGCTGCATTTTCATCATGGTCCTCACAAAATTCTGCTATGGCAGCAGCACAATCCCCCTATTACAGTCATCAAACGTATAATCCAGCTTATTATAGTCAAATGGATTATTTTAATGCGGCCCAACAAAATGGTGCCGCACAAATGTCCGCACAACACCATCACAATCATCACCATCATCAAATGTCTGCATTTAATCATCAAATGGCTGCTGCATACTCACCAATGGCTAGTATGGCTGCTACACATCACCATCATCAGAGTTTTAGTCCATCGTCACGGCATCATAGTAATAGCAGTAGTAGTCATCCAAATGATTGTAGTTTAGATTATATGACGACACAGGATAAATATCAAATGGTTTAGTGATTTCTGATTGGCTCAAATTATTATTTTAAAATGTATAAATGATAAATTTAATAAATAATTCAATTGAAAAATGAATTAACAATAATAATTGAATATGTGTTAAAAGTAAATAAGCGTTGAGACATTGTTTTGCTACCAAGAATAAAAAAAAATTCAAATTTTCATCCCATAAAAGTTCTTTCTCACAAAACAACTTTTTCTTCTTCAAAAATTCTCATTGTTTGGTGAGACTCTTTAAGGAAATCAATTTATTTTTTAATTCAGTTACAAGCTTAAAATTTTGATGACAATCGATTTTTTAAACTTATGGCGAAATTAAAATTTTTCCTGGATCCATAAAAGAAAATTCCCCTATCATGAGCATTTCCATAGGCGGGAAGAGAAAGCGAGGGGTTTGTTGTAACAATTTCGAGAAACATTAATATATTTTGAGATGTATTGATTAAATTACCACGGAATATAGATTGATTGATACTTTAACCATTCTTCAATTTGGTTAAATTAAAAAAATATCAAAACTACGGGCAATTATTTCATCGTTTCGTTAACTAAATTATTCCAATTTCCACAAAAGTTATTGAGTCAAGATGTAAGATATGTAAAATTGAAGATATTTCAGGAATACGTTAATAAAGTTTGAATTCCTAGTGATAAGCTCTGTTACAACAAGATCATCGCTTTCCTACTCAACTTTGAAAACAGTCTCTATAATTTTCTGCCCCTCATAAAATAAGTTGCCTTAATACTAGAACCCCTATGTGAATTTTTCTGATAATAAATCCAGTTAAAACTGTAAATTAACATGAGTGGAAAATAAACTTTGAAGTTCAGAATTCATATTCAAAAAACTTTATATATCATATAAAGCATTCATTCACAAATTTTAATAATTAACACTTATCACAAATTATTTATTACTCAGCGCTTACTTATTTATATAAAACACTTCATTGTAAATATTTTTTTTTAAATTTAGAAGTAACTGTGTTTTTTATCCAATAGAAATATTTTTAACTTATTTTCGTTATAACTAAGCAAACACAATACACTAAAAATGTATGATCGAATATTGAGAATTTCATTGAATGTATAAAGTCCATTTTTTTAACATAATTACTTATGTTTATTTGATCTTTAATTATGACAGCATAACAAGTCTTCTTAGAAAATTCATTTTTAAACAAAAATTATTTATTTATTTGATACAGCCTATTAAATCAAAGCCTATCAAATGAATAAATCATTTAATTTTCATTAATTTCTTTTTCATATTTTCAATTCTAGTCTGATTAAGAAAAAAAAAAACCACTGACTAGTTTCAAAATGTATTTAAACTATTGAAAAATGTGTTCGATATCATCGAAAAAATAAAATCATAGGCCTAATTTTGTGATTTCTTATAGTTTAAAAACAGAAATTAATAAGTCATATTATTGTTACTTAAAAACTTGCGTTATTCACGTAATTTGTAAATTATTGATCATCGTTTTAATCATATTTTTGGAAATTTTTTTTAAATATAATTTTTTTTTTTTACATTTGTGTGATCATAATTTTAAAACATTTAATAGAATAAAGATCTTCATAAATGAAATATACCATTTTTACATTCCATCCTCCCTCCCCACTTGTACTGTATTACCCATATTTATTGTTCTATAATCTATATCAACATGTACATATACAGTAAGTTTCATTTATGAAGATCTTTTTTCATGCAATATTATGTAAGTATTTAATAATAATAAAAATACAAAAAAAACAATTATTATTCATATTTTTAAAATAACAAAAAAACAACTGTAAAAGTACAATAATGGAATTAATAACAATAAATATTAATAAAGTTTGTTTGTTTTTTTAAATTAATATTTTAAGCAATTTTTATTTGACATCGAATAATAAAATAAATGGCACTAATAAAATATGTCATTTTTTAAACGATTTTTTTTAAAGAGAAAAAAAATTGTGATTAATTTAAAATATTTTCTTTTTCAAAACTATTGAATTTCATAAATAAATTAAAATACATATTTTGGCTATAATAATATTTCTTAACCTTTTCAAATGTATATGTATTTCATCGAAATTAAATACATGTACAATTTGAAATCGAAATATTATTCTAGCCAAATTTATTGTTAATTAAATATTGTATAAAACGAACGAAAAAAAAAAACTCTTTGAAATTGCGTGTATGTTCATATATTTAGCTTCAATAAAATGTAGAATTAAATAACAATTTGTAAATAATTAAAAAATATATATATATTAATTCTATAAATAAAAATGTTCATATTAAAAAAAATAAAAGAATACTTGATTATTTTTACTATATCCCGGAAATTGAAGGTATTATTTTAGTCAATTACAGATCAACTAATGGTTCTTAAAATATAAGTAAGTCTAAATGAAATTCGTTAGCCGATTTGAGTTTTTTTTACGAGAAGGTAAGTTAATAATTTATTCAACAGGGTATTTAGCTTCGATTTCTTATAAAATAGCAGGTAAGAAAACAAGATATACTATTATGGGTTAAATAATTGATTATTTTCTTCATGCGTGGCATACTAATGCGTTTTTGTTTGCAATAAATGCTTGTGTTTCAAAATTCTATGAATATTACGTGTCATGGTGTATATGTTTAGACTCGTCCAGTTTGACCGATTTTAATGAATTTTTTGTACATTCGGCTGGTATGAGAATAAGTCGTACAGTATTTTTCACCTTTCTACCCCCACTCTAAGGTAGTAAAAAAGGGAATAATAGTTTGTATATAGAAGCTCCCTGTTAAATTTTTATGGATAAATATGGATCAATGTTTACTAAAATGTCAATGCTATTAAGATTTTCTTAACTTCATGTGATATATAATATTTATAAAAGAGAATTCTAACTACTCTTCTCGCAAGCAGTATGTTAGGAATGTTTCTTTATAAATCTAAAATGGGAAACTTAAAGAACTATTTTATCTAATATTGCATATAAATATATATACACATATTAACTAACGTTCTAAGAGCATGATTTAATGTTTAATTTAAAAAATTCAATATTAGATATCGCATCGATTCAACTTATTTATAGACTCTTTGTAAAAACTACATAATCTCAAATAACAACATTTGTTGCAGAAACTAATTGATTGACGATCTTTGTCCCTCGTATGTGCTTTTAAAAGCCCACTATACCTAAACAAAAAGCTTAATTCTTCATTTCAAACTTATTATAAACCCATATATTATATAAACATTGCACTGTGTATTGGGTGACCACTCAAATTTATACACACTGTTTATGCCAGTATAAAAAATGTAAATACAATGACAAGAATAAATTAAAAAATTCCAAATAATTTCAACCAATGGCGAAAATAGTTCCTTCCACTTTTTTTTTCTATTTTTTCTTAAAAACTTAAATCTATCTACGGGACCTTGCCCGAGATCCCTATTATTTGATTCTCTTGCAACATGGCTAATACGCCACTAATCACTGTTAGGCAATTAAACTCGATTCACATACTCCAATTTCGCTGACACAGCCCACTATTTATTTTAATATAATAACTAGCCATAAACAGAGCCCTGAAAAAATATGCTCATCTGAAATTCTAATGGAAATTTAGATTCTGAAAAACTAATCGGAGCAGCATGTAAGGACACCATTATTCCACCTTTCTTCAAATTATTGTACTTGACATGCTTTCAAAAACAAAAACCCATTATGGCTGGGCAAATTTTCTCGGAGATTGCAGAAACTTTTCGATTATTTTCCACGGCTTATGTTCTGAAAACCAATAATTGTCAGTCGCGTTGGTATCTTGTTCATAAAGTGAATAAATTTTTTGAGCAACCTGTATATATAAAATGTAGCAAATTGATTGGAATACTGGTGTACGTAGGAACTCAAAGGTGACACGTGCGTCAGAATGGCATACACGTGGCTTCTGGTTTATTATGTGTACGTCATATATGTACATCAGACCGAAACTATTGACTGTCGACAGATAGTCTCTCTGATCAATACAAATTATAATAATAAAGAGACAACATTGTTAGTAGTTTTTTAATGTATTATAAATAATCTACTCGTACAGGGTGGCTTTATTTAATAATTGCATCGACAACTTTTCGAAAGTGTAGTAGACTTCGATCAGTCAATTAGGCTACGAGATAGTTAAATTTAATTTAATTATTCATACATGTGTTAATATAGAACTTCGGTTCAACTAGGCTAGTCGTTATAACCGATATTATTACAGCTGATTTTGGCTGTACTTAATATTTCCGCTTAAAGTTAGAAAATAATGGCGGTCATTTTGGAATTCACCATCTTGGTTTTTATTATTTCTTGTTATAGTGGCAATACTACTTAATACATACTCGTTCAAAATTTCAGATGTCTAACTATTGCGGTTTAGACAGACAGCGGAATCAAGGTTTCGTTGGTTATCCTTGAATTCGGGAATTCTATAAACAGCTCACCACGGAATCACTACGTGCATCGAAAAATTTACCTTCAACTTTTTAAAACAAGGTAGGTATATAAATATTTAACTTTGCTATATATCAGGCATGGGCAAACGTGGCTCAGAGAAGTCTCTCAGACTTCTGTAGTTAAAATACGAGTAAGACAGTGATAACCTAACCAGTGACAGCAAAAAATACGAGTAAGACAGAGAGACAACATTTTTTTTCTACCTATCGCATTACTGTAAGAGAAACTGAGATAGGTAGAAGAGTCGTATACCCGTCTCGCTTCCACCTCCATGAGCAATGCGGACTTTGATAAAGATACACACAATAAAGTTTATGGTACACAATAAAGTTATAACAAAGGTGACTTTGACATTTATGGCTTAAGTGTGACACCCTATATTTTTTAATGGGTGTTGTATTACCTACACCAAAAGAGGAAAATTATACACATACACAGTAATATGGTTTCTTTTCCTTGCCCGTACACGAAACCACACAAGAATTCTTATTATTGATATATAAAAAAAACTGATGATCTTTTAATATACGAGTATACACAATATTCATATATATTATAAGTGTACATTTTCCTATCATTGCGGTTTTTTTTACTTTGCTTTTAAAAGAGTAAACTTATATTATATTTCGGAGAAAAGTATTTAGAACATTCGCAATCAGAGATGATAATATACCGAGAATATTAAGAGAGTGTGCACCCAATTATCGGATAGTTTTTTTTCATAAATCAAAAATACGTAGAAGTACAAGAAAAAATCGAATTTGTATAAATAACTGAATCTTGGCCACCAAAATCGTGTTTTTCAAAAAGGTTGCATAATAATGGATATCCGTTATTAGGATATTTTTTAGTATCCGATATTAGGAAATGAATTATGGGTATAATAAAATCAAACTAAAATAACCATAACTTCAACATTTATTTTGATATGATCATTCTTTCTAACGTGAATAGAAGACATAAGGGCAGTTTTCCCTTTTTTCAAGAGGTTGCGATGTCGGTAAGGGCTTTTTTAGAAGTATTCTGTTATTTTTATTTTATTTTGGGTCGATCGGAGGAAATCTTTCTAGCATGTATAGAACTGATAAACGTAATTTTGGAGAAATTTTCCTTGGTACATTTCTCCTACCTTGGCGCGGTAAGAGAAATGCCGACGCGTTCTGTACATGCGTTAAATACCTATTTCGCGCTTTAAATATTCTTTAATGCTACTCTCCCTTACAATTCACTGATTGATTTCCCAAAAGAATCACCTCATTATTTCCTCTCAGAATAAATATATGGGTTTGTTCATAACCACAATTATCGATGAAAACTTTACACTCGTAAAATATTGTTTACACCACATTGATACTAAAAACGCATTTTATCAGCTTGAAATTAGAGAAACGAAAATTATATTGTACTTTGATTTTAAATAGTATCTATAAAATCAATTTTTATATTTTATAAATGAATATATCAAATTACAGAGAATTTATTTTGGGGGGATGCAAGACAATTACTTTGGTAGTAATATGAATATTTATAAAATAAAGGTCACCTATTTATTTTCCTCATTGATTTGTTTTTAGTGTTAGAGATGCGTGATTAACGCATGTGAGTATAATATTGCTCGTAAAAGAAATTCGGTCATCTGTGTTTTGGCTAAATGACCCAAATGTACATACTGTGTCAAAAAAATAAGGAGACATTTGAATTCCGTCCGGCCAAACAGTCAACAAGGAATATTATTTGAACGTTATGCGTCATTTGCGTAACGCTATGCGCCTAAAAATGCCGTTCCGCAACCACCGTTTTCACCTGACCTGGGGCCGTGCGACTTCTAGCTGTTTACCAAGCTCAAAAGGCCGCTCCGACACCGTTTTGATACGATAGAGGAGATTCAAGCCGCAGCGAAGACGGAATTGAAAGCAATCCCGGAAAGTGACTACAACCAATGTTTCGAAAATTGGAAAATCCGTTGGTCTAAGTGCATTGCATCGGAAAGAGATTACTTTGAAGGGGATGAAATTGATTTGGAAGAATTAACAAAGAATTTTCAAAATAAATACAATGTCACCATATTTTTTGGGCACTAGTATATATTTCAAACAATCAGAGGAACTGTAAAGCTTCTCGGAAGGTGGTGCCGTTATTAAGCGACCATAATATGATGGGAACTTATTGAATATTGAAGAAAACAGAAATATCGCACTGAACAAAAATTTTTGTTGTCAATTTAGACCTTTTTAAGTGCTCCCACTCTCCGAAGGGGAGAGCTCCCAACCCAACTGGGTTGGATTGGGTTGAGTTGGGTTGGATTAGTTTTATATGTAATCTTAATCGCGATATCCACGTATGACGTCACTAATTGGTTATTTTCTCTCTGGAACCACGCTTGTGGTATTTGCCACAATAAAACTAGTCCGATTGACAATCGTTATTTAAAATACACGTTTCGTGCGTACACTGTCTAAATTCATTTTCATTACAACTTGGGTTGGTAACTTTATTATAGTACCTACCGCTTTTGTTTTCATTTCATAAATATATTATAAATTGAATCGCATGCATATAACCTCAAAAATGAATAATAAATTTATCTGAGAAACTTTAGGAGGTGCATACACTCACTACTGCATGTTTTGTGTTTGAAACTGGGAAATAATAGAATGGAAATAAGATAAACCGATCATCGTATTGCATACACGTGGATACCTACATCTTCATTCAATTCATTATCCTTGAGGTCACGTGTCTTGATGATACCAAGTCACGTGTTGTTTCAAAGTATAATATAATCATAATAATGGAGCAAGCAGAAGAGATGCCAATCAACACAAAATATCAAAAATGAAATTAAATATTAGATATTCATATTTGAAATATTAGGGAATAAAGAAGAATATTGTTTTCTAGATTTTGCACGCGATTTCACTACGCCCAGAAAAGTTTTGAAAGTATTTTGGAGTGACCGTCACGGGTAAAAAGGGATGTTGAGAAAAAAAAAATTTGAAACATTTATATTTGAAGTTGTTTATTTTTTTAACCGACTTCAAACAAAAAAAGAGGAGGTTATCAATTCGACTGTATTTTTTTTAATGTGTGTCAATTTCGACTGGGTGAACCGATTTTGATGATTCCTGATATTAGAGTCATCGTAGGTTACTCACAGAGCATGATAACCTGAACAAGTTCTAACATCAGATTGGAAAAAGACAATCTTCCGCGTGTGACAGATGCGGAGAAAATTCAGAAGAAACATCGTTCCCCTTTCTCTGTAACTGCCTGGCCCTCATACAGCAGCGAAGGAAATGGTTTGGTCCGGCCATAGTCGAACCAGAAGAAATTAGGAAACTCAGCGCTTGGGAAATCCTGGGTTTCAGTACATCAGTTGGTTATAATAGCCACTGAAAAGTGTAACGGGGATAGAGTACAAGGGTTTATTTGGCTAGGTGTTCTGAACCATTGCTTCGAGGCGCGATGCTCGAGCATGGCCCGCTAACCTCCATACCCATACCCCCATACCAAGAGGTCGGGATTTCCCGAGGAAAATGCCAAATGGCACTTGAATGAATGTGGTTTGGAAGAATTATGACAAATTGTTTTTTTCGTGCTCTCATGCCAAAATGCTTATTTGAAAAGAAATGATACTTGGATCACCCATGGTATTACCAGCGTCATTTTTAAAATAAATCAACATCTTACTTAGATGAACAAAAAAATTTATATGAAAAACGCAGACGAACAAAAACAAAATTTTTATATAAAAAAAAAATTGTAATAAATTATTTTCAACGTTCAAAGGGTCGCTCGGTCGCAGGTATTTTTAATGTGTACATTATTTAACCCCCAATTTTTTTAATATCCGGTGCTATTATAAAAAAAAACTTTATAAAAAAAAAGTATAATTTCCATTATTCTTACTGGATTTCTGTAAAATGTTATAACAAAATACGGTGACTTATGTCTTCCGACTTGCATCTTTTTTTTTTTTTTTTTTTTTTTATAATAATTATTAAAAAGCATTAAATTTCGTTTCTTTTTTTTGAAAAATTGATTCGTTAATACAATTCTTTTTTTTTTTGTTAATTCAGACGTGTATGAATTTAAACCGAGATGATACTATGTCCAAAAAATAAGGTGACATTTGAATTTAAACTGCGCCCGACCAAACAGTCAACAAGGAATATTATTTGAACGTTATGCATCATTTGCGTAATGCTATCCGCCTAAAAAGGCCGGAAATGTGGAAAGACAATTCATGGTTTTTACACCACGATAATGCACCATCCCATATACTGCACTCATAATTCGTGATCATTTTGTCAAAAACTCAACCCATATCGTTCCGCAACCACCGTATATTCACCTGATCTATACGATAGAGGAGATTCAAGCCGCAGCGAAGACGGAACTGAAGGCAATCCCGAAAAGTGAATACAACCAATGTTTCGAAGTTTGGACTATAACTAGAAAGTCTTCATTTCTTTGAAAATAATAATGGGGTTTAACCTCCATTTCTATGACATATACGCCTATAACAGAGTCCACCCACATCATTATTTGTTAATCTTTATTTATTTAATTACAAACATATTTACAATTACATTTTGATGTGGGTGGAGTCGGTTACTTCGTTCTTATCCAAGCGACGACAATGTGATCAATTCTGCACTCCCATTAATTATAAATTGTTCACACTGCCGCTGCCTGGATTCGAACCCGCAACCTAAGTCTAAATGGACAATCAATCCAAGGTACACGCCTTAGACCTCTCGGCCATTTAGGCTCTAATTTCTTTACACAATTAACTTACAGCAAAACTTGTTTAAAGTAATACTCCCCACCTTAAAGAAAATAATTTTAAAGTAGGTAATATCAAATTTATTCCTTATATATAGAAATAATTTGCTTTTCCAGTCAATTTAACGTCAAAAGCCACTCAGAAAATCAAGCTTATCCACCATATCCGCTCATTAATTGCAGTATGATATTTCTTTGGATATAAAAAAATTACACAATTAATTCGTAAACTTTAATGTTCAATAAGCAGCGTGAAAATGATAAAAGGAAATTTTTGTCATGATGATGATATCAATAACGGTAATTAAGTTAATACAATATTTATAAAATAAAAAAATGAAGTAAAAGAATTGAAAAACATGCTTTAAATTTAATAAAAAATTATTTAGGGTTTGTTAAATTATATCTGTAAAATAAAAACGCTTTGATCATTTTACATCTTTCATCTTTATATGAAAATATAATAAAATAAGCACTTTTTTTTTGTTGTCAATGATAAAATAAATTGAATTTATTTATTTTTTAAAAATCAAAAATATTTATAGCTACTGTGTTCATCGTCTTAGATAAAAATTGTTATCGGATCGAGATAGTATGAAATTATAAGATCAATCATATCAACTTGAAGGTGTATAGATTGGCGCATCAATGAATGTTTTTACTCGGAAGTCCTCAATAGCAGCTCCGATTTTGATGATATTTTAAATTTTTATACAACGTATATGAAATATACCAAGGTATATTAAGTTTAGTCCCAAGTTTGTAACGCTTAAAAATAGTGATGCTATGAACAAAATTTTGGTATAGGTGTTCATAAAATCACCTAATTAGTCCGATTGTCTGTCTGTCTGTCATCTGTCGTCTGTCCGTCTGTCATCACGATAACTCAAAAAAGATATCAAGTTGAAATTTTTACAGCTTAGGACGTAAAAAGTCTGGTCGAGTTCGTAAATGAGCAACATAGGTCAATTGGGTCTTCGGTCCGTAGGACTCATCTTGAAAACCGTTAGAGATAGAACAAAAGTTTAAATATAAAAAATGTTTCTTATAAAAAAATAAACAATTTTGTTTGAAACATTTTTTCGTAAGCATCACTGTTTACCCGTGAAAGCGCAAATTATACACAAATTGTATAGTATGTATTTAATGGGTATCAGTTATATGTGTGTGACATGTATGTATGTGTAATGTGACAGAGTTATCAACACTGTCTATACATGATATTTCAACAATTAACTCAGTCAATTGTTTGTTTTCACTTATTGTATATTATTTCAAATCCGAAAGCACATGTTACTTGATGATAATGTAGCATTTCATCCCCTATTTCACCCTTCTAGGGGATGAATTTCAAAAAATCCTCTTTAAGTGACAACTACAGTATATAACCATTATTCTCTCGAAATTTGAAACTTCTATCATTTAGATTCAAACATACAAGATATCTATTTACGTTTTAAATCGTGCGCATGAGCAAATTGTCAATAACACGGGTGTAGGCGAGTTAACTATTGGCTATAATCATACTAAAGCCTTTTTGATTTTTCAACCGCATTAAATTTTCAAAAAAGAACTGTTTTAGACTGACATTAACAAAATTACGGAAAGTAAATATTTTGCTCAGACTACCGGAAATTAATGCGTTGATATTTTTTATTTAAAATACGAAAGACAAATCATATCGTGGGAATTTTTATATTTCAAAATTATCGTTTATCAATATTTAATAACTTTTTAATTAACCATATTCAAATTGCAATTTTTTTCTGTCTATACAAACTAGAAAAAAAAGTAAAAGTTAAAAATATTGACCGGAACAATTGTCACCTTTTACAGGTGTACGATACTTCTCACCTATCCTAAAATATAATTTATGGCATCCACAAAAAAAAAAAAGATATAATAGTTACCACCGTAACTAATAACAAATGCCATAACAATATCACATAATTTTTGACCCTAATTTTATAGACATTATTAAGTAAAAAAATTGATTTTTATAAAGTAATAAATATTAAACTACTATATGTATAAAATTGAGAAAAATCTCTTAAGGATATTTCGGGTCTGTTTCCCACGCCTACAAGGTCCGGTGTCTCTTTTGTACTATATAAGTTATTATTATTTTTAACAAGTGTGTATTGTAGTATTTTATTCAGTACTTCCTTTTTTGGGGAACAATAGCAAATAGACAATTTTTTGATGACAAATTGTCTTTATCTATATAAAATTTGTCATCAATAGCATGAATAATATAAGTAAGTTAGTAGGTAAAATAAATTCACGCAATTAAAAAGATTCCCGAAATAAATCATCGAAAAAAGTATACTATGGTGTCTATTTTAAGTTGATCTATACTTGAAACTCGATAAATAAGTTATATCGAGGAAAATGCTTCAGGCGAAAATAAAAGTAAATTTCAATTTAATTCATAACTGACAAACATTAGATGAACGCTTTAAATTAGAAAGTTGTTCTTTATAAATACGTAAACATTTTTTTGTAAACCGAAAAGTTTAGGCAGTAATTGATAACAAAAATTTACCTTTTTGTGCTTTTGTTAATTCCATTTGAACAAAAATGGTCTTTATAGAAAAACAAACCTTTTTTTCGAAGAGTGCCAAGTGTTTCGAACAAAAAATGTTACCTTTTTTAATTTTTTAATCAATTATAACTTTCTAATTTAAGGTGTTCATCAATCGCAGGCATGGGCGAGTTATTTTAAGTCAAAGTTACCATTGTTATAAGTTTATTGCGTGCCATAAAGCTTACTGTGTGTCTTTTTATGCAAGTCTGGATTGCTCATAGAGGAGGAAGCGAGACGGGTATACGACTCTTCTACCTATCTCAGTTTCTCTAATAGTAATGAAATAGGTAGAAAAAAAATGTTGTCTCTCTGTCTTACTCGTATTAATGGCTGACACTGGTTAGGGTATCGTTGTTTTACTCGTCTGTTAGTTACAGAAGTTTGAGTGGATTCTCTAAGCCACGTTTGCCCATGCATGAATTCTATCGATTACCAGTTATAAAGTATATACAAGGTGTTTTGTTATTGACTGCTGTTCGCTGGCCTACAGAATAAGCTCATAACGGCGAAGAGAAAAGTTACTTTACCAATTTTCAATCTGAGGCCTACTTTGAGAGATAATTAACCAAATAAATTAATATAATATTAAATCAAAGTAAATAGCTTTATCGAATCACAGTTCACTTAGATATTAAAGGCAATACCAGCCAATTATATAAACTAAGTGGGCTCTTCCGGATCGTATTTCTATTAATAAGCTACGATCGGCACTTCAACCTACACACACTCACATTCTTCTTCTCAAAATTGGTGTTAATGCCTTGTCCTATAAAACGTAAAGATGATGTTGAAAAATTCGATTGTGAAAATCGAACCCATTACAATAACTTTCCAAACTGTTAAATAAATTGCGTAAATGTATTACTCCAGAGATAATTCTAAGGATTAGGATGACCCTATACTTTAATGTAAAAGATGTATCGAATAATACATATAATGAACAGGTCCTGGTAAAAAACGATATTTCAGTATATATTACATCAAAATAATAGCGGAAAAACCATCAAAAAGGATATTAAATTCATATTAAAACATAACAGATGGCGTAGTTTATAAATCTATTACATTCGGGAATACACTTCTTTTTTTTAATGTAATAGACTTGTTGTAGTAATAAGTATGTTGTAGTTTCTTGGTTATTTGTCGGCATATCAACAGCTCACAATATATATATTGTTCTGTTCGTTCCCTCTTTATATAGATAACCATCCAGGAAAATTAATTTGTGGTAATGAAATAATATTTTATTAAATATTTTGTAATTACCGTAGGGAGTACAATTGTTCATCCAGAGTTTTATAATTTAATATTACTTACAAAGGTAATAATATCTTTTTTCCATTGTAAAATTTATTTCGAAAATATATCGTATAGTTTTTACTTTATGTTAAAACGTAAATTTTACGATATTTATTATCATCGGCTCAGTGGTCAAGTGGTTTAAGACGTCAGTCTTTGACCGTTTGGCTACTGATTTGGAGGTTGCGAGTTCGAGTCCTGATAACGGCAGTCCGATAGAACCATTCACGGCTTAATAATCCCAATATAAACGCATACCGTGTGTTATAGCTTACCGTGTGCGGTTAAAAACCTCGCACGGCTTGAAAATCTCTGTATAAACGCATACCGTGTGTTATAGCTTATCGTGTGCGGTTAAAAACCTCGCACGGCAAAAAATCTCTGTAGAATACGCTTTCCCATCTGTATTGTGTATACGTGGACGAGAATATACCGCACACGGTATGTTACATTTCTGGAGAATACGCTTTCCCATCTGTATAATGTATACCGTGGACGAGACTATACCGCACACGGTATATTTCATTTGCTTCCAATAAGCCTTTCAATCTATATTGTATATACCGTGGACGAGACTATACCGCAAACGGTATAAGGGCTCGACGGCATAAAGAGTATACCGTGAAAAAGTATACCGTGCACGGTATAAGGGCCCCACGGTATAAAAGGGCAAAAATAATTTCATACCGCTTCTAAATAGACCGTATACAGTATACCGTGGACGGTCTAGACCGTAGACGGTATACCGTATAGACGGTATACCGTCTATACGCTATCTCTCTTTACTTACATGACGTGAAAAAACAAACATTTCGTAATCAACACTGCCTATACATGGTATTTCAACAATTAAATCAGTCAAATGATTTTTTTCACTTGTTTTTAATTGATTTTGTGAAATTTATTTTAAATTAGTCCTAAAATGATGCTGTCTATTTATTATCAGTAGCAACTTTATCCTCTGCACGATTGAAGGCAAAGGAAACAAGATATTCTTCAGAGGAAGATATGAACAATATGAAATTGTGAGGACGTAAAGTTTGTTAGACTTGCCTAAAGAAATTTTCCAAAAAAATAACTCTATATATTGACTCTCGATGCGATGGTATGAGAACTGAACTCCCATGGGTAATAAGATTTTTGAAAATATTATGTAACTGATAGTGAATTGATAAAATTACATATGTTAGAAATATTTCTTTTATGTTGAGACATTCTAAAAAGAAAAAAAATATCAAAAATTTCATAATTCAATTGATATATTTTATTGAATATGTCAGTCAGATCACTGCACTGCGTGAAATATTTTTAGATATATAGAAAATATAAAAACACCTGATTGGAATATTGTTATTTAATAAATCGATATCATACAATGAATTTGCACTATTTTTTATATGTTTAGAATCATTTTTATTAAAATATTTATACTCTATTCCTTCCAAAAATTGAACATTTAACAGAGATCCGTAAAGTATTAATATCATAAAATTTCGTAATCCAGGAAAAGTCAATAAATCTTTATAAAAACTGTGCAACTGCGTTGTTTAAAGCTTACTTAAAGAAGTTAAAAACAAAAATTTGTTCGATCTTGCCTAGGAAATGGGAGTCACCCCTTCTTGGAGATGGAAAATCGGAAAATGACAACGAGAATCGATATGAGAATGAATTCTAAGCAGTGTCATTGAAACATATTTCGAAATATTTCGAAAAGTCAATATTTCCCGAGTTATTGGCGATTGAAATTCGGATTATTTTACGTCAAATACTAGAAAAATTCGACGTTTATTGAAAAAAGTATATGTTACACTTTTTCAAGTACAAAAATCCTTGAAAATGAAAAATGTTTCAAGTCATTTCCATAAAAATTGACGGAGTTATAATGAAAACAAAGTTTATCGGATTTTTATATTTTATTTAGTACAAAAACTGATTAATTTACCACGGGAATTAAAATTAATGCTTCCTGCTTTCCAATTCACTTTATCTAGGTATTGGCAACAGGCTCAAGAAGTTCTAGCAGTTTCGGATAAATATTTTTTGAAATATTGCAAATTAAATGCAAAAAATTTTTTAAAAATACAAAAAATTATTTTCAAGAAGGATAGGTTTGGTTAGGTTATATTGGCTGTCCACGAAGGACACACTTAGGCTATAGAACCCATTATGATACCATATATGTGTTTTACCACCTTTCCGATGATAATATCATTTATTAGCCCCTCAATTTCAGAGGCTGTGTGCACCTCCTTGATGCATATGTCACAAACCAGCCCGTTACAACTATTAATTAAATTAATTTTGTTGCGACGGCGGAAATCGAACCCGCTACCCTAAGCATACCATAGGGCGACTATTTTCAAGAAACATTCAAATATTTTAAGAATAAATTTGTATTTGGCAAGGAGTATAAAAATTGTATAAAAAGGAAAAAAAATAGAAGCAATAAAAAAATATTTATAGATAAAAAATAAAAAATATATATGAAATGATCTCTGTATATGTCAATCGATCGGTGAGAGTTTCTCTTTCTCTTATTTAGTAGAGAAGTAGAAGGTGGTCTAGTGGCCTACGACCCTGTCAAATAATACTTTTGATAAATAAAAACAGTGACTAAACAATTTTTATTTATTTATAATATTATATTATTTTATTATAAATGATAAATAATATACAACTTATTATAAATAAATAAATAAAAAAGAAAACACAAGTGGGCTGCTAAGTCATTTTTTGAATGAATGCATGCTTTTGTTGAAATATTTGGTCAAACAAAAGAAACAAAGTGAATCGGGTACTTTAAATTCTTTTAATCCATATACAAAATTTTAAAAACTTGTTGTTCGCTTTTTTTGTAGAAATATCATAATTTTTGTATATTTTTATCAAGCTGTTTTCATAAGCTGTTTGTACAAACTCAGGAGTTTTCGGCGTTTCAGCAAAAATATCATCAAAAATGTGTTAGAAACTAATGTATTTCGTATAAAAAACTGTCATTGCCACCGATTTTTACTTGTGTGTTTATAGGGTGGACCTTTTTAATTTATTAGGGCCATTAGCTCATTTTTTAGTTAACCATGAAAAATAACGTAAACAAAAGTTTCAGATTTTGATGGAAGACATCATGTTCTGACATCAGATTGGACCTAGTTCTCCGGGTTGCATTAAGAGTCAGTTTAGATGGAAGGGAAGGCGACTCGCCAAAAGCCTGTTGGGTGAAGGAAACTCGCTCGGTAACAGAGCCGAGGAGATCTTGAAACTAAACAGAGCTGATATAAGAGTCATCGTAGAGTTACTCACAGAGAAAATTCAGAAGAAACATCGATCCACTTAAAGCATTTATCACTTTAGGTATAGAAAAAAATAATATATAACATATATTCTTAAATCTCACAGTAGCTTTCCAATCAGTAATAATCACTATCTGACTGGAGTTACTGTGATATATTCTTAGATTAAATCATAATAATAAAATTAAGGTAGGGTATTTTGTATTTATATTTATTTAACGTTACATTTTATTCAAAACAACACATTCTTAATCATAAAAGATCGTTTTTTTTTTTATATATTAACTTACAAAATATTTAGTCAAGTACAAAATAACCTTGTGTGTCCGAAACAGTAATGAATCGTAATTGAAGGACAATTTCGGAATAATTAGATTCAATGCGGAATAATTTCAGAGACTGAACGGAATGAAAATGTTGGCTCTACAGTCAGATTCATAAAATATCTCGAAAATTACTCATTTAATGGTCAAATAAACACGATTTTTGTAATTTTCGGGTCAAAATTACCTTATAAACTTAGTTTTATCGAAATCGGAAACAAAAACTTTTTTTACACTTTTTGCAATTTGTAAAAATCGAAAAAATCATAAAAAATTCAAAAAAAACACAATTTTTGTAATTTTTGGTTGGGTTGGGTTGGGTTGGGTTGGGTTGGGTTGGCTTAGGTTGGGTTAGGTTGGGTTAGGCTGGGTTAGGCTGTGTTAGGTTGGGTTAGGTTGGGTTAGGTTGGGTTAGGCTGGGTTAGGTTGGGTTGAGTATGGGTGTGGGTGTGGGTGTGGGTGTGGGTGTGGGTGTGGGTGTGGGTGTGGGTGTGGGTGTGCCTGGTGCCCAAGACGTACATATTCTCATCAAATTCCAAGAAACAAGGTTTATACTACCTGGTCTGAGCACTAGGTATCTTGGGGACCATTTTTGTTGTGATATTTGATTTAAGCGGCCCCCACAAATACCGAGTAACACAATTAGACTCATTTCCATCAATATTTAATTTTTCCAGTTATTCATTTCCCCTTCATTCATTTTGTTCATCGCATCTTGATCCATCTGACTGCTCACAAAATCAACTGTTCACCTGTTTTTAGTGTTTTATTTCTTTGTCTATATAAAAATGATTCAGTCACGACTATCATGAATAAAAGAAGAATTTCCTAAGTTAGTTGGGACATATTTTGTAAGTCTATTTTTTTAGTAGAATGCATTTATTATGCATTACATAGTGGGCACATAAAATTTAGTACCTTCTATGCTCTATAGATGAATAACTTGAGATGACTTGACATTATTATGAAATCAGAGTGTAGTAGGTACTTTATTAATCCAGGAACAAGAATAAGAATAAGAGAGTCAAGAATATATAGATTAAGAACAGCACCACCTATGGTGATAATCAAATAACAATACTGTATTGATTACAAAACATTATTATCAAATCAAAATAATATCAACAAAAAAAAAAATTATTATATGTTTTACATATTCATTCATAAAAATTAATTTTTAATTCCACAGCAAGAATCGTTGTAAAATGACAAACTGAATTGATTCATTGTTCTAATAAAGCTGAAATAAAGAAGAGTTGCCATAATCGTACTCCTTACTGTATTTCCAGCATGATATTTGCTATTTCTGTGCAAAAACAATGGTTAAACCCACTTTTCGACAGAATTTAACGAATTTTTGTTCAAAGGCTAAGAATAGGGCTTACTAATTAATCTCAAAGTTTGACCGTTTAAATCACTAGATAATGAATGCCATTGCTTCCAATTTTGACCAATTTACACAAGTTGCCGGACACAATACCACAAATATCCGGGAGTTTGCAAATTGCAAGTTGCCCCTCAAAGAGGATATCTTAAAAAAAACAAATCTTAGATGGAGGGAGGAACGCACTTGTGGTACTACAAGACCGAAGTTCTTATATCAGACCGAATTCCGAAGATCTTATATCACTTCCAAGGGCCTCTATTAGCAAAGTTGTTGCGGCTATTACAGGACAGTGGTTGGGCGGCAGGCATGCTGAACGCCTAGGCCTCAAAGTGTACCACGACTACTGTATAGGAGCTGTCACAGTGGGGAGGAGGAGCAGACAATGTTTAATTTTCTCTGTCACTGTCAGGATCTTTTCATGAGAAGATGGACTTACTTGAGCCAGCCTCTCTTTGACGACGTCTCCAACCTAAAGTCCGTCGACGTCAAAGCACTCCTGTTTAAATAGCTCCAAATAGTTCATGGAGTAGTGGCCGGGGATGTACCAACCCTTTTTCGGTATCTCAACGGGCCCTATGGTCTAAGTGTGTTCCACCCCAGGACAGCCACTCTAACCTAACATAACCATAGACAAAATAACCCATCCTGTATAATAAAAATAAAAATTTCTATACATAATAACAGAACTAAAAATAATATAAAAAAATAACATAAAAATAATAACAACAGCATTAAAATGTTAAATAAATTTGGTAAGAATAAAAATGTTATTTAATAGCGATAATATTGGGTAAATCTAGGATAATATAGATTAATATTATTATTTTCCAATATTTATAAAGTTTAGTTCATTAAAGGCCACGAGAACCAACATAGAGCAAGTACATCCATCCGTCTATTCATATCTTTTAGACCCTGAGCCCATAATGAGTTGTTTTTTTAAAATAAGAAAATATATTATATTTTTTATATTATTTTTTTTTTATTTTTATTTTTTTTTATTTTTTTTTTTTATATTATATATTTTTATTTTTTTTTATTTTTTAAGAATCATCAAATTAATCGTAATAAGAACAGAATATCCCAGAAAAATGAGATTTCATTTGAGATCTGGTGCTTCCCGTGTGGTTCCAATTCATTTTGGTCCACTTCTAACAACGGCATCCATGAGAAAACCATAAAAGTCTTAAATTTGCATTAAGAATGCACGACAAGAGGACGAATAACTCAATATCACGCCAACCGATTTCGATGATTCTTTTTTAGTGACAAATAAGTTAGTGTACTACAGATTCACTAAAAATCACAAAATAAAAATAACTTTTAACAAAAAGAAAACCAACTTCAAAAGAAAAACTTTTCCAAAACAAATTAATATGATTTAAAAAGTAAAAAAAAAAAAACGATAGTTTAATATAGTTAAAATTATTGTTATTTTTGGAGTCGGTGTCAGCCAAGCTAATGTAGCAAGCTGTTCCGTCAAAGTTGTTTTCTTGGCTGACACCGACTCCAAAAATAATAATAATTTTAACTACATTATATTATCTTTATTTTTTAGTTTATATGAATTTGTTTTGGGAAAGTTTTTCTTTTGAAGTCGGTTTTCTTTTTGTTAAAAGTTTTTTTTTATATTTTCTTTGCACTGTAACAAATGGTCGCCTTAACTCTCATTTTATACATCTGATAAGCATTAATGCCACAGGAACCTTAAACTTTTCGATCAATGACAGACTCAAAATAATCATAGAAATTTCTCTTCGTTATGAGCTCTAGGGCTAAAACTCAATTCAATTCAATACATTATATAAGCCATATGGATTACCAGAGTATTTTCATCTGTTCGTTTTCAAATACATCCATTCCACACACAATATCATATCATCAATTTTTCTTTATACAATTTCGAATAATATTTTGAGGTTGTTATATATCATATGATATGAATATATATACGTAGGATGGATACCATTGAGTTACTTCTCCCTTCTATACCCTATTTATATATGGGATGTATGGGATACTATTGAATTTCTCCTACTCGATATGACAATGTATCACAGTGAAAAGAGAAAATCTGGAATATTTTAAAGTAGTCTTCTCTCAATTCTTCTTACTAAGCAAAATGTTTTTTTACAATCAATTATTATTAAATATTTTCTGTGAACCTAGAGAACTCATTGATCAAAATCAAAGGTTGTCTTGACCTTTGCCAAGAATGCTTTCTTAAAAGGTATGCATAATTAAAATATAATTACAAGTGAAAGTTACAAAATTTAAAAAACCCTCAAAAAGTGCGATTTATTCCTTGTAAACCGATTTTTGGAAACATAGCTATCAAATATTCTCAATCAAGTCGGTTCTACGTTTAGGGGCTGCGATGTCACTGAGAAACACATAGTCGCACAGATAAACACTTTAAACTTATAACACTCCTTCTTAAATCAATATCAATGTGATGGTCAAGGATATCAGATGAGATGAAAAGGATACTTAGAGAGCTATCATTTTTTGGGACAAATTTTTGGAAATATTTTAATTGAAATTGAAATATTTGAGTTGACTTTGTTCTTTTGAATTATTGTTTTGAATTACCTGATTATTTTTTACCATTTCACTTTCTGGAAATAAATTAAGCCAGGTTTATTTGACCATTCATTTCCATAGTAATTATTTATATGTTAAATTATATGTCAATATAATATACAAAAGAATTCACAGATTATAAACGTTATTTGGGCACATTGTGCTATATTCGAGACGTAGTAATGTTTAAATACAAAAAACTATAAAAATAGCGATCGAAAATAATGTCAACGTTATAATGTTCAACTTGTATCTAGTACTTATGCTACGGTTAGCTATATCATCAAAATATAAAATTTACATACAAAGGTACGTCGTACTAACTATATTGTGAGTAAATATATTACACGCAGAGTTTCTCAACTTTTTTTTACGCTTTTTAAATCATATTCTAGGTCCTTTTTAAAATTTGTTCTAAAGTGTTAAACTCTAATTCCATTCATAAGTAGATTGTGTTGATATAACCGAAAACTTATGGAAAATTTTAGTTAAAAATTGAAGAGTAGAGAAAATTTAATGGCCATAAAAATAAACACCACACTTCAAGAATTCAACTTACATATTCTCGTTTTCTTTGACCTTGACCTTGACCTTCACCTTCATTTATGAGCTTAAATATCAAAGGACGCTGATACGAGAACATTTGTGACTTTTGAGACAAGATTTATACTATCAAAATAAAGGTTTCTACAAGTATTCAGTTAGATTCCGAGTTGAAACCTTAGGATACATTCTTTCCAGAAAAAGCTTTCACAGCTACCCCCGAAACCAAATTCATTATAACATGAATGGAATTCAGAACAGAATGCCACTCAATTTTTTTTGGGATAAATATAGCATAAGCGAAAAATTTTGATATAGCCCACATTTTGAGAAACGCTGCTATACACACAACGAGTATCAACAATACGTAGGTACATTATATGTGTTGAAGAGTAATGATTTTATTCATAATTTATTATTGTGACTTGCGCCAAAAATACTAAATACACCTTATTTTCAATAAAATTTATTTTCTATTTATCATTCATTATATTTATTTCTATTCTATTCTCGATCCATTGTAAGTCTGTCTGACTATACCAAATGTTTGACTAACTTGGACCACAAATCTAAATACTAAAACTAAAATCACTAACTTGATCTGGTTAATTTCACAAAGTATTATCTCATTTAAGAGATATCACACGGTAAAAAACACAAAATACGATTTTTCGCTAATATTTCTTTAACGGAAACTGTTATCAAAAAAAAGTAGTGGATATCAAATTTGTAGATTAGAAAATTGCCTACAGTAATTGTTTATTTTTTATAGACAATTGCTTGATCTACTTGATTTTTCCGATAACATTGACCGTTAACGAAATATTCGCGAAAAATCGTATTTTGTGACGTTTGACCACAGATAACTTTTGTAGCGGCATTTAGATCGATGTATGGACTTTTGGGATTTTGTTTACAACCACAAATAGAAGGTTCATGCAAAAATTCAGCTTTTCGGAAATTTTTCCCAAATGAAATGTCTTTATTCCCTATATTATATTAAATATTATATAATAAAATTGCGTTACTATAGCAATACAATATTTAGTATTATATTATATTTTAGCAACGAATATATCTGAGTAGTGGAATATATATAGTTATACATAAATATACAATGTTGTATTATATACCTTCTAGCACAGGAATGAAAGGTAAGATATACATTATAGGGATAGAAATGTGGAATACAATACAATATACAAGAATATAGAAAAGACTGGAAAAAATGCCTAAAAGAAATCGATATAATTAATGTATAACTAAAGGATGTGCCAAAATCAACGCAAGAATAAATTATTTCCCATTTGCATGGTAAAGCAGTGTTCAAAATGAAAAAGCAATACGATAAACCAAATACATGCTTTGTAGTCAAATAATGTGCTGTTTTTAGCTTTACAATACCACGAAACTATAAAAATATATAATATATTGTGTGCAAGTGATGTTTATAAATTTGAGAATATAGATATCGTTCTTCAATCATCAATACTCTATGTATAGTCGTCTTTGTTCATCAAATGATGGATCTTCGATGAACTCATAATTAAATTTAAATTTTGTTTTTATATCATCGACAACCTTATATTTTTATGGTATTCTTATAAACTACAAGATAGTCGAAATATTTTAGATAGTTTTCTATCACACGCCCAATTTTTTGATATAGAAATATTCAATTAAAAAGGATAACCTATATGATTCATCATTTTTTCAGCCAACTTTAAACGATAAAATAATAATAAAAAGCGCGATGATCTAGGAATTTTTGTGATTTTTGGAAACTTTGTTAATCAAAAAATGTATTTATAAAGTTTTATTAAAGTCCCTAGTTTTATCCAATCCTTGCATATCTAATTAATAAATATTGAAGATAGAAATAAGATACCGCCTTTTCTAAACACTCTATATATGAATAGATGATCTTTATACTCATATAAGTTTAGTAAATTTTGATATTTCTAGTTGAAATTGTCATTGACTTTTAAACAAATATAAATACCAACCTCTTAACATATAGGTACTTAAAACATAAAGGTATTTCATGTCTAGCATCGTACATTCAACCCCCCTTCAAATAACCCTCCATTGACAAGAAAACCGTACCGTATAGGTATTAATAATACTATCCCTAAGTACCTATCGTCATACATGCAATAATACAACTGCTGTAAGGGTCATAACTTTTTTCAGAATACCTCTTCAAATGCCTTTGAAATATCGCATAACCAGTTTACTTTTTCCAATGGATTTGCGTAATTATTTGACTGTTCAGTTTGTTATTAAGGTAGTATAAGCACTAAGGCAATTTTAGATTTAGGGTTTAATTTATTTGTACCTTAGTTTCAACTTTAATAATGAATTTTGTTATAACTTCATGAATGTAGACAAAAAAATAAGAAAAAATATTTCAATATCTACCTTGGTTGAAATAATATCGAAAGCTAAATAATTAAACAAATCAATTTTTTGAAAATTACTCCAGATATCGAAAAACTTTATTCTTACTTTTCGTCTTATATTGTCAAGTTATCTATTGTCAACATAATTCACCATCATAATTGAAAATATATATATATTTTTAAATTTAAATCCCTACTGTCGTGCTCATACATCCTTAATTAGTCGGGCACAACGAGTTTTTTTTGGTTTTTTAATTATTTATTAATATTTTTACGAAAAAATTGGCACTATTTAACGCTCGGATAAGTATTTTCCTTGGAATTTCAGGAAATATGTTTTTAAAGTGAATTTACGCAATATTTTAAATATATATATTTTCTCAATTTTGGGCAGAATTTAGGCTAAGAAAAGTTCTACCAACATTTTTTTTTTAATTCCAAATAAAAATAAAGCGTTCTTCTAGAATAAGATGTAAGAAAAAGATAAGGCATCTCATCAGCGCTATGCGTGAGACCTAGACCAAATGACATGATGATCAAAGATTGCTTTCAAGTCTTGCTTTTGCTCATCACTATCGATAAGATATTCTTTGAATATTGCAACATACAATAATTACTTTCATAGAGAATACAATGTACTTTTTTTTTTAAATTCAGTTGCACAAATGTAAACTCATTTTTTTTAAATAGTAATAATACCTGGAAACATATTTATTTCTCTACATTTTATGACGTACACACATAAATGACAAAAGGTACAAAAAAAAAACAACCATAGATATGATGATACAAAATATTCTCTATGGTAATATGTACTCTATATCATTACATTTATGTGTAATAGAGTACACACATACCAACAACATATTTGTTCAACTTATAGCAATAAAATAAAACGCATACTAATACACATGAAGTTAGTCGTTGTTGTTGATGTTGTTGTATGATGACGTATGTATGATAGTAGTAGGCGGAGCTTAGCATATATAAAGTATTATACGATTGGTCTACTACGAGATATATCATAAATAATTAGTATTAATATAGCAGTAAGTATTTTATACGCATGCGTAGTACCATATTATATAGTAATAGTTAATATATTAAAAACATATTGGATCTGATGGTATGTGAGTGTGTGTTTGTAGGTACCTTATACAGAAGATCGGAGGATCGTTGTTCGTACATGTGTGGGGTATGATGTTAGAAGAAAAAAAAAATATGTGATGGATTTGTTTAGAGGCGGTTGATTGCTCTCTCATGCTGTTGTTGCACATTGTGAATTTTTTTTTTTTTTTTTTTTGTATTTTATTTTCACATTGTCATCATATATTTTGTAACTACATTCACACACATACATTACTTTTTAAATCGTTGGGAACTTTTTAAGAAAAATGCATGAAACTGGATTAAAAAACAAAAATTATTTCATTGGGCTTTAAAGCATATAGTTGCTTACAAGAATTAGAACCACAAAATTTTTAGCCAAAAAGATTTGTTATCTACGGCAATATAAAAGATAAAGAAAATCATGGACTTATGATCAGGCTATTGTAAAAAGCCCTAACTTAACTCTCTCTTCGAAGCTAAGATCTAAATCAATAAAGTGTACTTTTTGTCAAGAAAATCTCATTTTTTTAGAACCATTTGTTATTTTCATTTTATACTATTTTTATCGTGAGACGCTTACTCTGAAAAAGTATCCTGCTATACGACATTCCATGATTCTTTTCATAGATATATGCGCTCAGAATACGTTTTTTTGAGGTACAGCCCTGGAAATAATTTGAAAATGCAGCTCCACTTACTTAGCCTATTACTACTGAAAAACCGGTCCACTTCCTAATTTAATTAGTACGAATTTTTATTTTATTCTGATTATATGAATATTTTGATTGGTCTTTAAAAATAGCTAAAATTTCTTAATCGACCTCTGTTTTTACGGTGATACGAATATCGAGCCCGAGTCAAATTTTTCGCATTTCATGTTTTTCGAAACTTTTGGCAGTGACCGTTCATTAACGAAATTTTCTTCTAGTTCTTCACTAGCATAACGAAAATCACTTCCTACTTTTATATCGGTTAAAAATTGTACTATGTGATACCTAGATATGTTCGTTATACAAGTTTTTTTTTCATGCAGCTGTGGAAATTGGAATAATTTTCAAATCAGCTGTTTTTATTTACTCGTATTTATGAATTGGATACCATAGAAACTAATTGACGTTATTTAATTTATCATAGTCGAGAAAAATTGGTAAAATGAATTAAAGAAACTAAAAAAAGTCTTAACCCGTCAGCACTCGCAATATGAGCATTATTTAGTTCAAGATCGATTTAAAACATAAATAACTTTTATTTTTCAATTGGATTATGTGCGGTTGAAACTTTTTTTATCTTCATATAATTTTATCTTTTTTCAAATTATGAATTTTTAATATTTTTTCATCCACAGACATATTTTTTCAAGTCCTGTAAGAAATTGTGAGAATCACCAGAGTAAAGATGTAAGCAAAAGTCGTACTAAGTAAATTTAAAAAACTTGTGATACAAATATGGTGAAATTAGTTAAAATAAATTTAATTATTTAAATTATTTCTTTGCTCTAACATGTTCACTCTCAAACATCATTCAATAATTACGTAATCAAACTATTTTTAATTAGCTAGTGCATTAAAAATAATTATGTAGAGGTTATGATTTAAAAAGCTAAGGAATATTTAACGCGAAAAATATTTGATGCATGTGAAGAACGCATGGGTAAATCTCTCTAATCACACGAATAAAGATTATCGAACGATTGACGCGAATACTGACGGGTTAACTAAAGCTATTAAGAAATCACCTTAATAAATTACGTAGAAATTCTTTCTTTTCTTACTTAGCTAGTGCATTAAAAATAAATTTATATAAAATTATGTAGAGGTTATGATTTACAAAGTTAAAGAATATTTAACCCACAAAATATTTGATGCATGTGAAGAACGCATGAGCAAATCTCTAATCACACGAATAAAGATTATCGATCGGTTGACCCGCGAATACTGACGGGTTAACTAATGCTATTAAGAAATCACCTTAATAAATTACGTAGCAATTCTTTCTTTTCGAACGCTAAAAACCAAAATTTCGTAAGCAATCTTTGAGTAACTTTCAGTAACAAAAATAAATGTAAACTTCTTTAGTCAAAATCTAATGGTGGGAGTGCAGATAATTAGTGTGTAAGATATACTTATAATGTTAAATATATGCTTCCCTGCGCCAACACCATTTTATATATTGTATGCTTATAATTATTCTTACAACTAAAAGTACAATTTTTCCGGATAGAAGTTAGATATGTGATAACAAGTAGGAACAAATAATTGACTGAATAAATTGTTGAAATACCCTGTGTAGAAAGTCTTGTATATGTCAGTGCTTGCATTATTATGCCATGTATATTTGTAAAATATATCAAGGTATACTAAGGTCAGTCTCAAGTTTGTAACGCTTAAAAATATTGATACTACTAACAAAATTTTGATATAGATGCTCATGGAATCACCTAAAGAGTCCAGTTGTTTGTCTGTCTGTGGACACGATAACTCAAAAACAAAAAGAGATACCAAGCTGAAAGCTTTTCATAGCTCGATTAAGTGTAAACGTAAATGTAAAAAGTCAAACTAAGTTCGTAAATGAGCAACATAGATCAATTTTGGTCTTGACTGGGTATTTCAATAATTAACTCGGTCAAATGTTTGTTTTCACTTGTTTTTTATCAATTAGAAGAGTTTAAAAAAACAACACACACAAAAAAATGTTTTCTATAGAACTTGTTTTTGAGAATGTTTCACAAGACCATTAATTGAAGCAAATTTATTTAAAATTCAACTACGTATCTTTTTAAGTTTTGGAGAAAATGGATAACAAAGTTTTGTTCTACTTTGGGTAGGTAATCATGGTATTTATTATTCAGATTTGATCAAATCTATAAAATTTCTTATACCATTAAAGGACTCAAATAGTATTTACCGACATTTTCAAAACTACCGTTGCGTTTTGAAAACTCGTGGAAAAGTATTTTAAATCAGTCTAATCTACTATTGTTATACTTATTTAAATTTCTAACTAATTCTGAGCCCATATTCCTCAACCAAGCCCAACATAACATGAAATTTCGATCGGTTAAAAGGTTCAAACACTTCAAACCATAAAAATTTTGTAAAAAAAATCCTATACTGTTTGACATGAATATATTTTACACAGAAAACAATTGTAATAAAAGCTACTGAAAATAATGCGAAATATTTAATTTAAAGTTTAAAATTTAAGAAAGTATTTTAAATCAGTCTTATCTACAAATGTTATACTTATTTAAATTTCTAACTAATTCAGAGCCCATATTCCTCAACCAAGTCTAACATAACTCGAAATTTCGATCGGTTAAAAGGTTCAAACACTTCAAATCATAAAAATTTTGTAAGGTAAAACTTGAAAAATAAAAGCTGCTGAAAATAGTGCGAAATATTTAAGTTTAAAATTTAAGAAATTTGTTCAATATTGATTGATTGATAAAGTATCGCAAATAAAGGTATATTATTTACATATATTCTAAATATTTATTTATAAATAATAATGTAATTTTAAATATTATATAAATACTTCTAGTATATGGTAATATAATGATTATTTATATATAATCATATTTAGGTATTTAATAATAGTGTATGTATTATATACTTTGTTCAATACATCAATTTATTTTAAACAATATTTAAATACAGGGAGTTTCAAAAACGTGGCTCATTTAAAAAATAAATGATTGAACTAATAACAACGCTTAAAAATAAAAACATATAAGAATAAAACTTTAAGACAAGTAGAAATAGTAATTTTGTAAAAATTTACATACAAAAAAAGTGCAAATAACAAAAACGGTGCATGGTTTCCATGGAAATAACTGTTAAAATGGAGCCATTAAACAACAACAAATTCTCAATATGAAAAATTAAAAATTGGTGAAAGATTTGCAGCCACAGTTCAAAAAATACCTACAATTATGGGTCATCAAAGTGCTCGAAATTAAGTCACTATATAAGAAGATTAATGAAAAAATTTAAACTCGGTCTGTAAATGACGTGAAAACAGAAACACGCGTTCGTCTTGCTTGCTCGACTGAAAATATCGCGACAGTACGTGAAAATGTTAAGGAAACTCCAACCACATCAATTCGGCATAGAGGTAAGGAAATTGGTGTTTCCAAAACCACTATGCATCGAAACTTAAGAAAATATTTGAAACTTCAATTAATAGTTCAACTTATTCATAGGCAGCGAAAACCGTTTGTTAATTGGATTTGGGAACAACAACAATTGGATAGTGATTTTTTAGCGAAAATCTTCTTTAGTGATGGGCCCCATTTTCATCTCGATGGCTTCGTTAATCATAAAAATTGTTTCTTTGGGGTTCCGAAAATTCACGAATGGTAGTCGAGAAACAAATGCATCCAAAATAATCACTGTTTGGTGAGCATTTTCGACTATAGGCATCATCGGACCATTTTTTTCGAAAACTCAGTTGATGAGGCATTAACCGTGAATTATATTCGTTATCATGAAATGATACGTAATTTTTTTGTACCAAAATTACAAAATATGGATTTCAACAGCATGATGCAACATGCCATTTAGCAAGAGAAACTATTGAAATATCATTAAATTCTGAAATAGTCGGAGAAAATTTTGTGTTGATATGACATGGATTAACCCCTACATGAAACCCTATATGTTAGACTCTTCAGTGTAACCAAGTAACTTTTTTTTCTCACTCATATGACAATTTATATAAAACACTCTGTATAAATACAGTGCAACCTCGATATAACAAATCTGAAGGGAACCAGTAAATATTCGTTATATCAAGTAATTCATTAAACTGAGGCTCGTAATATTGAGGTTAAGTTGGCCTAAAATTCGTTATAAAGAGGAAAAAAGTGTCGGAACCTCTCGCGACATGAATTACATACTATGGAGCATACTAACTGTCATATATTGGTGGGACTTTATACGTTATATAAAGGTTTTGAATTGACGAATTTCGTTATTTAGAGGTATTTAAATTTTTTATTATAGTTGAAATTCGTTATAAAGAGACTGTTCGCAAAAAATATTCGTAATGTAGAGGTATATTTTATATTGACTCTTATGGACAATTCAAGGGGATTACGAAAAATTTGTTAAATCGAGGAATTCGTTATATTGAGGTTCGTTATATTAAGGTTGCACTGTATACACCTATATAATTATTGTAAAACATATAGTATATAATATATAATATAATATATAATTAATAATGTATATATTATTATTATTATACGATATATTTTAATTATAGGTAACTACATTACCTACCATACATTTACATTATTAATAAGTAAGTAATTGTTACTAATATTTAATTAATATACCACTGATCTGTGTTACCAAACTATATATATATATATATATATATATATACCTATTACCTATCTATAGTTATCAATATAATTATTTAATATTTAATAATAATATTGTAATTATTTTATTAAATATTATAATTATAATTATAAAACAAAGTACGAGAAGGTGTTGTTATTTAGGTTGAATTGATTCAATATCTAATTCTAAATAAAATATATAGGTAGGTACTTTTTTACCAATCAATAATTATTTATTGATTATAATAATTATTTAATATTTTATAAAAGAAAAATTACATAAAAAGCTGTTCATGTTAGTGCAACCCTTATATGGTTCACACGTTCAACTGTTACTGTCTTAAATACATCCTTATTATATAATGAATTAGTTTTCTGGGTCAGAGGTAAAATATTCGCTTCCTATGCAAGAGGTACTGGGATCAAAGCCCAGTCGGGTATTGTAAAAAAAAAATTTTTTAATTTTATTCCAAAAAGTATCATATTGTCAATTTTGATAAACCAAGTATGTAATCCTACCAAATTTGTGCTCAAAATTAGCCTAGCTATAATAGGTTTCAAGAATGTGGAGTCCTGGTCCCGAAGTTAAACACATTACTGATAGCTAGCGAAAAATTGACATCATAGCTGGAAAGAATGACCCAAAATTAGTGGGTTTCAAAAAAAAATCCAATATGATCGGCTCAAATTTGCCCCTGTTATTAAAAAAAATATAATTTTTTAACTTTATGACGTCATCAGAATCCAAAAAATTTAATTTTTCTCTATCAAATCCAAATTTCATCCAATTTTGATAAACCAAGTGTGTATTCCTATTAAATTTAGGTCATACTTTTCAGATTTGTGATCAAAATTAAATTAGCTCTAATAGGTTTCAAGAATGTGGAGTCCTGGCCCTGGAATTCATCACATAAGTGATAGCTAGCGAAAAATTGACATCACAGCTTAAAAGAATGACCCATTAATGTAAGCAATATGTAGACAACGACATAGGACATAGGGGAATTCACTGGCAGCCTTCTCTCTCATTCACATATCGCGGAATTCAAGATTCGGCCATGGCGTTTTCTAGTTTAATATTCTGTGCATTTTACAACAGGTACATAGGACACATCTTGCCAATGGTGCAAGATTCAATTGCCTTTGTGCTATTAAAATTTCAACATGATATCTCTTTACGTTTTTAAGTTATCGCATTAACAGACGGGCAACCGAAAATGGGCGAATTAGATGATTTTATGAACACCTTTACCAAAAGTTGGGCCGTATCATCAATATTTCTAAGCGTTACAAACTTGAGACTTAAATTAGTATACCTTGAAATATATTTCATACATTCATTGTATAAAAAATGGAGCATGAAAAGTTAAACAACAACTCAAAAACAGAAGATCCATACGAGATAGTATGGCATTGCGTTAAAACAATATTGGTCAAAGATGTTTATATTGTTGAATCGGATTATACGCTAACTACTATAGTAGTATATCTTTTAGTAATAGTAACCAAATCACCATCTTACGTCCAGATTTCATTTTGTAAACAACATATGAGATGAACAACGACAGCAGTATTATACAATACTCACATATATTCGCTAGAGAACAATGCATAAAATGGAATCTGGTTGTTGGTTGACAATGAACAATTGTATACAGAAACATTCAACAACGTTCCTAATAAAAATAATAATAAGGATACAACTTCATGTTTATGTGTGTATGTATGTTTATAATGTTGGTATGGTGTGTGGTTGTAACGTTAACTACATCCACTCAACTATAACAATTCTCTATAATAATGGTCATAGAGAATGTATGTGTAAGTACTGTAGATACACATACTTACATATAATGTGTGTTATAGAGAATATTTTAATATTTACTACATCTATATTCATTATGTTTTAATGTCAAAATATCGAGTGAAAACTTTTTAAGCGCGCTGGGTACTTTTGGGATGGGGAAAAAGCACTAGCACGTAGAAACTAAATAAAATTTTACTTTAACCTTTTAAATTTCAAGCTCTAGAACATTTTCACCCAAATAAATTCAAAAATTAGTGATCGTATACGAAATGTGATATCCGAAATCAATTTATTTAGGTTCATTTCAAAGAAACTTTTCATTGAGTAATAAATGGAATTTCCATTTCAGTAGCCCAGTCTAATTATAAAGTTTCATAAAATATCGTACCAGCGTCATAAGCAATTCAAGGTCAAAGGTAAATAAAATCAGTTACTCGCGTTTATCTTGGTTTTTATAGCTCAAATGATGCTAACATCTGCTTTAAAAATTGTAGAGCAAACTCACTGACTGATAATAAATTCTAAGAAACTGCTAGACATGCTAGAAAGTTGCGGTTTTCGGTATTCGAAGCAAAATTGCTTGAAATCTGCGAAAACAATTGGAAAACTTCAATTTTCGTTTACCTTTGATGTTTTTAAACTTTTGAGACAACTTTTAGAATGATAAAATAAAGCCCTTTACGAAAATTCAGCTTAATATCTCTCATTTCGAGGTTGGCCCCATTTTAATAACTAAAGTGCCTGGCATCACAGTTCGTTTGATACACATAGACGTGTTATATGAGTGTTTTACACCAGAATTTTCCACTTTACACATACATTTATGAAGAATGACTGACTCAACATGTATATACATGTTCTATATATAAACGAACAGACTCAAACTGACAAGCAGACAGACGGACAGACACATCGACGAACAAACAGACAAAAGATAGTATATAACAAAGCATGTATATATATATATATATATATATAATATATATAGGTAGAAGGATGGGCGTTGACGAACATAAAATACGCCACATTGTATGTTCTTTTTGTACTCTAGTGTATACACCACTTGCATGGAGTGTAAGTAAAAAAGGATAGTTTATATAACATTGTAATAGCACTATCCTTTTTTACTTACACTGAGATAAAAAGAACGTACTTACAAACATACCCTTATAATGAGAGAAAGAAGCAACGACAAATTTCCAACTCTATTTAACAACAAAATCATCATCAGATAGTGTTAGAGTATATTGTGAACACACGCTAAAAGTTATAGGGATTGGTATCGTTTGTTTGGGCCAGGGGTTCAAATTCATCCTCTCCACAAACAAGCATCATCGTGTAGCATACATAGCAAGCAAGCAAGCGTTCACAACATAAGCAAAGCAGGCAACATTGAAAACTGAACTTATTAAATACATTCGTGTCGTGTGTACAATCGTTAAGCCTCTCTCGCACCAATATATCCGTACTAACCCGCTTTTTGGCTTAAACGCTGTTTTATCTTACACTAAGTCGTTACTTAGGCTTAGTCCCTTAACCATTATATACATATATATTTATATATATATATATATATATATATATATACATACATACATGAGTATATAATAGTTTTTTTTGTTTTTGTTTTTTATTAAAAACTATAACCGATCTGACCCGATCCGATCGACCCTCAAATACCTTTAAATCCATAGTAATTTATCCTAATAACTATAGCTTTTCGCTCGTGTTTTTTGCATTACTCCATCCAAGTTTTTTTTGTTTACTGTGTGTTTGTTTTATAACTTATTACTTCTACGATTATAATAATAAAATAGATAATACACTTTCACGCAATCAAACTTCACATCAAATGGATTAATTTTTTATTTTTTTTTTAAATATTATTATTGCTTATTTTATTTCTTTGTTTAATTTTACAACGTTTCTTTTCAAAATATTGTGAATTTAAAAAATAATAAATCGGTGCACGGTGTTTTAATTTTTTAAGTGTCAAAAGTGAATAATATCGACTAAACAAAAGAAAATCATCGCAAGTGTGGTTTAATTTATTTATTTATAATTTTTTTTGATAAATACTATAAAGAAGATTGTGTTTTTTTTGGTAAGTACTTGTTGTAGTATGTAGAAATAAATAAAAATCAAAAACTTGTTTTTAATTTATGTAGATTGCAAATTGTAATAAAAATGCCGGTAATCGGGTATAAAATTGTTTATTTTATCGTTCAGTTGTGTTGTTGTGTTATTATTCATTCGCTTGTAAATGATCTTATTTTTAAGAACATGTTTTGTAAGAAGTTGTATATCAATTTTTATTAAACTTCTTTTTTTACAAAGAACAAACTTAATTTTTTTAATTTTTTTATTCGAATTAATCGGAATTAATTATTAAAATTGATAATTTATAGTTGAAGTACCAAAACGAAAAAGTTATCATAAAGTTGAAGTTTTGTGAGTTAATTAATGAGTATTTAAGGATGTATGAGCATGGTAGTGGGGGCACAAATTTAAAAATAGATATTTTCAATTTTGATGAAAAATTTATATTATTACTTGACGATATAAGACGAAAAGTAAGAATAAAATTTTTCGATATCTGGCTTAATTTTCAAAATATCGAAAATTGAAAATTTTGTTTAATTATTTAGCTTTCGATATTTCGAAAACCAAGACACATATCGAAAATTTTGTTCTTATTTTTCGACTACATTCATGAAGTTATAACAAAATTCATCATCAAAGTTGAAAATAAGATAAAAATAATTTCAACCCTTAATCTACCCTGCTCTTACATCCCTTATATGGACGGTGACACTTAGTTTTTTTCTTTTCTAATTCATTGCTAATATGTTTACTTTCTATTAAAAAGTTTTTTTTTAATTTGTTTTCATTCATTCCAAATGAAAATTATCAAAAACTTCCAAAATATGTCGTTTTTTGAGATTCCTCCATAAGAGCCAATGTATTTTATATCGATTTTTAATGACTTTTTTCTTAAAAATTTGCACGGTTACCTAAACTGAAAGTTTAATCACATATTCTTTGAGTAAAAGACTACCTACAAACAAGTTTTGAGCCTTTAAATCAAACATTGTTGTCATGCTCATACATCCTTAATACGCCTTCTGAATAAATTTCAAATAGATAAATTAATTATTAAAAACAGCCTTATTTTTACATGGTGGAGTATATGAAGAAGTCGTTATAAATACTAGTTTTTTAGTCAATAAGTGCTTTTAAAAATGTTACCATTTACATAAAAAAGCTTTGCTCAATATTCCTATAGTTTTAGGCTTTTAAATCATACTGAAATTAAAAACTGTGCATAAAAATGAAAAACTTTTTTTTGGTAAAAACACTGACTTTGATAGTTAATTTCTCATAAACCAGAATCGATATGAATGTTTGATAAAAGACGCATAAAAAAAATGATTAATTGATAATTAAAATTTCAAAATTTTGTTATCATTTTTATTTTTACAGAATCGAAATACCTTAATCGGAATTAATTTTTAAAATTAAATAATTTATAATTAAATATCACTAAATTTTTGATTTTTAATATAAAGTAACTTTGATTTTTTTAAATATTAGATGATAAAGTTACTAATTCAAATATAAATTTTTTTCTTAAAAACCTGAACAAAAGTCTAATAATTTCAAAATTTTCAGAGTATTTTTTTTCTAATTCTAATAAATATGTGTGCAAAAAATAAATCGTTGGCAATTAATGTACCTTTCGTAAATTAAACTGTAGAAATGGACTCTTTTTTATATTTTAGAAATTAAATGGTAAAAAAATGTCTGGAAATCATTCACCTAACGACCTTAAAAAACATGTTTTGTAAGAATTTATATAAAAAGAAAATATAATTCATTTTTATAAAATTTTTTTTTCTTTTGTCTATAATTTTGCAAAAACTATGAATAAACTTAAAATCTGCGTAGGATGTTAAAACTATTACCTATTCATTTTTAAATTTATTGAAGAAATAAAGTTTTCATTTGTTACTAAAGTCAAAATTTAATTTTCGTTTAAACTGAAAATAACTCGAATAACTTCGAATTTAACAAATCCAAATTCAGTACTTGTTTTTCCTTATCATATTTCCTACAATCATAATAGATATTTGCCATTTTAATGTTCTGAAACAAAGAATTCGGCATATTTCGATGTATAAGTAAATTAAAATATTTATCTGCAACAAAAATTTTTACTGTAATTTATCAGAAAATATACTAATTTTGTTCTTTATTAAAAAGTAATTGGCCCTACCTTCAAACTAAACCACAGAATTCTGATAAATCAAGTATAGGTAATACTATTCAACGTCGGCTGCAAACATCACATATCAACTTCCCTTCGTACTTGTTTTCGGGAATTTGCTTTTATTACTTTTAACTATCTATATAACTATCTGAATATTTAAGAATGAAAATTTTAGAAAACTAAAATTAAAATAAACGCACATCTCGATTATATGTATAGATACAATGTCTTAGTATTGTACACTGTCATCGCAAATAATAGACGAATAAAAGATGCATGTTTTTACGAAATTGATTATAACGATTGTACTACCTTAAGGTATTTCGATACAGATACATAAAAATAAAAATGAAACCAAAAATTTGAAATTTTGTTCATCAATTAATAATTCTTTTGTGAAAAATTCATCTCGATTCTCTATACGATTAATAATCAAAAAAAGTTTTTCATTTTTATGCACAGTGCTTAATTTTGGTAAGATTTTAAAGCTTAAAAAACACTCAAATAAAAAAAAAATATTACGACTTCTTCTTTATCGAAACGTCTTAAGGTAATTTTAAGTTTCAAGAAAAAAAACCTCTTAACAAAACATTTAAACATTTTTTTAGTGTATTTTTTCAGTTTTTTATTATCTCTTGATAGAATCTTGAGAAATCTAACATTATCAATTGTCCTGCTTGACAAAATACATTAGAAAACTAATAACTATCAGCCGAACTGTCCGACGCATTTCGAGAATGTACACGGCAAAAAAGTGACAGCCAAATAAGAGATCATATTGACTGAAAAAAAATGCCGATAGTAGAAAAGTGGGAAAATATTTTACCAAAACTTTGTAACGTGTTTATGGGACCCCAAGAAACTTTCAGTCAACTTAGTCTAGTCATAAGAAGACATAAATGTTCAGTGGGGAACATATGAAGCGCAAAATTTCGTTGAAATGCTTATTTAGCTTAAAACTGACATCTGGTAGGTATTTTTTTGTAGCTGATTAAGATTCCGATGTTAAATAACACCGATTTTGTCAAGTCTCCCGAAAATCCGCAAAATGGACCAAAAAAGACACAACATAATTATATCAAGGTATTAGTAGTTTCTGGATACTTCTGAAAAAAATTTAAAATTTTTAGTTACTGGCAAAAATGGCACGATTTTCAGAATCCGTGTTATCTGACATCGGATTTAAATAAGCATTTCAAAAAAATTCTAGGTTACATATTGCTCCAACCGGGGTCCTATGCCCTTTTTGGCTAAGTTGGCTGAATATTCCTTGAGATCTTATAAACACAGAAAAGATTTTGTTTAAAATCGGTGCTGTTTTCCAACTTCTCCATACATCTCGGCTTATTAACTATACCTACTCTTGTTAAAACAAAGTAGAAAATAATTAAACCTCGAGCATTTAATGCGTTTTCTATTAGTTACCAGACGCTATGTTCACAACTATAATAAAGATTAAATTAAACAAATATATAGGTCAAATTTATGATTCCAAAAAAAAATAAATAAAAACAACAAATGACTAACGTTTTAAGAGTATTACCAACATAAATATTTAGATTTTAATAATTATTAGCTATATTATTCACAAATAATTACTATACACTGGCACGTGTTTATAAATATAAAATACACTACAATATAGAGCTAACTTCAAATGAATAGATGCATTGAAGCTTATATCAAACTACTATAGAGTAGGTAGTAGATTATATACAACATATTATAAAATGTTCTCTATAGTAGACTAAAATTCAAATAATAATAATAATAATATAGATTTAAATTCTGTTTACATTAGTTATTATTATCAGAAAATGCAAATTCATTTTCAATTATTATTTTGTTTGGTATAATTATTTATATTCAATACATGAATACACTATTACAGTCTACACTACTAGTTGAATATATTGTGGCTGTAAAGTTATTTAACCTAATATTTATATTGTTTACTTTTATGACGTATGTAATGCTATGACTTTATTTAAGTATTCGTAACTGAAAGTTAATTTTTTTGTAATAAACTTCGATTATTTTTATACCATGCATATATGAAATATACATAGTATATTAAGTTTAGTCCCAAGTTTGTAACGCTTAAAAATAATGATGCTACGAGAAAAATTTTGTCATAGGTATTCATAAAATCACCTAATTAGGCCATTTCCGGTTGTCCGTCCGTCTGTGGACACGATAACTCAAAAACGAAAAAAGATATCGAGCTGAAATTTTTACAGCGTACTCAGGACGTAAAAAGTGAGGTCAAGTTGGTAAATGAGCATCGTAGGTGAATTGGGTCTTGGGTCCGTAGGACCCATCTTGTAAACCGTTAGAGATAGAACAAAATGTAAAAAATGTTCCTTATCAAAAATTAAACAACTTTTGTTTGAAACATTTTTTCGTAAACATCACTGTTTACCCGTGAGGGCTCCAATTAGGCGGAAATTTTATAATATGTACTATACTTGATTATCAGTTATGTATGTGTCACATGCTTGTATGTGTAATGTGATAAAGAAATCAACACTGACTATGCATGGTATTTCAACAATTAACTCAGTCAATTGTTTGTCTTCACTTGTTTTAAATTAATTTACAAAAAATTAATAGAAATGCGCTTGATAGTACAAAACAATTTTTAAATTTTATACTCAATTAAAAGCCAAATCTTATGGTTCTGTGTTCTTTTATGCACGATAGATTGATGACAAGCTAACATGCCTTATTTTCTTCGCTTCTTCTCAGTAGAGCTGCAAATTGTATCAGTTTTAACAAGAATAGGAGAAAATTCAGTGTAACGTCGAACTAACACATCGAAATATTTGTTTCCTTTATCGAAACAGTTTAAATATTGTCAGGTCTGCCATCTATTATTGAATGAATTCTAGAATAGAAGCAAACACTGGAAAAAACATTTTTTTCTACACTTTAGAATTGTTTTGAAGGTGCATTGCTAATGAAAAGGATAAAATTAGATACTGCGAGGCTTCATACAAAAATTATTTTCCTAAGATCTTTAAACAAACAACTAAAATTACTCTGAAATATTTTTCAGCCCCCATTAAAGGTAAAGCGTGAAACTGCCGTGACTCAACGGCCTTGTGAGTTGAAGCGCAATAAAATTCTAACTGGGAGATTGCAAGTTTGAAACGGCAGTCTGATCAGTTATAATTATAATTAAAGGGGCGGTAAATTGACAAGAACGAGGTAATCGACTATACCCACATCATAAAGAAAATGAAATGTTAACTAACCAGACCGATCATCGGTTGCTTTAATCATTTTTAGATACAAGACGTAGTTACTTCAAACCTATCTTAGAATATAAGAATTGTTTGTCTTAATAAAAATAATTTTTAGCTCATATTTTACCTATTTCACAGGCATAGAGACACTAAATATACCAAACAACTTCAAATCCCTTCGAAAAAAATTATCATGTACTGGTATTGCTAAAGCCCTCTGATAAATATGCGTAGAACAGATAAATACATACGGAATTATATACGCATAATAATTTTTTATGTATGTACGATTGTCAATGCCGTACAGTTGAAATAATGATATAGGATTATGGAAAAAAAAGCTTGACTAGCGAATTCACATAAGACGATTATAACTGTCGACTTTCCGTGTTATAAGCTTAGTTGAGAGTATTATACATACATATATACTATACTTATTACTATTATTATGATTATATATTGAATTCAGACGCCAATTCAGGATGCCGACATGCCGACATCTATACACACATTCATACATATTCTAAAATATCTTTTCAGTTGATATTTAGACGTCGGACGTAATAGTTAAAACATCTATAAAAATAATTATTTCTATAAATTACCACTAAACATTATCTATAATTAAGTAATAATACATTCTCTATAATTATGATATCAACATGTTGTTGTTATTGTATATTAAAGAATAACATCGACAAACAAAAAGTCGTTAATAGTGATCGAATGTGTAAACAAAGTAGTGGTGTGCTCAACATGATGTTCTTTTATTTTTATATGATTTCTTTTATCATTTTTATGGTTCTTTGAAATTATATCGTATTATTATTAGTGTTATAGAGAATATCAATAAAAATGTAATGGTTTAGTTCATGAAAATGGTATGTAAAAATAAGTGTTGCCAATATAGTAATTAAAAATCATATTCAGAAGATTTCTTTTATGATTTAATGCCAATAAATAACGTTTATTTGAAAATATGAAATATACGTGTTTTTTTATTTGTGTTGAGTTTATTTGAAAAGGCGAAATTAGAAAAATTCGAAATCTTAAATATATATTTATGAGGGTGCATGCAGATAAACTAGCTGGAAATAGAGAAATTTATTGCTTTACACAAGATAAACTGTGATATATAAATAAAAGCGTTGATGAAGCCAAAATTTTTTTAAGTTTATGAGTCAAACCAACTAAATTAGACTGATTTTTTGTTTCAGTTAACGACAAAAAATATAAGCTCTAATCAATATTATTAATAATTAGTCATTTGTGCACATCATTTCTTATAATTCAAGTGTCCCTCCAAGCAAAAAAAGTCAGGTCATGAAAATCGAATCCAACATAATTCACTTCAAGTTTAAATGTTTTTTTTTTTTTTTTTTTTTTTATTATTGGAGCGTAATTTTATAATAATTATTCATATGTATAAACCAATCTTTCTAATGCAAACTATGAAAAATATCAACCCGTGATAACTCAACCCATCTAAGTTGGATTAAATTGTGTGGCATTGTAAATTTCTATTGGACTTAGTTACAAAGCTATTTTGATTTATGCTCTTTTGACCTGATTTCTGTCACCTGATATTTTGATTTTTTATAATTTTGAAATTAATAATTTTGATTTGAAGCCTTTTCGATTGCTCGATATTATCAAAAAACACTTTCAAAATTCTTTCAACGCGTCGCGTCGGTAGAACATAAGAGGTATATATTTTTATTTTCGAAAAACTTGCGATACTCTTTTTTCAGTCTTTTTTCATTAAATTATTTTATATTTTAATTAATTATATTAATTCCGTTGATTTATTTGTAAATAATAATTAAATTATCTATTTAAGCCTAATAAAATATATTTGGTATTTGTATAAACAAATACCTATAGATTTTTAGTAAATTAAAAACCTAACGCTAGGTTTATATATTTACGTTGTAAATTTTTAACCAGTTTGATAGGTAGTGTAATTAATGTAATGTATCCACTATATAGTATATACATCCAATATGATCAGATTTACATTTTGTATTTATTTAAATAAATGGCATTTATTTATTAATTAATGTTTAAAATTTTTAACATATATATAGAAACAATAGAATTACGATGGTGGAAAGGCCATGAAATATTTTGAAAGTATAAAATAAGCAATGTATTTCACTGAGTTAAAAACAGAATCAAATGTTAAACAAGTGAAAATAAACAATTGACTGAGTAAACTGTTGAAATACCCTGTGTAAAAAGTGTTAAATGTCAGTGCTTGAAAATTTAACGGGAAGATCCTACGGGAAAACAGTGATATTTACAAAAAAATGTTTGAAATGAAAGTTGTTTATTATTTTACAATGGCTTATACAAGATGGGTCCTACGGGCCAAGAGACCCAACGGATCTATGCTATTCATTTATATAAAGGTTAGAAAAGTGTACGTTTAATAAAAAATTTAAAAAAAAAATCAAAAAACCCGACTGATAAGTATAAACTGAAAAGAAAAAACAAGTGCAGCATTTTAAGTAGCGATTTTAAGAGTCGAAAATCTTAATATAATCAGAATAAATACACCATTAACAGGCCGGGGGTAAATCTTTAATCATTTCAAAATCATTTTTATATGAAAAAACACGACATACCAACACAACAACTTCAAAATCATATAAAAATATTAGTGATTTTTCCACTATTCACTAAAAAACAATACCTTTTAATATATAAAACAAAATAATTCGAGAGTATTTTAAATCCGTATTTGTGCAGAGATATTAGAAGAATTGAATGGACCACTTGGAAAAACCAATTAAAAAAAACGTACAAAAGGCTAAACAACCATCATGCACTCTCATTAGATTTATATTATATTGACAGAACACAATATTCGAAAAATATTAAAATAAAAATGGCGTCTACTTATGATATTCAAAATATAATATATGTATATGATCTTCTAAATATTAAATATAAACGCATTTGTAGTATTTGGAAAACTGATATACAGGATGGTTATAATATACCATGATATATCATTATATCATGAAACATACTATATACAGAGCGTTCTGTTATTGACTGCAGATCGTCATCCTGCAGAATAAGGTCATAAAGACGAAGGAAAAAGTTATTTTCCACTTTTGGATCTGAAGCCTACTTTTCGAGATAATTAACAAAATAAATTTATATATCTTTAGCGAATCACAACAGTTCAATAACATTTTGAATGAAACCAATAAAACACTACTTAAAGAGAGGATGTGTTTGATCATAGTGGAAGGCGTCTCTTAATGCAAAATTATTACAAAAAAAACTCTATTTGGGTACTTTTGTTATTATAAAAACTAACCCATTAAAACCTACACTACGTTTCTTGATAAATTAGGTGTTATACGCAACTACTCGTGCGAATATCACATACGTTACGCATATATTTGGCAAGACGGACAGGAACACATAGAACAGGAGTTACGGAGTTGTTACATCCTAGACCGAATAACTAGAGGATCCAGGTTCGAGTCTCGACTTCTAAGAAATGTTTTCGTTTCTTTCTAGTTGTTCAAATAAAAATATGTAATGTGCGTTTTCCATTGAAGTGCGTTTTCCTTACTCTCATATGTTTAGTGGTGTAATGTGTTGTGATAGAAAAAGCTATTAAAAGTAGCTTTGACTTATATGACATACACAAGTATTTGAAATATAAATATACATTTTTTAAGGATAATAAAAATATTGAAATTCAAATCAGATAATCCCGCCAACTGGTGATAAAAATTAGTACTATTAAACAGGAAGTGGACCGCTTTTTCAGTAGTACCAATTTAGACCACCTGATTACTTCCCATTTATCAATATCAATGATCGGAACATCTCTGATTTTTTTTATTGAGTCCCAATTATCGAAATTCTAAGATATAATAATTAATCTTTGTTCCGTTTGAGTTAGACTTCTGATTTTAACAACTTAACAATATTATTTCTAGTTTTCTGTTACAACCTTAGTCAAAATAACACCCTGTATACGTATATAAAGCTCCAAATAAAATACCAAAGCGTATTTTATTTATATTCAACAAAATACGATAATAAACAAGTACTTGACAACGATTTTAGAATAATACACAATACTTGATGATATTTATGGCAAAATACTCTCTCTACGATATACAAGCTCCCAGCTACAAGCTCTCTGCTACACACATTCACACAAATACATTCCAAAAACTCTTTGTTTATTAGCTCCTTTTTAGTGCTCTATGGTATAAGTGTACACTTTATATCACCGTATTATTTAAGAATCGTTAGTTTACAATAAATCTACGCAGATTGTAAATCGACGATTGATTGATTTATTAACTAACATTGGGTAGTTGCTAGTATACAATCTAACGATTTTCGGCCAATAATTTATTGCACTCAGCGTGTAATCACGGTAGGGGGAACCAGATCGACGCTAGCGCTTCCAGTGAATAATTTTGGCGTTAAAGGAGATTGTTTTACTAATTTTGTATTGTTTACAATTTAAATGGTAAAGAGTTTATGGGATCGCAGAACCCAATTTCGAAGCCTGAAAGCCGATATACTTCCCCTTCCTGGAGTAATTCAAACCCTCCTCAAGGTCATATGGACACAGGCGTCAAATGATCTTGAAACTAGAATTTCAAGTCAAAGCCATCGACACACGCGACTGTCCTTGTTGTTGCTCTAAAGTTCACGGTTATTGAGATATAGCCTAAAACGGTTTTCCTTTAAATGAAAGCACTTCCCGCCTCCCAAATTTGTAAGGATTTTGTGTATTTACATTCAGTGCGTGATACTGAACCTATTTAAATAAAAAAAATAACGCCTTTAATTTAATGGAGAAATAAATTCTCTGGAGTCTGAAGTAAATTACAAAAGGAGCTATCAGCCATAATATATTAAAATAGTCCAGCCTGTATAAATACGTATAGAACTTCCCCACCAAACCTCCAATCTCCATACGAACAACAAACAAATAAAGTACATAGAATACAATATATTTGATAAGTTTGTTTTGTTCATATTTTCTAGATTTCTTCATTTTCAAAACATAAGAGTTTAGAACAAGTTACTAGCTGGTTGATATAGCTCTTACTACCAAGTAAGTACTACTATATACATATATAGTAACTATATATGCATATATTATACATATTAACAACGAATATCGCTCTTCAACAAAAATAAACTATTGGTTTTGTACCGATACAATTAAGTCAAACGTTAAAAAAGATTATTCAAAGTATTGTAAAAAAGTTTTTGGTTTATTGCACGGTACATACTTGTAAACCAAATACATGCTTTGCAATCAAGTAATGAGTTATTTTGAGCTTTACAATACCATACAACTACAAAAATATATAATATATTGTGTGCAAGTGATGCTTATAAATTTGATAATATAGACATCGCTCTTCAATCATCAATACTCTAACTATAGTCGTCTCTGTTCATCAAATGATGGATCTTCGATGAACTCGATAATTAAATTAAAATTTTGTTTTGATATCATCGATAACCTTATATTTTTATGATATTATTATAAACTACAAGATTTTCTAAATATTTTAGATAGTTTTTTATCACACTCTCTATATTTTTTGATATAGAAATATCCAATTGAAAATGATAATCTGTATGATTCATCATTTTTTCAGCCAACTTTGAACGATAAAATATGTAATAATAAAAAGCCCGATGACCTAGAAATTTTTTGTGATTTTAGGAAACTTTGTTAATCAAAAAATTGTATTTATAAAGTTTTATTGAAATCCCTAGTATTATTCAATCCTTGCATATCTCCTTAAGATATTCCTTTTCTTATTGAAATGAGCTAGAAATGAAGTACTGAAGTGGCAACTGAGAACGGTTGCATTAATTGCGCTTACTAGGGCAAATTGTAAGGCAGTTCACTTATGAAATAGCTTATCCGTTTGTTCTTTTTTTATTGAAATTTTTACTTCAAATATCTCAACCTGTGAATTATTCTTAAGAAAGTATTCGCTAAGTTTACACAGCTGCTGCGAGTCGAATTTCATATGTTTTATAAGAGGTATTTTTCAACTTTTTTAATATACTCTTCTACATATTATGTTTAATATTCTACATTTTATATTTTTTTCTTTATTCTGATTTATTTACATTTTAAGTATCTACTATGTAAGGATTGTGAAATAAATATATTTAACTACATATATATATATATATATATATATACATATACATATGGTACAAAAATATCGGGTGTACAACTGAAACAGTTAAAAAAAAGTTGATTCAAATGCTGACCATTAAATATCTTGGGTTGTGTGTTCGGGGGCATTTTTGGGATATTTATTCACAATTTCTCGTGAATGAGCGATGATACTATTAAAAAACCTCCTCTTACCTGGTGTGACGTTACATATTTTTAAAGAACATTCTGTAAATACGAACTATAAAACAAACTATAAAGAATATATCATGAAGGTTATAAGAAGGAGAACGATCGCTATAGAAAATATTGTCCCCGAAATATGGATAAAATAAGTGAGGCGCTGCGACCGCTAAGTAGTATCAATAAAAGCGGGCTGTTGTGCGCTAATTTGAAATGATATATCAATTTGTACATTATGCAACTAACTTCATCTACTTGTACTCATCAACAGCTAACTTCGCTGATACTACTTCTTGATGACAGCGCGGCTGGAGACTGAAAAATGAACTATAAATTCTACAAATTTTCAGGGACAGACGCGCTAATGCTTTAACACGTAGCGATCGTTCTCCTTCTTTATAACCTTCATGGAATATATATACATAATATATAATCATAAATATTATAAGTAATATTTGACTATGTTATTTATAGTTGCTATGTCAATAAAACCTAATCTAAAAAGTATTTGCTACTTATTAATTTTATGTATGTTGTAATTGAAGTGCATTATTTTTCTTTTTCGATGATTATAAGAAAAGAATCTTACTTAAATTTGCCTTTTCTCATATATATTTTCCAAATTAAGAATTCATATTTTAGCCATATAAAGTTAAATCTAAAAACGACATTCATTATGAAAACTATTGCCACTTATTGGAATCTATTTCTGAGGTGGTTTTTGAAAATTTTAAGTTTTTTTAAAATATTCAACAAAATGGGCCAGGCAATTATACTCGGGGGTTTTCATTCAGTAAGTCAGAATTTCTATATAGTACTCCCTCTTGCGGTAATTCCCGGTCTGGTAAATATTCGAAAAATGACCCAAAAAGTTATACTCTAGGGTTTTTGGAGATGTTGATCACGATTTCAAAGTCTGAATTTTTTTTAATTAAACCTTTTTTATGCCTAGAGAAATTCAAACGATTCTCATTCGGTATTGAGCAAACTACTTCCTACCACTTCATCAATTTAAAACACCAGATACTATTTTTGTGTACCGCTAAGCGAAAAGATCGAATTTAATTAGAAAATATTCTCAATTACATTTTCTTCTTGTTTCAGGCTTGAATCTTCATGTGGCCTAACAGTCTCACATCAAGGTATGTATATTAGCATAAACTAATACAATTTTACGCAAAATACAAAATAATTTTTTTACAAAACCCAAACTTCTACAAACTTTAAAGCAACCACTGATCTCAATCATCTCTTAAGCAATTCATTCTTTATATCAAAAAAAAATATCTTTTATAATGAACGTTGCTTGCCTACGCCGCTGGGTCTTAGGTCCGTAGAATTAACAACTTTTGTTTGAAACATTTTTTCGTAAACATCATTGTTTTTCCGTGAGTGTATGTTGATACCTCCCGCATCTAAGTGTCTCTGTATTGGTGAAATAATTTGATAAATATGTAATATTTTGTTGTTGTCTTTATTTATAACAAAATAGTTTTTTTTAGTATTGCCAACCCAATTAAATCAATTTATAAGCAAAAATTGTTTTATGATAGTCTCCTCTATATTCTAAAGTGACAAATACTTCGTTCCATCCATCTATTTTTCCCATAGTTACATCTTCCGAATTAAGCTTCAAATCGAAATTTGGTAAAGAGTTTATCAATTTGTTTTGATAAGCTCAATTTCCTGGGATAAATCTGTAAATGCACAAATCCTTTTATTTTTTCCATAGTTGTATCTCCTGAATTTGGCCTCAAATCGAAATTTGGTAAAGAGCTTTTCTATTTCTCTTGATAAGCTCAATTTACTGGTATAATTTTCTACTATCAATAATAGAACACCATGTATAAATTATAGAAAATTTCTCCAAATATTATTATTTAAAAAATTCGCCATCATTGAAGCGTCAATTTTATACAGGTGCGGTCAAATTAACCAATATTCGAAATAAATTTATTATTCGCCTTTAATATCGGTTTAAGGATGTATGAGCATGACAACAATGTTTGATTTAAAGGCTCAAAATTTGTTTGTAGGTAGTCTTTTACTCAAAGAATATGTGGTTAAAATTTCAGCTTAGGTATCCGTGCAAATTTTTAAGAAAAAAGTCATTAAAAATCGATATAAAATACATTGGCTCTTATGGAGGAATCTCAAAAAACGACATATTTTGGAAGTTTTTGATAATTTTCATTTGGAATTAATGAAAACAAATTAAAAAAAAAACTTTTTAATAGAAAGTAAACATATTAGCAATGAATTAGAAAAGAAAAAAACTAAGTGTCACCGTCCATATAAGGGATGTAAGAGCAGGGTAGATTAAGGGTTGAAATTATTTTTATCTTATTTTCAACTTTGATGATGAATTTTGTTATAACTTCATGAATGTAGACGAAAAATAAGAATAAAATTTTTCGATATGTGTCTTGGTCAAATTAATCAAAATTTTCAATTTTCGATATTTTGAAAATTAAGCCAGATATCGAAAAATTGTATTCTTACTTTTCGTCTTATATCGTCAAGTAATAATATAAATTTATCATCAAAATTGAAAATATCTATTTTTAAATTTGTGCCCCCACTACCATGCTCATACATCCTTAACATAATTAAAATTGACCAAAGTCATCCAACTATAATCCAAGTGACTCTTTAAATCGATTTGAACTTTGAGTATTTTATGAATTTCAAATTAAAACAAACCACACTAGATACTATTTAGGCCTGCTATAACATAAAAAGTAAACATACTGTTAAGTGAATAAACGTGTACATACGTACGAATGAAAAAAAACGTAGAAAATAAAAACATGCATTTGCACACATTATTTCTATTATATAAGAACGTGTGTGCATTCACTTGATCAGTTACATAACAGCAGCAATTTGCAACTGCACGCTTATTTAACAGCTTTATTATTATTATATTTTCCGCTACGAGGGTGTTTACAGTGTACACCCAGTTAAGTGTTGATAAAAAATTTAAGGGGGTGCATACACACACACACAATTTATCGATGTTTATTTTTACATAAAAAAAAATAAATATATATTTTCTTATACAGAGTCGTATTTTAAACGAAATTTGAAGAAAATTGCAATTGTATCACACACAAAGAAAACTAGGCTTTATGTAATGTCAAAACGTAGAAATAAGATTTGGAACTTTTTATTCTGAAGAGAAAAACATGAGTAATTCTCTCGGGAAGTAATTCGTGACAATTGGCGGACAACAACACTTACATATTCTTGCAATGAATCGCAGTTGTATTGACTGTATATTTCGGAATCAAACATCTCATCTATTTCCTACGATAATAGCTCGTCTTCAGTTCTGTATTGTCGTTGAAGAAAGAAACTTGAGTAATTCTCGCTGGAAGTAATTCGTGACACTTGGCGGACAATGCCCTTACATATTCTGGCAAAGAATCGCAGTTGTATTCACTGTAAAAATTAGGAATCAGGCATCTCATCTATTTCCTACGATATTAAATCGTCTTCAGTCCCGAATTATAGCTGAAGAAAGAAATATGAGTAATTCTCGCTGAAAGTAAGTGGTGACAACTGGCTGACAATGTCGTTACATATTCTTGCAAAGAAGAGTAGTTGTATTACCTGTAATATTTAGGAATCAGACATCACATCTATTTCTCACGATATTAATTCGTCTTCAGTCCCGAATTATAACTGAAGAAAGAAACATAATTAATTCTCGCTGGAAATAATTCATGACAGTTGGCGGACAATGTCTTTGCATATTCTTACAAATCATCACAAACACACAGTCACTTTTTAGCTCGCGAATCTTAATTTTAATGTTTGATAAGCAGGTAGAAATATGCATTTCATTATGATCTAATCAGAAATGGTGAACCAATGGCAGGCTGAGCGACTCGTGTTGTCTTTGTAAAGACAGGTAAGGCAATACGAACATCATAACTACATTATCGTGCCTGGTTCGAGTTCGTTCTACTTCGCGAGCGTGTACAGGAGGCTTTACACATTATTAACATCAAATTATTTCCTTTGGTCAACCGTTTTAACTAAATTTGAACCAAAATTCTTATACCTACATAAAAGAGCATACAAATTCAAACTTTTTAGTACCTAAAAGGCTTTTCACATTGGCTAGATCGTATCAAAATTATAGCGGTCCATATCTGTATTGTATTTAGAGTAAGTATACAACATAGTTAGGTTTTATTGATATATTTTTAGGGAGATTCTGTTTACTCTATCTTCATATTGCACCAATATAATGTATTAATTTGAGCCATGTTTCAAATAAAATAAAATACAGTCACAGTATATATCTACAGTGATTTTAACAATAATAACATCACTGAATTGTTAACTATAGCAAACAGTTGTAGAGATTACAGAGAGTTTTTAAAAGAAGCAGGGAATTTTCTTTAAAATAAGTTTTCCAGACTATTTTTACTAACAAATTTTAATTGAATTATAGACAATTCGAAAATAAGAATCATTAAAAAGTTTTTGTAATAAGAATCATTAAACGACGTCCTCAAGACCTTCCTCGCTAAGTGATGATTTTCAAAGTGGATTTTGTATTAATTTGGGTAAATTAGACGAAAATTTTGTATTAAGAAACATTAAACGACGTCCTAAAGACCTTCCTCGCTATAAGTGCTGATTTTCAAAGTGAATTTTTTATTAATTTGGGTAAATTTAGACAAAAATTAAGACTAAAACTTTTCGATATATTCATTAATTTTGATGCCAAAAAATTTAGAGAAAATCAATGATCGAAGAAATTAACACAAGTGCCATTTATTTCATTACTTTAAAAGTATTTTATGGAAAAACGAGTGCAGTTTGTTATAATTTTCTTTATTGGGAAATATTTGTTATGCTTTTAATTAGTGAATGTTAAGAAAATTACCCTTGTTACATAATAAAGCATACTTTTTAAAAACCCTTCAACAAATATGGTATACATGTAAAAAACGCAAACTTGTAAAACAACTCAAATAATAAACTGGCTCAGTTCACTTCGAAAAGTGAAATGGTAAAATAATTTGGAAATTCAAAACAATAATTCAATAGAACAGAGTCAAATATTTCAATTTCAATTAAAATATTTCCAAAACTTGTCTCAAAAAATGATAGCTCTCTAAGTATCCTCTTCATCTCATCTGATGTCCTTGACCATCACTTTGATCTTGATTAAAGAAGGAGTGTCATAAGTTTAAAGTGTTTATCTGTGCATCTGTGTGTTTCTCAGTATCATCGAAGCCCCTAAACGGTCGAACCGACTTAATTGAGAGCATTTTATAGATAAGTTTCCAAAAATCAGTTTTCAAGGAATAAATCGCATTTGTCAGGGGTTTTTTAAATTTTGTAAATTTTTCCACTGATTTATGTTTCTGTTTCGCCCTAAATAATTCAATATTTTACCAACTTTCCGTATAATTTGAACATATAAAATATATGTAGTTTATTTAGCACTATAGTTAGTGTGTTCCTCTTGTTACCACTACTACACTATAATACAGATAGTGCTCTGCCTGTGTACAGTTGATAGAGTCATATAAACATTAGAGGGTGCTTATCACACAAAACCAATGTATGTGCTATACAACAATATCTATATATATAAACTAAATACCACAAGAATGCCCTTTTCAAACTAATATTCAGTCCTTCAATATTCACTACAATAATAATAAAATCACTCCCTCACTATAATGTTATGACCCCAACAATAGAACTACGGGCGTAGGTACATGTGAAGCATTAAGAATTCTTGTTATTGTATTTATTAGCGTTAACATGCGTGACTGACTGCATGAGATGATTAACATATAAACGATATTCATAAATTATTTTAATACACTGTGCTATAAATATTAATAACATATATTTTTTTAATATATTTTGGACTAGCTGTGAACTACCCGCTTTGCTGGGCAACATCCTCACTTGCACCCCTCCCTCCACATTTCCTTGCGTGGGATAACAGTTTTGTAATGTACACGTCATGCTCTTTTATTTGATACCCCACTTAGGTATATTTGTAAATATTCGATAATTCCTTCCCACTTTTTCGCTACACCTTTCTACCCTCCGAAGGTTAAAAGTAGATAAAAACAATAGATCTTTGAAGCTGGTTGGATATCGTGTCAATATTTGAGCTTAATCGATGCACAACTTTTTTAGTTTTTGAAGCATATTCCTTTCAACCCCTATTTCAACCCCTTACTCTACTATAATATGGATGCATTATACATAAAAACCTTCCTCTTGAATCACTCTATCTATTAAAAAAAACCGCATCAAAATCCGTTGCGTAGTTTCAAAGATTTAAGCGTACAAATGGACATAGGGACATAGGGGCAGAAAAAGCGACTTTGTTTTATAATATGTAGTGATGATGTAGGGACTTTAGTTCGAAAGCAGAATTATTCTTAATACAGACACTACAGATTATATAGAAGCTAATTACTCTTGTCCATAATGCACTAAATTACAGGAGTTATTTTATTATTTAAATAGGTTCAGTATCACGTACTGAATGTAAATGCACAAAATCCTTACAAAAATAGACGAAAGAAGTGTCTTCATTTTAAGGATAACTATTTTAGGTTATATCTCCATAACCGTGCACTTTAGACTAAAAATGGTAATAACCTTTATTGTAGAAAATTAAATTACCAACCTTTTTTGTAAAATAACTTTTTTTTGTATCACTAACCGTTTGTGATTTATACGACGATTTACTTATTGAATATTTGACCGATATCTCTTCTAATATTTGTTTAAACAATAAATACTTAATGCAAATTTAAGACTTTTATGATTTTCTTATGGATACCGTTATCAGAACTCGACCGAAATGAAATAGGACCACACGGGAAGCACTAGCTTTCAAATAGATGAAGAATTATCAAAATCGGTTCACCCAGTCGAAAGTTCTAAGGTAACAAGCAAACAAAAAATACAGTCGAATAGATAACCTCCTCCTTTTTTGTTTGAAGTCAGTTAAAAATACATAACGTTAGTGACATAATTAGCAATAAATAATTTGCCTTGTTACCTGCAAAAGCAGCCACCACCTCTTCAAATTTTTTTTAATTAAAAAAAAAAATTGACCGAAAAGATAGGAAATTTAATTATCTACAAAAAGGGTTATTTCCATTTTTGGCTTAAAGTGCACGGTTACGGGGCTTTCGCAAAATAGCGGCACTTTCCTCTCTCCAAATTTGTAACGATTTTATATATTTACATTCAGTGCATCATAATAAATCTATTTTAATCATAATCGGAATTTCTATTGAGGACTTCCGAGTAAAAGCATTCATTGATGCACCAATACCGTTGATATGTAAGATTTTTTTCTTTTTATTCATTACAATATATTTGTAATAAATACAAACATCAATTTCATTACTTGAACACAAATTTTGAGGTTTATTTATGAATATATTCTGATGAATATTGACAGACATTTATTAATTAACATGCATATTATTATTGTTCTTTATAAAATAAAATAATATTTATTATAAAGAAGTATTAAAACTTTTCCTTTAATAAAAGTTATAAAACATTTTTAAACGTTAAGCATAACATTAACAAAATGTACATCATTTAATTAATTTTAAAAACTCAGTATATACAGAGTGTACAAAGCGTTAATGACAAGAAAATAGATTTAAAGTGGCTAAGTTTATCGTGTATGACCAGTTGCAATCACTTTTTTCGTTCATCGTACCGAACCAATTGAGTAGTTGAACAAAATTTTACATTCATAAATCAACTAAGAATGTGTTCAAAAACCAGCTAGGCTGGATTAGAGCCACGATTTCCCCCCCCCCCCCTCTTAGATCCAGGGCGACCGTTGAGAGGTTTAACATTTAGAATCAGAATCGTAATTTATTCAACACATTCTGTACCTACATATAGAAATTCATAGAGAATGTTTGTTATTCCCAGAATCAAAAATACACATACAAACTTTTGTTTGATTTTATCTTTGATTTTAATAATTAAAATATAAATGCTTTGATGTTTTAATCACTAGATGGCATTTTAATAATAACTTTTATCATATATGTTAAATTAGCGCAGGTATATACCTAGATACTAAACTTTATATATTTTATATTCCAGGGTAGAAAATTTCTAATTTCTTGTTTTGTATAAGGTAGAGTCACCTATTACGTACTATCACTTACTTCTTAGCGGGTGGTTTTCTCGTAACTGGTATAGTTTTGTCAGTAATCTATACAAAAATTGCAGTTTTATATGGCAATTAAATATAAAAATTAGAAGTCAAGTGATATTTTAATTAGCATTTAGTAAACCTGAAACAAATTTTCAAAGAATCATGGCCAAATCCCATCCAAAACGATAGAATATTTCAGAAAATTGCGAAGTTCGAAAAAATGATAAACTTTGAAAGGCTTTATAGCGGAAAGTATTGTGTCTACAGAGACAATTCTAGTCTCATATGGTAGCAAATTTAGTCTACTTTAAAAACTAAAGGGTTATAATAACCAAAATCTGATAAAAAGACCGAAATTTTCACAGGTTTTTTTGATTTTCAACTAAGTTAGTTCGGCGTTCCGAGTCACAAACTTGGATAAGACCAACATCATCTGAACTATCTTAAATTTTTTTGATTCATCAGCTCTTTAAAGCTAATGAGTACGTTTATGACTACTCTCCCCTATATAAGTTGTGCACCTGTTTAAAAGTTAACATACTTCAATACAGAAGATAATAAATATGATAAAAGCCATTAAAGATAATTTATTTGTGTGTTATATTCCCTCTCATTAATATCTATAACATGTTTGTTTATTCCGTTCCTCTTCATTTGATTTAATTTTTGACGTTTCAATTACATAAAAGTTATTTTGATCATATATAAAATAAGTACTTACTTATTATATTAAAATCAGTACCTACACATTTATACCTATCTATATTTTAGAATGATTTAGATTTTATTTCATTTTCTCAAAGGGATTTTATTTGTTTATTAAAAATCGTAAAACAAAAATAAAATTCGTTAAGTTGCAAAAATTACACATTGTGTCTAGAATACATATGGCCTAGTTGATTAAGGCTCATGGCATGAATCCAAAAGACCCAGGTTCGATTGAGATTTCTTTTGTGACAGTATTCATAATCATACTTAAACATCAAACCTGGATTTTATTATCTAGTCATTTCTAGATCGTCAGCTCGTAACAGAAAAACATAATCAATTTTTTACAGTCTGCCAATGATAGAGGACATATACAACGTGTTCTGTTATTGACTGCAGAAACCTACCTTCCGAAAATAAGCTCATCAAGAGCAACAAAAAAACTCTTTTCCAAATTTGGATCTGAGGCCTAATTTGGGAGATACGGGTATGGCAAAAATTGATACATTTGTTCATTCAGTGACTATCATTCGATTACCAGTAGCCAATGATAATCAGTGGATTTTAGTAAATTTCATTTAAAAATGGAAGGCATTTTAAAAAAAGTATTAAATTATTTAATTGAATTTGGTCAAACTGTACCACTTTTTATTCTAAAAAAAGGGGTGTTATAAGTTTGACCGCTATGTGTGTGTGTCTGTCTGTGGCATTGCCGCGCCTAAACGGATGAACCGATTTTTAAGTTTTTGGTTTTATTTGAAAGGTTATTTAACGGAGAGTGCTCTTACTATGGAAATGTATGGTCAAATAAACCTGACTTCTCAAATATTTCAATTTCAATTAAAATATATCCAATTATTTGTCCCAAAAAATGATAGCTCTCTAAGTATCCTTTTCATCTCATCTGATGTCCTTGACCATCACTTTGATATTAATTTAACAAGAAATGTTATAAGTTTAAAGTGTTTATCTGTGCGTCCGTGTGTTTCTCAGTGGCATCGTAGCCAATAAACGGTCGAACCGACTTGATTGAGAACATTTTAAAGTTAAGTTTCCAAAAATTGGTTTACAAGGAATAAATCGCATTTGTCATGTTTTAAATTTTGTAAAAATCCCTTTGTTCACCATTTTCAGCTTATCAACTAGACTATGAATAAACGATTTAAGATTGTTCCAGTAGCTTTAAAAATTACATTTTTATGATCTTGTTAATAATTATCTTTATCTATTTTGAAATGTTTTGCTCTGAATTGATTATTCAATCCGTAATATGTCTCATATGTTACGAATAAATTGCAATCAAGATAGGGTAAACCTTGGTGATCTCTATAATGCATACATACTACATTCATAGATGTTACACTCGTTCAAGTCCACCTATTAGTGTACTAATGATCTATATAATGTATTTATTTATTGAAGGGTGTAGGTATAATATATTTGGGTTGTTCTACAAACTAAACAAGATAAGTGAAATTTACAAAATTTAAAAAACCCCCGACAAATGTGATTTATTCCTTGTAAATCGATTTTTGGAAACTTTGCTATAAAATGTTTTCAATCGAGTCGGTTCGACCGTTTAGGGACTACGATGTCACTGAGAAACACACAGACGTACAGATAAACACTTTAAACTTATAACACTTCTTCTTAAATCATTATAAAAATGATGGTCAAGGACATCAGATGAGATGAAAAGGATACTTGGTATGGTATGGTATGGTATGGTATGAAGGTTAGCGGGCCATGCTCGAGCATCGCGCCTCGAAGCAATGGTTCGCCTCGAGCACCTAGCCAAATAGACCCTTGTACTCTATCCCCGCTACGCTTTTCAGTGGCTATTATAACCAACTGATGTACTGAAACCCAGGATCTGCCTAGCGCTGAGTTTCCTAATTTCTGCTGGTTCGACTAGGGCCGGATCAAACCATTTCCTTCGCTGCTGTATGAGCGCCGGGCAGTAACAGAGAAAGTGGATCGATTTTTCTTCTGAATTTTCTCCGCATCTGTCACACGCGGGAGATTGTCTTTTTCCAATCTGATGTTGGAACTTGTTCAGGTTATCATGCCCTGTGAGTAACTCTACGATGACTCTAATATCAGCTCTGTTTAGTTTCAAGATCTCCTCTGGCTCTGTCACCGAGCGAGTTTCCTTCACCCAACAGGCTTTTGGCGATTCGCCTTCCCTCGTAGCTGGTCCATGCCTTTAATTGTAATTAAATGCCCTTTAATTTACGATGCTACAAACAGACAAACACACATAGCGTCCAAACTTATAACACCTCTTTTTTTAGTTCGGGGGGTTAAAAATAGGTGAAAATAATAAGTATGTTATACAAATAAATTTGTTTTTAACAAATTTTTCATGATATTTTGAGAATTGACACTCGGAAAATTCTTTAGTTCGTAGAACTACCCATATATTTATTTATACAAGGGTGTATATCTAATGTATATGATATAATATATTTATTTATTAGATAAAACTTTTTTCAAATGTTATTTATCTAATATTTTAATCTATCTCTATATCTGTTCAAATAAAATAAACATATAACTGACTGGTTTTCTCTTTTATTTATAATCTTAAATCTATTTGTTATACCATGTATCTATGAAATATACATAGTATATTAAGTTTAGTCCCAAGTTTGTAACGCTTAAAAATATTGATGCTAGGAAAAAAATTTTGTCACAGGTGTTCATAAAATCACCTAATTAGTCCATTTCCGGTTGTCCGTCCGTCCGTCCGTCCGTCTGTGGACACGATAACTCAAAAACGAAAAAAGATATCGAGCTAAAATTTTTACAGCGTACTCAGGACGTAAAAAGTGAGGTCAAGTTCGTAAATAAGTATCATAGGTCAATTGGATCTTTGGTCCGTAGGACCCATCTTGTAAACCGTTAGAGATAGAACAAAAGTTTAAATGTAAAATCTTCCTTATCAAAAATTAAACAACTTTTGTTTGAAACATTTTTTCGTAAACATCACTGTTTAGCCGTGAGGGTGCCAATTAGGCGGAAATTTTATAATATGTACTATACTTGATTATCAGTTATGTATGTGTGTCACATGTTTGTATGTGTAATGTGATAAAGAAATCAACACTGACTATGCATGGTATTTCAACAATTAACTCAGTCAATTGTTTGTTTTCACTTGTTATATTATTGCATTTTATATCTCGTACGTACACTTGAACGGAGTTATAATAAATAATTGATATGTTTTTACCTCTACGCTCTTAATTTAATGAATTTGTTTTTAGAAGTTTAATTGATTCGTTAAAATTATTTTTAATGAGACAAAATGTGCATCGTTTTAGAATTTATTTAACATAATAATACTAAGTGAAATTTGTTTTTGTTATCAAATTTTATTAATAATCCCTTCATTATGTAATGCTTTTTAATTGATAGATTTAATGTCGAAATTTTAAATAATATCTTATCAGTAATCGGCGTGGGGTAGCTATTTTGTAACATTAGATATGAATATGACCTTTTTGACAACACAGTCAATTTTTTTTGATAACACAGTCAGCTGCCATGTCAATCTTTCGCCAGTTATCACTTATCTGGCTAAATCCCGAGACCAGGATTCCACATTCTTGAAATCTATTAGAGCTAGGTTAGTTTTGATCACAAATTTGAAAAGTATGACCCAAATTTAGTAGGATTACATACTTTGTTTATCAAAATTAGATAAAATTTGGATGTGATAAAGCAAAATATAATTTTTTGGATTCTGATGACGTCATAAAGTTGAAAAATTCGATTTTTTTGATAACCCAGGCAAGTTTGATCCGATTTTATTGGAATTTTTTTTGAATACCACTAATTTTGGGTCATTCTTTTCAGTTCCGATGTCAGTTTTTCGCTAGCTATCACTTATATGCTTAATTTTGGGAACAGGTCTCCAAATTCATGAAACTTATTAGAGCTAGGTTAATTTTGATCACAAATTTGAAAAGTATGACCCAAACTTAGTAGGATTACATACTTTGTTTATCAAAATTGGATAAAATTTGGATGTGATAAAGCAAAATTTAATTTTTTGGATTCTCATGACGTCATAAAGTTAAAAAATTCTATTTTTTTGATAACACAGGCAAATTTGATCCGATTTTATTAGAATTTTTTTTGAAACCCACTAATTTTGGGTCATTCTTTTCAACTGTGATGTCAGTTTTTCGCTAGCTATCACTTATATGCTTAATTCCGGGACCAGGTTTCCAAATTCTTGAAAATTATTAGAGCTAGGTTAATTCTGATCACAAATTTGAAAAGTATGACCCAAATTTAATAGGAATACATACTTTGTTTATCAAAATTGGATAAAATTTGGATGTGATATAGCAAAATTAAATTTTTTTGGATTCTTATGACGTCATAAAGTTGAAAAATTCGATTTTTTTGATAACACAGGCAAATTTGATCCGATCTTATTGGAGTTTCTTTTGAATACCACTAATTTTGGGTCATTCTTTTCAGCTGCGATGTCAGTTTTCTCTAGCTATCATTTATATGCCTATTTCCGGGACCTGGTCTCCAAATTCTTGAAACTTATTAGAGCTAGGTTAATTATAATCACAAATTTGAAAAGTATGACCCAAATTTAGTAGGATTACATACTTGGTTTATCAAAATTGGATAAAATTTGGATGTGATAGAGCAAAATTAAATTTTTTGGATTCTGATGACGTCATAAAGTTAAAAAATTCAATTTTTTTGATAACACAGGCAAATTTGTTCCGATGTTATTGGAATTTGTTTTGAACACCACTAAGTTTGGGTCATTCTTTTCAGCTGCCATGTCAGTTTTTCGGTAGTTATTACGCATTTGCTTAATTCCGGGATATTTAACTGTTTTACTATTATAGACAGGATATATTCCCAATACAAATGTTATTATATTATCTAAATAATTACAATAATAATTACACTAGCTTTCCCCAAACCTTTATGTAATGAAAAACAATACTTTCAACAACAACAACAAAAACTCATTATTTTTTTAACTCTCTTCTATGAGGGAGTAATTGAATCCTCCAAAACAAAACGAAACCCAAATATAAAAAAAAGAACCTAAACATCTTATCCCCCAAACAATTTTTATATATTTTTATAATCACTGATGATATAAAATTTCACGTCAATCAAATCTAAATTAAAATAGATTACTTATTTATAAAATATATTTATAATAAGGTATTATTTAATAGTGTGCCATCACATTACAACCTTACTTTGTGACTCAAGAAATGTCATTTAATAAAAATATATATATATATATATATAATCAATTAGACCGTTAGCCCATTTAGCTTAACCAATAGGGGATACAGCATGGTGTGGGCCTTGGTTTTCTGTATAAATTGCCTCTAAATGATCCTTGACTTTGATTCCCCAGCTGGTCACTAATATCACACAGAGCCTATGGTCTATCCATCAAATCAAAATTTCCACGATCTTGGAAATAGCTCCAACGATTTTCATGAAAAAGATTATGCAGGGATTTTTTTGGGACGAAAAGTCGATCTAGCTAGCTTTATTTTTTTAAAGCGTCGTTTTATCACGTCTTTTCATGAAAAACTGAAACATACACTGCAAAATATGACTCTTCCTGACATCTATTGGTGTATATTGTAGTTAACGAAATAAAGTACATTACCGCGACATTCAAATTGATATGTATGAAATTAGGATAAAACTTTGATGTCCATTTTCTTCAAAACTATAAAAGATATTGAGTTGAAAATTTGTAGGTAGCTTCAAATAGTGGTCTTGTGGAACATTCTCGAAAAGAAATTCTAGAAAATACTTTCTAAACTTTGCGAAAAACAAAACAAGCCGCCATAGTTTTGTTAGTTTTAACTCTTCTAATTTATAAAAAAAACAATGCAAGCACTGACGTTCAACACTTTCTATATATGGTATTTTAACAATTAACTCAGTCAATTGTTTGTTTTCACTTGTTTCATATTCAGGTAAATTCAATAGTTTTGAACAGGTCTTTTTTAACCGACTTCAAACAAAAACGGAGGAGGATATCAATTCGACTGTATTTTTTTTTTTTAATGATTGTTACCTCAGAACTTTCGACTGGGTGAACCGATTTTTATGATTCTTTATCTATTCGAAAGGTAGTGCTTCCCGTGTGGTCCCATTGCATTTTGGTCGAGTTCTGATAACGGCGTCCATGAGAAAACCCAATAACTCAATATCACGCCAACCAATTTCGATGATTTGGTAATATAATTAGATTATTTCCATTATCTCCCGACTCTTTGGATTATATCCCGATTTCCTGGAACTTTGAGGACCAAACCTTACAGGCAAAAACAATCTTAGAAATTTCGTTTTAATTGTAGACTCACGGTCTATATAATCAATGAAAGAAGGACACTAAGAAATAAAAACATAAAAATAAGTGTATTTTTTTTTTTTTTTAATGTTTAATCTGTAGTTTGACAGAATATTGCTTTTAAAACATTTGACATGTTTAGATGGCTTTATAGGAGAAGGTGACAACTGACATTATGTTAAAAGAACACCCTGAGTACAAAACATTCACTATACGGATGGCGAGCTATAGCTAGCTAGTTAGGCTACATCAGGCGAGAAATATTACAAAATAATGTCCCTTTTTGTACATAATATGAAGGTTAAAAAATAAAAATAAATCCGGTTTAATATTACAATTTGAAATTCGATTCTCACACAAATATAGATAGTTAATAATATATACAGAGTCTAGCTAAGTTAGCTACATATGGAAAACATTTTGATTTTAAGGTTTAGGTAAGAAAAATAATTATTCTTTATAAAAAGCTCTGCTTTCAAAAATATTAATTCACTGTTGACATAGAATGTATAGGACGTCCACAAATTGAAAAAGTTCGATTGGAATGTTAACCATTTTGAATAGATAATAAAGGAATCGGTTCAAGAAATCACTCCCGAGATATGTAGGAACTTTCACAATTTTTGCACCCTGTACGTTCTATGTCAACAGTGAATGGTATGGTATGGTATGGTATGGTATGGTGGTTAGCGGGCCATGCTCGAGCATCGCGCCTCGAAGCAATGGTTCAGAGCACCTAGCCAAATAGATCCTTGTACTCTATCCCCGCTACACTTTTCAGTGGCTATTATAACCAACTGATGTACTGAAACCAGGATTTGCCTAGCGTTGAGCTAATTTTTCTGGTTCGACTATAGCCGGATCAAACCATTTCCTTCGCTGCTGTATGAGCGGCAGTAACAGAGAAAGTGGATCGATGTTTCTTCTGAATTTTCTCCGCATCTGTCACACACGGGAGATTGTCTTTTTCCAATCTAATGTTGGAATTTGTTCAGGTTATTATGCCTTGTGAGTAACTCTACGATGACTCTAATATCAGCTCTGTTTAGTTTTAAGATCTCCTCGGCTCTGTTACCGAGCGAGTTTCCTTCACCCAACAGGCTTTTGGCGATTCGCCCTCCCTCGTAGCTGGTCCATGCCTTTATTTGTTGGTTTTTCAGATTATCTCCTAATCTGTTAAGACCCTCTTGGTATGGCATCCTCGCAAGCTTTTCTTGAGTGGGAGCCATGGTGGTTCCCAGTTTGGCCAGCTTGTCTGCTCTCTCATTACCGTTCCAACCATAGTGTCCGGGGATCCAGTCAACAGTGAATAGCAAGGTTAATATTTTTAAAAGCAGAGTTTTTTATAAAGAATAACTTTTTTTCGTAAACCTTATAATAAAAAAGTTATTATTACACCCTGTATAGAATAAAGCAGTTTTAAATTTTATTTTTATTTAATATTATTGGTCTTATTTTTATGTTCTCAAGAATATGTCAATAAAAAAAAACTGTATAATTGCTCATTTTAATTCTGTACCAAAAATTACCTACAAATATCAACTGCTTTTTTAAGTCCTATTATATGAAAGGATTATCGATCGATTGAATCAGCGTACACCACATTCCAGTGTCTTATTTCAATTCGTACAGGGGTCTGGTGCGACCCTTGAGGTCATTACGAATAACTTTCCAATATAATAAAGAAATAATAATAAAATAATTCGGATTGCCTTTGAATTATTTCGCCTAATCCAGCACTGTTGATACCAAGATTAAGTTAATTATCCAGCCTGGGTTTTTGAAGAAGAAGTCTCGAGAAGTTTAACTAATAAGAATTTTAGCGATAGAAGTGGAAATTAAATTAATTACAAACTTTTGCTGACATGTCAACCTAATTTAATGAAATATTCTCCTTTAATTACAGTTGTAATCCCGATGGTGAGTTAACATTCCCCTCATTCGGTCCAGCATGTGGTTCAACACCCAGTGCTGGAATGGCCTACTTAAAATCAGCACCGTATGGAGTCAATGGTTTAGGACTTGCTATGGACTCGTTACATTCGTCAATGGGATATCCACCAGGTAATTATTTTACTATACATATATTGAAAAAAAACTTTTTTTTTATTAACATTTGGATAAAAGCTAGACCACAACGGAAAAGTTTATTTGAAGATGGCTTGATTTTGGATATTTCTTTTCTTATTGAAATTAAGTAGGAATAAAATGCATCTGGCATCTGAGAACAGCTGCATTTGCTGCGTTTTCTAGTGAGCATTCTCGAAAAAATTTTATGGAGTTTAACTTTTTTTCCCATGATACTTTCTATAGATCCAATCATTACATTAACCTGATTCTTATACTTTTTGGATCCAAATAAACACGTCCACTGAGTTTCGTCAAATTCCAATTTGACGACACAAAATTTTTTTTCCGTTTTTCTTGATTTTTTCAAAGGGGTACCCCTTAAAAAATTGCAAAAAATCGAAAAATTTTTTTTATCTCCAATTTCGATAAAACTCAGTATATAAGGTAATTTTAACCCAAAAAGTCCAAAAATCGCAAGCATTTGATGTCTGGTCGAATAGTTTTTGAGATACGGACTAAAATCGATCCAAATATTGCGATATCACAGAAACTCTGCATCCAATCATTAAATTAACCCGATTTTTATACTTTTTGGGTCAAAATTACCCCATCCACCGAGTTTCATCAAATTCCAAAACAAAATAATTTTTTACATTTTTCTCGATTTTTTCAAAGGGGTACCCCTTAAAAAAATTGCAAAAAATCAAAAAAAAATTTTTATCTCCAATTTCGATAAAACTCAGTATATAAGGTAATTTTGACCCAAAAAATCCAAAAATCACTAGCATTTGATGCCTGATCGAATAGTTTTTGAGATACGAACTAAAATCGATCCAAATATTGCGATATCTCAGAAACTCTGCATCCAATCATTAAATTAACCCGATTTTTATACTTTTTGGGTCAAAATTACCCCATCCACCGAGTTTCATCAAATTCCAAAACAAAATTTTTTTTCCCGTTTTTCTTGATTTTTTCAAAGGGGTACCCCTTAAAAAAATTGGAAAAATCGAAAAATTTTTTTATCCCTAATTTCAAAACAAATAAAAAAACTATTTAATAGAAAGTAAACATATAGCAAAGGCATAAAAAATAAAAAAACCAAGTTTCTCCATCCATATACGAAATGTCCGAGCAAGCTTATTCAGCGTTCCAAGATGCAAGATGTATTTCTTCCCTAATTGTCATTTGTTTTTGTATTAATAAAGAACTGACGTACCAAGTTTCTGTTAGTTATACCTAATAAGGTTTCACTAATCAATACAATAGTAATTAGGTATTAATAGAAAAGGATAAAAATAAAAATTCCTTTATTACAAATGTTTATTTAATAAATAATAGTTCAATATAGAATACGACTTACTCGAAGCTTACTTCAAACTCCTAATAAACTCAAAACTCGATTAAAGTCAAAATCATTTAGACTCCGGTTAGACTCCGGTTTTATATACCTACTAGTGTGATTCCCACCTGCTTCGCTGGGTTTAAAAGTAACGATTGATAAAGATTACTCTCGCTTATCCCCTTTCTATAAACACTCGAAATAATGGTAAGGATTGTTTTACACAGGTAAAATATATGTAAGGTTTTCTATTTTTTTAAATGTATAATAGTCGTAATTATATTCATTGAGTATATCAGAAAAAACGGCCGTGAAATATTTTATATTGAATATTTTTACAGAAATCTGTAATTTATGTCAAATTAAGCTAATTTTTATTTTATTTTTTTTTTTTTTATTAATATATCTTTATAAATTATATCTCATGTGTTATTCTGAAGTATGAGCTATATTGCTGTACAGTTTCATTAAAAACCATTCGCTAGTTTTAGCGTGAAAGCATAACAAACAAACAAACATGCTTACTTTCGTATTTATAATATATAGAGACCTAAAAAATGCAAATAAAATATTTGTAAAAAAAAAAAAAAACAAAAAAAACATTCATATTTTATAAAATAAACAAAAAAAATAATTTTATACGAATGAAATATTCAAATATTTATTATATTAACTGAAATAATTTTTAAATATAATGTAAAAAAAAAATATTTTTTAAATACTCCCGTAAACTCATCATTTGCTAAAAAAAAATAAGTGCATTTACCCAAATGGCTATGGCATACTAAACATCTGAAACCTGATATTTCAGAAATTTCCTCAGACTACGCATGTTTTAAAAACGATTCAGAACAATATAAGTTATTTTTTCAAATAAATGAATAATGTTGATCATTAATTATTGAATTATTGAGTATCTGAGAGTTTTCAGACAAATGATTAATCAGGCAAATTCAAATTTTATTAATTTTAGGCAGTGGCGAATCCACCCATATGGACACGATGGGCATGTCCATCACCCTATCAGATTTATGATTTAATAAAATGTCTATTGATTCTAATTTCACCACAAAAACAAATAGCATACACATTCAAATGATTCATGTTCTTTCTACAAATTAAATGGATACAAAATATATAAAGCCTTTGCAATTACTAACTTTAGGAACTCTCAAGATACCATCGAAAAACCGTCACTTTGCAAGCATGATGGTCTGTTTTTAAAATATGATTTGAGTAAAACTCTGCCATGCATACTAAATTTTCTTGAGATTAGTCTTTCCTGGTCAATTACCACAGCAACGGCTGAAAGATTTTCGTGACTCAGACGTCTGAAAACCTATCTAAGGAGTAAAATGGGAGATGATAGGCTAGCAGGATTGGCTTTGATGGTCATTGAAAGCCAAAGGACAGCTGAGCTGATCTCAGATGAAGGACTCAATATGTTGGTCGAAAAAATTAGCTATGCATGTTAGAAGAATTGATTAACATATACTTTTGGGAAAATAAGATAATAGCATGTCTCTTACGGGTGACATTTTTAGGGACCAACTAATTCATGATATTTCAGCTGAGAAGCCGAACATTTCTTAGTTTGCAGAACTAACTACCCATAAATGTTTAAATATCGAAAAAGTGATTCTTAAAAATTCTTTTTTTAATTTCTACTTTCTGATGGGTAACTTAACTATTTTCCCATCGATCGATTTAGAGCTTGATGGATGACCTTTCAATAAAATAAATACCAAAGCACATATATAAAACAATAATATTGATAATGGAAGTATCAATTTATATTTTTAAGTACTCTTTTGGTAAAATAATTGACCTGTAAATGAGTCGGATTAAATTCAATAAAATTCGAAAATAAAATATATATATATAATAGTAGGATGATAGTTTGAATGTATTTATAGGTACTCAAATATAGAAAATTTATTATATGATGAAAATTGTTATACAGGGTGTTAGGTTATAGATCAATTCAGTCGATATCTACTGTAAAAAAGTGATTTAGTTTTTTGAGTTTCGAGTTTAGGTTGATATCAGATGATATCTTAGAAACTGCTCAATAAATCGTCAAATAAACTCGATTTTTGTATTTTTTGATCAAATTTACCACGTAATTACAAAGAGCTCTATTAATTCGTGAAACCAAAAATTATTTGTGATTTAAAAATTGTGAAAATTCGAGAAAAATTTGTTCACTCTAATTCCGATAAAATTCAAATATCAGTCTAAATGGACAAACAGTCGAAGACAAACGCCTTAGACTGCTCGGCCATTTAGGCTCTTAATGTAGAATTTGTAATGTAGAACTACAGGTTTTCCTTGACATTCTGTATAGAAGTATACCTATGATGTTTATTTTATATTATTTTTTGTTTTATATTGAGCTTTTTTGATTTTTTTTTTTTTACTATAGTTATTGTACCTATAATAGCTATAGAGCTGTTTGATTGTGAATTGCAGTGTTATTAATATTATGCTTTATTTTTAATTTTCTATTTTTTTTTTTTTTTAAACAAATTTTATTTTTGTTTAATGGTCTGTAAAAATGATTTCAACAATTGCAAACACATATAATAAACAGAAAAAAACAACAACTGATTAAACTCACTGCGTATACTACATATACAGAATGTTCGATTTACATCTAGGCATTTAAATATCACTAGTATGACAGAGTACAAGCGTTAAGCAATGTGCATCTAAGTGAGAGGTCTTATATACATGTGTTGAAGCTTCGATATGCGTTAAGATAGTTGTAAGACGCTTGGAGAGTGGGAGTTTCTTAGTTGAATAGATGAACTACAATGCAATTTCATATAACACCTATAATACCTCTTACTTAGATGCATTGCTTAAGGCATGTACTCTGCCATACTCATGATATTTACATGTCTAGATGTAAATCGAACATTCTGTATATGAATAGTGGAAATTAGATCGTAATCAACGTTTGTATAAAAATAATAAACAAGTAAAAAAGGAATTTTTATTAAATATTTTTTTTTTTTAAATTTTATAATAATTACTTATCACAAATATTTACAAATAAAGTATTTCGATTGACGAGCAGTTAGTGATGTGTTATACAGGAAACCCTCGAAAACAACGACGAGAGAGGACAACATTTACCAGAGCGCAGTTAGATATTTTAGAAGCATTGTTTGCAAAAACACGTTATCCAGATATATTTATGCGAGAAGAAGTTGCATTGAAAATTAATTTACCAGAATCAAGAGTGCAAGTAAGTTTACAATTATTTTGTTATATTAATAAACTTTGGTTAAAGAACAGGCAAACTAAACTTAGTATACCTTGATATATAGTGTGTCCCCGGATAGAGTTTACGTTAAATGAAAGACACGCCTTTTATGACGTAATTTGTTTTTTACTAATAATCTAATGTTTTCTTGCAAAAATATAATAAAAATATGAAAAGTAGGGATTTGACAAAAACCAATGAAATAATTTTTTTAAATGTTTTACAAAATAATATAATCGCATGAAATCAGTTGATATCCCTTCTTAAGTTGAATATTATTAAATGATAGATACTATAATTTACAGATTATCATTGGCTGCTGGTTATCGAATGATATTCAGTGAATGAACAAATTTATCAATTTTTGTCATACCTGTAGCGCCCAAATTAGGGCTCAGATCCAAAATTGGTAAATAACTTTTTCCATCGTCTTTATGAGCTTATTCTGTAAGCCCACGATCTGCAGTCAATAACAGAACACCGTGTATACAGGGTACAAAAAGAATTCATGAATATTCCCTATTTCTTTCAAGTACTACCCATAGATCTACAGGCTTGAAGAGATGTAAAATACGCTACTGATCAAGTTTTTAACCATTTTTAAATTATTGCAACAAAGTTTTGTGTATAACTATTCCACAAAATTTAATCTATTACTTGAATGAAAATAATAGAACATTAATAAAAAAAAAAAGACAGAATTTGAATAATCTATTGTGTAATAATTTCTATGAACGAATAGACGATGTATTTTTTTTTTATTATCAAATTAGCCAGGTGAGAGAGAATCTCTACATATTATTTATTACCTATTGGTGTCAGTTACACAAAGTTAATACTTATGCTAGATCACGTGCAGTTTTTTTTTTTTACTATCACGTCATATTTTTACCTTGCAGATTTCAAAGTTAAAAATAAAATAAAAGCGAACGTCACTTAAATGTAATAGTCTCAGGTCCGTAACTAAGGCGTGGCTAAGGAGGCGTCCGCCACCGGTGCATAAGAAATAGAGGCACAAAACAAAACGTATGTTTTATACGTAAAACAAAAAGTTAGTAAAGAATCATGTAAAAGCCGCTCATTAATTTAGATAAAGTCATAAAGTTAAAAAATTCGATTTTTTTGATAACACAGGCAAATTTGATCTTATCTTATTGGAATTTTGTGATTAATTCCGGAACTAGGACTGCACATTCTTGAAACTTATTAGAACTAGATTAATTTTCTTCACAAATTTGAAAAGTATGACCCAAATTTAGTAGGATTACATACTTGGCTTATCAAAATTGGATAAAATTTGGATGCGATAGTGCAAAATTAAATTTTTTGGATTCTGATGACGTCATAAAGTTAAAAAATTCTATTTTTTGATAACACACGCAACTTTGATCCGATCTTATCGGAATTTTTTTTGTAACCCACTAATTTTGGGTCATTCTTTTCAGCTGTGATGTCAATTTTTCGCTAGCTATCACTTATGTGCTTCATTCCGGGACTAATACTGCACATTCTTGAAACTTATTAGAACTAGGTTAATTTTGATCACAAATATGAAAAGTATGGCCCAAATTTAGTAGGATTACAATCTTGGTTTATCAAAATTGGATAAAATTTGGATGTGATAGAGCAAAATTAAATTTTTTGGATTCTGATGACGTCATAAAGTTAAGAAATTCGATTTTTTGATAACACAGGCAACTTTGATCCGATCTTATTGGAATTTTTTTTGAAATCCACTAATTTTAGGTCATTCTTTTCAGCTGTGATATCAATTTTTCGCTAGCTATCACTTATGTGCTTAATTCCGGGACCAGGATTCCACATTCTGGAAACCTATTAGAGCTAGGTTAATTTTGATCACAAATTTAAAAAATATACCCTAAATTTAGTAGGATTACATACTTGGTTTACCAAAATTGGATAAAATTTGGATTTGATAGAGCAAAATTAAATTTTTTAATTCTGATGACGTCATAAAGTTAAAAAATTCGATTTTTTGATAACACACGCAACTTTGATCCGATCTTACTGGAATTTTTTTGAAATCCACTAATTTTGGTTCATTCTTTTCAGCTGTGATGTCAATTTTTCGCTAGTTATCCCTTATGTGCTTAATTCCGGGACTAGGACTGCATATTCTTGAAACTTATTAGAGCTAGGTTCATTTTGATCACAAATATGAAAAATATGACCTAAATTTAGTAGGATTACATATTTTGCTTATCAAAATTGGATAAAATTTGGGTATGATAGCGCAAAATTAAATTTTTTGGATTCTGATGACGTCATAAAGTTGAAAAATTCGATTTTTTTTTTTATAACACACGCAACTTTGATCCGATCTTATTGGAATTTTTGAAACCCTCAAAACCCCTCTCGTGCACACGGATCTGATTTAAATAGTACTGTTATAAATTACTATGGTTTCTAAATATCCATCTATTTATCCAATGCCTCAATAAAAAAAAATTAATTTTGTCATTTCCCTTAAATTATGGTATTTATTCCAGGTATGGTTTAAAAATCGAAGAGCTAAATGTCGACAACAGCAAAAACAACATCAACAATCACAGAACAATGGAAGTAGTGAAAAAAGTACTGGTAGAGCAAATAAAATTAGTAAAACACAGACAGTAACTCCAACAAGTACTAATCCCATCACGTTAACTAAATCCCCACCGCCTTCCATTTTGAATAACAATAATACAAGTACAAGGTAATTAAAATTATTATCAATATTATATTTTTATGACACGAACAAGGTATTATTGATTGTTTTTTTATTTTACTTCTTTTTAGCAGTTCAACAGCAAGTTCACCAATTGCTCATACAGCGCCACTACTACGAGATTCACCGACACTATACATTAAACCTCAATTACTTTCCTCAGGCGGCAGCACTAGTACACCACCAACGGTTCGTATCTTTGATTGTACTTTTGAATACAACTTCCATTATCATATTCTGTTTAATGTGTTTTAAAACCATAGAGGTAATATAAGATAGAGGCGTAGGAGCATAGGAAACGCAATAAGTGAATTATTGACCGTTGAAAAAGAGACCGAAAAAAGGGATCTTCTTCCCTCTTTGTCTCGCAGCCTGGCAACGCGCGAATATTTTGAATTATTGTATAAAAACGCACATACAAAAATCTGCCAAAATCAATTTCTACTGCATATGATTTTCATTGAAATCTGTTTCATTGAAAATATCACGGCAATCATAACTGAATCTCATTTATTTATTGTAGATACATTATTGCTGACTGATCAGCTCTGCTCTCACATTTAACTGACTGACTGACATAACTGTTATTTATAGTAAATTCATTTTAATACCACGGAAATCATAACCGTTTTGATAGCATATATCTGACCCCTGTTCTACCGTTCGCTTGACTGACCGCGCTAATTTTGTCAAAACCAAAAGATAAAATTAATTTGAAACCAAAATTTATTAAAATATGTATTCCAATTACAGCTTTCGGCAGCACCATATAGTTCTAGTGGCAGCAGTAACGCAAGTACTAGCATATGGTCACCAGCAGCAATAGATAGTTTAACATTAGAACAACATCGAACATGGGGTAATATAGCAGCAACAAGTTCAACATCCTTAGTTACGGCTTCATCAGGTGCATTAGGTTCAACATCAAATTCATTAACACCCACCACTGGATCCATTGGTTCTAGTGGGCAATCAACAGCAAATTGTTATCAAAATTATCCATACTATTCCAATATGGATTATTTAACTCCAACATCAGCGATGTCACATTCTCAATTTAATGTTACTGTAAGTATTCATAAGGAAATCTTTTTTAGAGAACTTAAAAGTCCAACCTTTCAATCTAAACTGAATCTTTTCAAAATCAACTGTCACGAAAGATTGATATGAGACTATTCCCTTGAAGGAAACTGGGGCTCCATGTCTACATTCCATATGAGATAATAGAAACCTCTAAGTTATAGATCTTTTCTAAATATGATTTTGTTTTCAGGACAATACATTGGAAAGCAGCTGGACTAAATCACGTGATGAATCTTCATGGTTTTATAATACTTCAAATTGGGAACGTAAATGAGAACGGACTGAAATATTACGTGCTGGGATCTTTGTTGCCAATAATAATTATTGTAACGAAAAATCAAATTTGTAATTAAATTGAAGAATAAAGATGTTAAACTTTTTTTTTACTATTATTTACAGATAAAATGTGCAATAAAAATCTTAAATAATTTAGAAATATTTAAAAAAAAAAAAAAAAGTTAATTTATCGAACGAATCTAAGGGCCTAATAATAATTATTAAAAATAAAGAAAATTATACTCTAAATATTTTTTTTAAATGTGTTTAATCGTACTATTTGAAATGTGTGTATTTTTTTTTAAAACTACGAAGTTGAAAATGAAACGGGAAAATTCGAAACAAATCGAATGTGAAACTGCTGAAAAAAATCACTTTAATTCAACATAAACGAATTCATATTGGAGAAAAGCCGTTTTCATGGCAATTTTGTGATAAAACATTTACTACAAGTAAAATTATGAATACTTACAACTTATTTTCACGTTTCGAAGCTCCGCTGAACAAAAATCCTTGTTTCTAGCCTTGTCTTTTCTTTGTAAAATATAACGTTACATGAATTTGTAACATATGTAAACATATCCCAGGCGATAAAAATCATTTGTAACTTACTGTCTTCGGTCTCCTAGAAGTTGAGCCTAATACGATAAATAAAAAAAAAAAAAAAAAAACACTTTTAAAAATCGGAAGATCAAAATTATAAGCATTTAAAAGAAATTTAAACATTTCAGACAAAAGAAAGTAGATTTTTATCCAAGCATATGTATTCGCTCCGTGCGTGAGTTTTTTAGGAGGCGTTTCCATGGTAACGAAACACTACTTAAATTATAGAATTGTATGAATGCATATATAATTGTATGGATTGTAGTTATGACTTTCATTGAAAATTTAATATTATTGTCTCACAAATTTAAATAAATAATTATGATAATTTACATTTAAAAAATAATATTTGTGCAATTTGATTTCTCATTTTCACAATTTTTAATGCATTAAGTTTAATTAATTATTGTTTTTCAATAATTTTAATTTGACATTTTCTATAACATTAACATGTAAAGAATTGCAGATTAGTCATAACAGCCTCCTTTAACGCCTTTCACTGGAAGCGCTAGCATCAATTTTATTGTCCCTACCATGACTACGCACACAACGAATACATCTATCTTAAAAATAGACAAATAAACGAAAAAATTGAAAATTCTTTTGAATAAGAAAAACAAATTTTTAAATTTTATAAAAAAATAATGCACACTTTTCTTATAAAATACGTTATCATTATAACTGATGATTAAAACTTAATTTATTTATATTTTATTGTATAATTAATTTTACAAAAAAAAACTGTGTACATATCGTATTTAAAAGAATAAAAAAAAAACAGTTTTAATCGAATTTGATATGTGATCGTTATAAATAATTTTCAGATAATTGTAAGGTACTTAAACAAAATAATTATGTAATTAATAAAAAAAATTTAAAACTTTGGATTTTGTTTTTTTTATAAACTTACCTTAACCTTTTTCAAAATTCATTTTTTTTCCTTCATGTAGCAAAAATTCGAGTCATTCGAGTTGAACGAATAATCTCCGAAATAAGTTTCGAAATTTTATAGAAAGAGTAATTTCTCACATTAATTTCACGTCTTATCTCAAAAAAACATTTGTGTGATGATCAAATGAAATGGTTATTCGTGACTTCGTCTCCTAATTTCCCTGGAAAATTCAAAATCTCATGCAAACATGGGTTACGGTGACATCACACCGCAGGTTCGAAACTAATTCGGGGCTTCGGGACAAGAAAGTTAAAATAGATAGAATTTACTTCGTGAATGAAAGATAAAATTGACAGGAAGCTACAATCCTACAATATTATCTTGAACAGTGTTGCCAACTTCAGATAGTGGAATTATTGTGGCAGAGTCGCAAATTTATAGTAAAATTGAAAAAAAAACTCAAATTTGGTTGTAATTGACGCTGGTATCATTTACTTGACGTTAAAACTGTTATATCGAACTGAATTACAATCGATAATATATACTTGAGATACGACAGAACTTAAAAGACGATTCAATCATCTTAATGGAATGGAAATGAGCGACACTAGCGCATCTCTTGAGGGTTACACGAACTATTTTGAAGCTAATAAGATAATCTTTTTTTACTGTTCCATGTACACCTTATGTAACCGAGCCGTTATAACATCGGCATCTTATTCGAAAGCGATCTGATTCAAAATAGTTTATTCACGATAATTTGATTTAAAATGACATCAAAATTTTGAATTCGTGTTTCCTTTAATAGTATCGCTAACGTACGATTGTTTCCAATAATTTTATACATATTGCACTTTTATATCTTTTAAGGTTTCTCCATGTGCGTCAGCATAACTAACGACGTTTTAGCCGCGACCACAACGACTGTAGTCGTAATGTGGAACGGGAGAAGAAGTTTTTTAGGCGTTATGTGGAACGGGAGAAGAAGTTTTTTAGGCGTTATGAACGCTAAGTGGAACTCACTGAAATGACGGCCATAAATTAATGTTTTGGCGCCAAAATATAATTTCATAATAAAAACTTAGTTTTTTTTCCCTTGAATACTCTAAATTTATATGTATTTAAAAATAAAATCATTATTAATATTAATAATAATAATAGGTAATAATAAATAAACAGATTTATTAATAATAAAAAATAAAAACTTGACATCTGCTTGCATAAACTTCAAAGTTAGAACGTTACCTATCCTTACTTAAATAAACCATACGTGTGAGGTTATGTTACGATAAATGTTTTGAAATGTCGAAAGAACTTTAAATCGTAAATCGTCCGTTGTGCCTTAATTTAAATAAATATGAATACCCCAAAAAGTAAATCATCAAAATTGAAGATGAAACGTGATCGAATATTTGACAAACAAGTTGAAACAGACGATGAAATCGAAACATTGGCACATAGTACACCAGATCGAAATAATCCACCAGATAGTCCAATATTTTTTCCATGTACACAAGAAACAGAGAGTGAAGTCGTTTGGGATTGGCAATCACCGCAACAAAAACGTGTTATTACCCGTTATAAACCTAAAGTGACGTCTGAATCTCCTGCGTTAGTGATTCCATTTAAACGTAAAGTGATTGTGAACAGTCATAAATTGAATAATTTAAAAGAACGATTAGATGCATTAAACGAACAGATAATTAATAAAAAACTACATAACGAGGTCCCGGAAGTCCCGCGAAACAGTAAGAAAGCTGATGATTTTGAGAATTTATTCGAAGATGATGATTCGTTTACAGATTGTCTTGTGCAATGTAGTCAACAAATCGAGAAAGAAGTGCTAGGTGATCAACAAATTGTTAAAACATCGAAATATTCTACGCCTACGAAAAGTGTTTTAAATACGTTTGTTAATTCGGATGCAAAATTATGTGATGATTCATTTGATATGTTGTTAGGGACAATTGATAATGAAGTTTTGGATACTCTTACACAACAAGTTCCTGCCTCAAAGTGTAGTGATACAAATACTGTGATAAAAATTGATTTACCATGTACTGAAAATAAGTACAAAATAGATGTTAATAATCCTAGGCCACTTAATAAAAGTGATTCGTTTGATGAACATCAAAGTAAGTAAATTTCGATTTTTGGCCCCAATTTCCTAGATCAGTTTTTTTGTATTTTTAAAATACGTATTTTCGACTACCAAGTAGTCATCATCAGTAAGAATTAGCTAGTTGAGTACTCTTATTATGCTAATTTGGTGGCGGACTGCACCTAGGACTACAAAAAAACTGATCTAGGAAATCGAAATTTATTTCGATATATCCTAGAGATTCACCAAATTTCTCTCGCCTTTCTTTGGCTCGATCTCGATATTTCATCATTTGCCCTTGTTCCCTATCGATTCCATGCTGTAGATAATACTGTTCGAGATTTGCACGATGAAAATCGGATACTTTTTGATGTTTTGCTAGGCCTTCTTTGGAATTAAACTTTCGTTTACATAACAAACAGATAAGATTCTCCCAATCTAAACCTTCAATTAATCCACCCGTTCCATTATTTTCTTCATCGCCAGATGTGTCACTACCACCACCGTACACTGCGACAAGAGCACTATTTTGCTGCAAAAGTAAAAAAAAAGGTTCGTCAGGATTTTTCTAATGAAAGAAATGGTATCGGGGGTTCCGAATGATCAAAGTTGCGGAAAAAATGTTAACTAGTAACAATTAAACAATATTTTTAATTACCGAAGTGCTTCCTGGTGATTTCGCTTCATTTTTCGCAATTAAATTCGAGTTTGATGTAACAGCAACTTTTTTCTCTAATACAGCAAATCCAATATCAGCTGAGCCAGCAGCGGCTGCTGTCGTTGAATTGTGACAATAACCATCATTCGACATTAAGCCACGATTTGTTTCTTTCGTTTTGCTCATTGTTTTCGCCCATCGTTCCATATCTTTTGCTATTTTTTTCGCAACTTTTACTTTATCCGGTTTCTCCTGTTTCTTTTTATCCTTGTCTTTTTGTTCTTCGCTTGTTGTTGGATTCCCTGCAATCGATGTAACAGTGGATGAAGCCGCGGTCACTGTGGACGTAGTTGCTGGAGCTGTAGTCGTAAAGTGTTATTCTCTCTCATATTTTTTAGATCAAATCTGATGTCAGAACATGATCTCCCCCCATCAAACTCTACAACTTTGGTACATCCTGTAGGTTTAATAAAAACACATTCCAAAATTTCTTATAAAAAATGTTTAATTTTCCAGTAAATTGTTCCCCTACTACGTTAAAATGTACACCAGAGGAAATAGAAAAGAAACGCCAAGAGGCATTAGCTAAACGACAAAAGAAAGGATTATCGCGTCCAAAATCTAGTATGGGTATAAATGTAGACGAATCACCATCACGAAAATTTCAACGAAGGAATCATTCGTTTGAAATTGCTTCACCGAATCAACAAAGTAAGTGAATTTTTGAATTAATAGTCTAGTCAACAAGTCTATATTGGTGAAATATCGAAATAATGGTCTTTTAAAATACGGGATTCGAAATTATGTCTAGAAAAATGTATCGGAAACGTTTTTTAGCACATAAAAAATTTCAAAAGTTATAAACAAATAAGCAAGTTTACCAATTTGAACTTGCTGACTAGACTACAATAGAGAAATTTAAGTAAAAGAATTAATTTATGTTTCAGCAAAAATTTCACCACCACAAAAAAGTCTAGAAAAATTAAATGAAACGGTAGCTCAAGAAATAGTGCCAATTAAAAATTGGGAAAAAATTCAACAAGAAATTGAGCGAAAACGATTAGAGGCACTCGCTCGACGCAAAAAGAAAGCAAATAAAGTGTAGTAATTTTTTGTTTTATTGGTTTTTAGAAAGGTGCTATTTATTTTGAGACCTGATATTTGAGGTCTATTATTAACTGTTTAATATAAATTTTAGCGCGATTACGCTGAAAAGTACTGAAGTACTGAATTATGGGGGCTAGAGATTCTCTTATGAAACTTAAATGGCTCTATAGGGATAAAACTTTGAAATGCAAATTTCGGGAAAATGACCTTGGTTTTCAAACTCAATAGCTCAATGAAAAACTTACTCTACTTCATAACTGGTAATCGATAGATGAAAACTTTAAATTAGAAAATTTTTATTCGAGCTATGAAGAACAAACCCACGTACATTTGAAGTTCTAATTTTTCGAGTGCTCAATCAAGGTCTAGTACCACCTCTTCTCAATTTGTTGTATTTTTTTGTTTTTAATTTATCACTGAATTCGAAGAAAAGTTGTTGCAAATACTTTCTCCGGGTGTTTGAAGAATATCTCGTTCTTACACGATATTTTTTTGCCTAACTCGCTACCCCCTTCCCCCCTGGATCGGACCATGACTCTATGGTTGATCGAATCATGAAGCACTTAATTAATTAATAAAATTTATTAAGATGTAGAACAAATGTACTATATTTTTGTATACCATTATTATATTATTATAAAAAATAATTTTTTTGAATAATTATATTTATTGAAAACTGTATTTTCTTTTATATTTTATATATTTAGTTTGTAATAAAGTTATTAATTTTTGAAATTTATCCTAAAGCGAATCTTTAGATCCATAAAATACATCACAATAAAATCCATTATTATAATACTCCTTTTATCATTGTCTGGATTCGTCAAGGACAATCAAACCGACGCCAGCACTTCCAGCGGATAATTTTGGCGTTACAAGTTAAACATGGACCTATTTGAAACTCATGGTTTGGAAAAACTTTGGAAGCATGTATCTCCACTTCCATTAAAGGCAGGTGGTCGAAATTAGGTCCAAATTTGTAAGTATTGCAAGATGCATGTTGAAAAATTTCCCCCGAACTTTTTTATCCGGCTATATTAATTATTGATCAAAATAAAAATGCGCAAACAAAAAAAACATAAAATAAAATTTAATTAAACCAAAAATTACATTATTTTAGTAGAATTAAGATTGTAGATCAAATTGAACTTTTATTGAATTTATATTCCAGAAAATTAACTTTGCTCTCTCTCGTTTTCAACTGGTTTCCAAACAGGTAATTGAACAAACCGGCATACCAAAAGATCTCGATATTTTGTTGGTAATATTTTGAATAAAAAATGATGTACTCGATAATTAAATGGTTCATGTTTGTAAATAGTTTTTGGGTTTTGATCTTTTAAGGCTGCTTCGAATTTTTCATATAGTTTTTTATCATTAATTTTTTCGATTCTATTCGAAGATGGAATCATTGTTAAATAATCATAATAATTTTCAATATAATTGTTATAAAATAATTGCTTTTCTTCTGTTAAATTATTTTCGATTTCCATACGATCTTTTTTTAAACGATCCATGATTTTACTTTGCGTTATGAATGAACCTGGAACAAATTTAATAACACGAACACCATACTTCGCTAATTCTAAGCGTAATCCATCACTCCACGCATGTAAAGCTGCTTTAGTCGCTCCATACACGGCCAAACCTGGTAACGTTACCGATGCACAATGACTACCAATACTAATAATTCGACCTTTATGTTTTCGAAGGAATGGTAAACAAATTTGTGTTATACGCATGGTACCAAACAGATTTATTTGGATTTGATCGTTGATTAATTTCTTGGTTTGCCAATCAAATTCTCCGAATACCATTACACCGGCATTATTTATTAAGGCATGAAATTCTACAAAAAATACGAGCTACTTGTGAAATAATATTGAGACATCGTTTGTGATGGTTCATCATGGTAATTACCAGGCCAGTAATTTTACAAGTTAGAGATCTGCGAGGAACAAGATATAAAATATGCTGCAGTTTCCTGGATCCATCTGTTATGGACAAAGTCTGGCTAGTGAGAGATATCTGCGGGATGTTATTAAGATTATCCAACTACTTGATGACCCAATACCCATTGACAAAACCGCGATCATGTTTATTATTCTCAAGGGCTAAGATGAAACTCTAAACCATCCCAAATAGGGCAATTGGGCAAATCGAAAGCAATTGGGGTGGATTAAATACTGAAAATATTATATCATGAATATTTATTATTATTTTTACTTACCGGCGTTGGGATTTTCATCAAAAAATTTCGTTAAACGTTCCTCAACTGCTTGAACATGTTCCTCGTTACAAATATCCAACTGCAACGGAACTAATAAATTCCCACAAATTTTCTGCAACTGTTTTGAACCTTCCGAATTTACATCCAGAAATCCAGCAAAAACTGTAAAACCTAACTCAGTTGTATGTTGAGCAAACGAGTATCCTAACCCAGAATCGCATCCCGTAATAAATACTACACGATTAAAAGATCCTTCCAATTTTTTTGTATCCTTTGTGTAATAATACCAAGAAATGCTTCCCAAAGTTGAGATAGCGGTTGCTTTTAAAATATTTAAAACAGATTTTTCTCGAGCTATGCTATAGTAAAGTAACGGACTGGCTCCAATTAAAAATATTCCACTGTTAACGATTAATCGCTTATATATTGTAGATGCCATGATTTATGTTATACTAAATCGCAATTCTTTATTTGTGAACCTGTTGTCTTACGTTTTAAATATTCCGATTATTTTACAATTTAAATTTGTTTATTTTAATTTTAACTCATGTTGTTTACATGAATTTTTACGACTAAACATTGAAAAACAATAAATTACATCACAGATTTTTGATTGATCGATTTACAAAAAAAAAAAATTATTTAATCGAATAGTCTTTTTATCGGGTCTCATCTGCAAATCTGTAATTTTTCATCTGATCTTTCAAAAGATATGTACATAAAACTAATAGATTTTATAACCGTTTTATTTCTCTTAAAAAACTGCATAAATTATTTGATTCAAGTTTATAAATATTTTAAATTATGCTAATTTAGCATCTTTTTACCTCCATATACATATATAAAAGCGTGATGCGTTTTATTATACCATGCATATATGTAATATACAAGGTATACTAAGTTTAGTCGCAAGTTTGTAACGCCTCAAACTTCCCCTCTCAATAAAATTTTTTCCACAAGGACGACTAATGGGGACTTTTCACAATTCATTTATAATAGTATTCTGAACATTCATACCAATTTTTAGCTCTATGGGAATTTTTGTAACCTTACTTATATTTTATGGACTAATTTGACTGGATAATTTGGATCAAAATCCGTTTGATTTTAAATTTTACCAAATGCATTTTTTTTCCTAATAATTTAACCTTATTTTCTATATCATCAGAATTTGGAATTGGATTAATCGAAATTGTCTACAGTTTTACTAAAACAATAATTTCTGCGGGAAAATTTCGAATTCTTTTTGTATCCAAAACCTTTGAATGTTTAAATCCTCCTTCGGTTTTAATTGAACCGTCTGTCTGTTGTTACATTTCAAATGCATATACAAGCGATTCAGAATAATCGAGTCAATAGGAAGGGATTCCCGATGAATTAAATACAAACTATGTCCCCTACTATTAAATTATATTCAATTAATTCATTAAATGATATGCACATTCCATTTCCTTTGTAAACGATTTAAAACAATTTCATTTATAAATTTACCTTCTTTATTCGATTATATTTAAGAATATAAACATGTTAAATAGTAAAAGTGATTTTAACTTATTTGAAGCGGATCCATTTTCTTGGTGGTTACCATATATTGTTGCTGCATTTGTTGGGATTATAACAATCATACGGTAATACAAAAAACTGGATTTGTTCCGAAAAATTTTCTCGGAGTCTTCCCGATAATCTGATTTTCTTGCACGTAAATAAATGCATGTAGTATATTGTATGAATAGAACTCGTGACATTCTAGGATATGGCGCGTTAGTTATAATAAACTTTAAAAGGCTTGATCTCGGAAAAAATTATTGGATCTACAGACACAATTCTAGTCTCGTATAGTAACAAATTTAGTCTACTTGAAAAACGTCCTGAGAAAGTACTCTCAAAAACGAGTCCTTTAGAGTTATTATCGCCAAAATCTGAAAAATTGAAAAAAAGTTCTGGGTCACAAATTTAGATTATATATTAGACCAACATCATAAACAAGTCTAAAAAAATTAGAACCAACGGATTTGAGCAAACTACCCCGAAATTTCAAACGACAAGATTACTGGATTATTGAGTATTTATTGAAATTGTTTTAGTGAATATATAGGCGGATGTGAATGTCCAAGCCGACGAGAAATTTGCAATAAAGTGGTTTTAATAACAGGAGGTTCAGGTGGAATTGCTTATGAAACTGCACTAGAATTAGCAAAAAGAGGTAATTTGAATTCTTTACGTATTTAATCATATGCCAGAAAATTTTCTTTTTCCACCTTTCCAATTGGTGGCGCAATATGGAATAGCCTTCAATTGTTTTTGAAGGTTTTGAAAGCATTTTTTTTTTTTTTTTGGAATCTTTCTCACAAGTTTTATTTTTTGCAGGAGGAATTGTTATCTTGGCATGTAAGAATATCGAAAAAGGTCAAAGTACTCGCGATAAAATCTTAAAAGTATTACCAACTGCCATAATATTTGTAAAAAAATTGGATGTATCATGTATGGCCTCAATAAAAAATTTCATTGAAAATGAATTCAGATATCGAAGAGTTGATGTACTCATCAATAATGCGGGAATCTCCGAGCATCCATTTCAATTGACTGAAGAAGGTCATGAAATTCATTTAGCCACAAACTATTTAGGTATATATTTTCCCCATTTTTCTGTTTCTAACTTACGTATTTGTTTGTTCAAGTCAAGTAACTATCTTTGTTTTCTTCAGTTCAGAAAGCTTTTATTTACGTAATTCAGATTCGGAGAAGTAATTGTTGTCTTCACTTTTTTAGGGCATTTTTATTTGACACATTTATTAATTCCACGTTTAACTGCAGCTGGTAATGCCCGTGTAATTAACGTTATCGATAAAGTATACAAAAATGTTGAATTACATTTGAAAGATTTGAATATAACGACTAATTGGAGTTGCCAGGAAGCGTATGCGCACAGTAAACTTTGTTTAGTTTTAATGACTAAACAAATAGCAAAGTTATTACAGGGTAAGTAACTTCCTCACTCCACCCTGAAGAATGAACTTTATTGTTTATTCGGAAGAATTTATTAAAATATTTTATTACAGGATATAAAATCACCATAAATGCTGTAACACCCGGTTCCGTACGGAATACCGGATTTTTAAGAAATTCACCGATGTGCAAAAATACATTGTTAAAAATTTGGTTTTATCCATGTTTATGGCTATTTTATAGAAATCCAAAACAAGGCGCACAATCTATTATTTTTTCGGTAGTGGATGCTAACTTAGAAAAAGTTTCTGGTGTACTTATTAGGTAAATTTTATTTCTAGGTTATTTAAGGTAGTAAGGCAATATCGAGGATCGCATTTAACTGCTATTTTTTAAATTTATTAAAAAGAGCATACTTTCATTAGTACATTCCAGAAAAAATTCTGTTTTTTGTCCATCTTTATCCTGTCAAAAGTGAATAGCTGAATGTTAATATTTTCGAAACCGGAGATTTTGATAATATTTATGTCCTATGATCCCGAGGGGGGCGTAGGGCCTCAACAAATGCTCGCCAACGAACTCGATTCTGTGCCATGGACTTGACTTCTCCCCAGGATTTTCCTTCTTCAGTAATTTCTTGCTCCAGGGTTCTTCGCCAGGTATGACGAGGTCGGCCCACCCTTCTTTTTCCTTGGGGGTTCCACTCAAGTGCTTCTTTGGCAATGCTGTTGTTTCGTAAGTAACTTAAGTAGCACCCTGTAGCAGATTGAAAAAAAAAAAATTGCTGATTTGACTATGGTGGCGTGACACTTCGATACTGCTATACTACCTTAATTAGAATTGTGAAACTAGCTAATTTGGATATGATTTATATTTTTAGTAATTGTGAAATCGAAAAAAATTCTAAAAAACCTCAAGAAGATAAACTTAGCGAAGAACTATACTTAAAAACATGCGAACTGTTAGATATTTCTCCGATCAATCCAAAAAAACATTAATTTTTGCTGTAATTTTTTTGTAAAAAATAATTTTTATTAATAAAAAAAAAACACAAACACTTTTTTTTTTTCTAATAGGCAGTATTTTTATGTATTCGATAAATTTCTTCATATCCTGATTTCATGATGTATTGGAAATTTGCATCGGAATTAAATGAACTTAATTCTGATGATTCTAATAATCGTTCCAATGGTGGCATAAATTGATCCAATTCCACATTTCCTAAAAATTATAAAATTTGTTAATAGGGAATATTCATAAAAATTAAATTTGGTTCAAATATTTTTCAAAAATGTATCGTCTGTGTCAAGTTTGAAATGATTCCAGAAAGAGTAGAACCGGTTTTAATTGACAGATTTTCCAAAAAAACATAGTAATTCATTTCTGTGTGTTTCATCGAGGTAATATAGGACAGACGAAGACAATACGGTTCTATGTTATTAATTCGATGGTTAAAAATTTAGTTGTCCTTGATTGACCCAAGCTTGAGAGGATTAAGTGAACATGAAGAAATGTAAACATTGATACCACCAACCAGAAGATGTAATTCACAGATATGTTACTCAAATGACAAAATAACTTACCCAAAAACAAAGCAAGATCCACAACTTTAAAGAAAATTGTATCACTTAAAGCCTGTAAATTTGGACTTTCAATTAATTTCTGCCATAATGTTGTATCATGTAAAATCGCTGCACACCATATTTTATGTGTTAAATCGGATTTTTCTAAATCATCCGTGATATATTCCAATAAATCTAATGCTTTCTTTATTTCGAATTCTGTTAACGAACTATTTTCTAAATCAATATATAATTCAATTAATTCTCTAGGTGAGAGTACACGTGGATTTTCTATGTTATAACCATGTTCTTCCATAATTATATCGGGCATATCTTCTTGGTGTGCGATTAAATTTAATTGTGAATTCATTTCGTCGATTATTTCCTTGTTAGATACGGGTGAAGCAATTTCAGCTAATTTAGCTATTGATAACATTGACTGGAACAAAAAAAAAAAAAAAACATTGAAATAAAATTAGCCTAGAAATCTTCGCCATGCTAAGAGGTGCCCAGATCTGTAACCTTTCGTGTTTTAAATCCTGTATTGCTGGATACTTTCGTGACAAAATATCTTACCTTTTTACGTGTGATGTATTCAGTTTCATATTTTGCTAGGTTATATAAAATTTGACTAGCATGTGAATATTCTTGTCGAAAGATTTTTTGTAGCCACGATAATGAAGGATACTCCGAAACTAAGTTTAATAGCGCCTGATTTTGTTTCGTAGAAGTATGTCCTTGTCGCACTATCAAACGACTTGGTTTATTTTCACGCAAACAATAGTTAAAGACATATTCCGAGAAATTATATTCGGCAAAACGTTCCATATATTCATTTAATTTCGGTTGATTATTTGTAGTTTCACAAATTTGCACCAGAAGTGTAAAATCGCAATATTTTTCGGCTAATATTGAGGCACGTTCGTACTGTTTGTTGTCCACTGAAATAAAATAAAAGTATACATTTTTTTTTGAATTTATGAAATCCGTTTAATATCCGTTTCGCAAATTAATTGGATTATAAAAAATACTTTTAATACCCACCAAGAGGTTTTATAAGATTATTCCGTTCCGTTTCATATTCTTGTAAAAGTACATCAAACTTCTCCGTTCCGCGTACACTTTCTAAATGGCATTTTTTCCCATCCAATATTAAATCAATTAAACTGACTAGTTGTTCGTACAGTGAATTCATAAAGTTCACATCGGCTGTGATTAAAAGAACACCTTTATTCAATGTTAATTTTTGCATTGTGTACAGAGCATCTCGTACACCACGAGTACCCATTGCTGCAGTCCATGGTAAATATTCACTTTGATTCGTTTTGGCACTGGCAAATACTTCAACTTTCTTCTGGCGATATGTGATTACATCTTGTAACACAGCCTTAAAAAAATTTTCAAATGTTAGTCTTATCATTATTGAGTTAAAAGAATACCAGCTCCAAAGAATACGTTTAACTATGTTTAATTGAATCATTTTATTTTGCTAAAAACATACCAATAAAATTGTGTTGGCTTCATGAAGAAGTGTTGCAAACTGTAATGGTGCCAAATCTGAATGTGATTGTTGTACACATAAAATCGATAATTGTTGAATTAAACGATGAACTCGAGTAACAGATCGATAAAATAAATCTTGTATCGTTAATGAACTACTTGATTCGGAATTCTGCAAGCCTTCATCTTCTAAAGACGCTTGCATAACACGTTCTAATAAATTAAGATGTCTGAAAAAAATGGAGTAAAAAAAAAATTCGAGAATTCGGGAATTAAAATTAATCATTTAACTTACTCATTTTGTAGATTTCGTAATGAAAGAGCGGCAACAATTTTCTCCGAATGTTCAGCAATGACATAAGACGTAGCCGTGATGATATTCGAAACGGAAACTTTGGAGAGCTAAAACTCCGATCACAAATGGAAATTAGTTTTCTTCGAGATAGATAACTCGTAAGTTATTAGAAATCAAAATTAATTCACTCACCCGTGACCATAGATTCGTATTTTTCAAAAATGAAATAAATAAATCTAAGGCTTTTTGTTTATCGTGTAATTGTCGTGTAATTTGCATGGACGATGAACTGCCTAAACTAGCACGCTGCGCTCTCTGTTCAGCCCAACGTGGATCTCCAGCTGGTATATCATTAATGAGTTCTCTGCTAACAGCAACAACTGTTTTATCTAATGGGGCATTTACTTCATCCGTTCCAGTTGCAGGAAATATTTCATTTATTATTTCTTCACAAGCTAATGAGTTCTTTTTCACATGGAATAAAAACGCTGCTTTTAATTGGCCCACAATATCAGTGTAGACGTTTGAAATCTCCAATGGATCTACGATTAAAAAAAGATGAAAACTGTGTTTTTTATTAATTGTTTACACCGTTATAACAAAGTAAAAAATATAAATACTGCTTAAAAATTCTGTATTTAAGCGTAAATTAAGTGAGAGGGGCAATAAGACTCTCTGCCTTTTTCATAACAACCTTAATTAACGATTGGTGGAGTATTTTCTCGGGGAGTATTGCTTGAAAATTTTACTTACCCAAATCGTAGAGTGTTAAACTACCAACATTTGAATCACAGATTGACATTTCATAAAGACTAGCATTGGTCACCAAACTATCCGATATAGCTAAACTACTATTCAAATTATCTGGATAATTATCATTATTATCTGACACCGTTACTAATCCATGATTTTTCGAAAAGAACAATGGTGTATTAATACAAACACTTCCGCCTAAAATACGATCACCACCATGAACAAATTCAATAACATCTGGATCTTCAGATATTTGACGTAAACTGCCCAATGCAATTACGGATCGTTGATTATGCAGATAAAAATAATTGCCACAGATTAATAAACGATATCCAAATACTTCCGATTCAGCTTCTTGACGATATAATCCACTTAATTTTAGAATAGTAAATAATTGTAAATGATTTGGAGGAGTTGATCCTCCAGCATAAATGGATACTGTAACAAAAAATTATAATTCGTAATTATTAATTCAGTGATACAGGATTTTAAATCTAGAAGTGTCAATTTTACTTAGAAAGTGAATATCTTGGTCCAAAAAGCTTGTACGGCAATTTTTGATACCTAATTTTCAAGAAAAATAAACAAGCTTTCGAGTGGTATCAATAAATTTGTTGTAAAATAATTATTAAAATTTTGGTACGCTTCTAAACTTCTTATAAAATTTGAGGATAACATTTCTCACTCTTTCGAATTACAGCTGTTTGAAATTAAGGTAAAATTTTTTGTACAAAATTTTATTCTTTAATTATGTACCTATTGCATAATGGACTTGCGGTGATCGTTGCATATTAACGGCCGCAGCTAATAATATAATTTCACCATTCGAAGCAACTTGCATATCCAACAACCAAACTTCATTATCGGCGGGAGAATCACCACTCACTCCAGTTTCCCATAACGCAGCATGGAATGCATCTCGTGCCAAACGACCCACTTCACATTCGTAAATTAATTGTTCCGTACCAGAACCCTTATCAATTTCCAATGACCATTTTTGTAATGATTGGCCAGCCAAAACGTATATTTTCCAATGTTCATTTTCTTGTGACGCTAATAATTTCACCAATTTCTATAATAAATTAATGATCCAGTTAAAAAGAAGCTGTCTATGATATATATACAGGGTCAACCAATTGAATCTATTATGGCTATTCCTTACCGTTTCGGCGCCTTGAGTCGTTGACATTGGTCCAAATATAAGTGACGATATACGTCTGGAAATACCACCTAACCATCCTGCAGGTGGTTTAAGCATACGACTAGTTATGGTTCGTCGATTAGGCGATAACAGTACAACCGAACATGTGGTCGTTGCTAATATACAGCCAACATTGTTCACGTAAATTACGGTATCGCATTCTTCTCCATGCAGTTCGATACATTGTTCGACCGAAACACCTTAAAATAGAAACTAAGATAAATATATATTCCGAATTTCGTATAATACTCAAAAAAAAAACGAGGAGAAAAAAGATGAAATTTGTTCACCCTCTAGATCAAGTCATACGGTACATAGTGGTGCTTTTGCCCAGGGGAAGGTCACCAACCCTTCTTGGAGGTAGAAAAGTATATGATGAATTGTCATTTAAGTATATTTCGAGGAGAAAAAAAGGCGAAATCCCTAAATGATGACCTATAGCACCGACTTTGGTGAAAATTTGGGATTAAGCTTTGTTGACCCTCTAGATTAAAAGTTATATGGTACATAGTGATGCTTTTGCCCAGGGGATGGTCACCAACCCTTCTAGGAGGTAGAAAAGTATACGTTGAATTGTCATTTAAGTATATTTCCAAAAGTCAATACTTTCCGAGTGATTGGCGTTCGGAAATTCGAATTATTTAACGTTAAATAACTGAAAAATTTCGTAATATTGAAATATTTTAGCTTCTTAACTTACCTTCGTGTGATATTGACGGCCAATAACGTACACCACCTTCTGGTGAAACTGCAAGACAAGCTGGCGCCAATGAATTTGATTCTGGTGGAATAATACAAACTAAATCAGCACGATGAACCAAATCACTTTGTGGTAGAATTAATTCGTAGCATTGTGAATTATTTCGGGTGCCACTGGATATCTGTTTATATTGCCATATTAATAAACGTCGGCCGCAAACTACCCAAGCATAACCACATTCCGAAATTTGTGCAGACACTACCGTATTTCCTAAAAGAACATAAACGGTAAAACTCGAGAAACTGATGAGAAATTGTTGTTTACTTACGGTCAATAAATGTTAAAGCTTCTGTAATCAAAACTGGTAAAGGATTTCCAAAACATTCTACAGTATGTGATGGGGTTTTGGTTACAACTTGCACCGAGTGTGTAGACTTTCCTGAGACACTAAATCGACTAAAACAATTAAGAAATAGCTAAAAAAATGTTTTATTTTAGTTTTTTTGTGCATACTAACGATGATTTTTTAAAACCCGGCAAAACTGATAATCGTTTTCCTGAAATCGAATTCTGTTTTGATCTTGGTGCGTAAGGACTTCGGCTAATTGGACTACGTGCTGCTGATGCTAATGGACTATGGAAACTTTTATCCATCTTTCAATTCAAAATGAAAATGTGCTTATTTTTGTGTTATGTTTATATTTTCACATTACTGATTTAACTGACAAAGTGACAGTTTTGCCAATATTTAAATTTGTATCCCCCCAAGAGTGACATAGATAATATATATCTATGGTAGAGCGTCACACGATCATAGACATATATGAGTACATAGACCATGGAGGTTATAAAGAAGGAGAACGACACAAAATGTGCAGTCCGTCACCAAATTAGTATAGAGTAACATTCACTAGCTAATTCTTACTGATGATGACTACTTGGTAGTCGAAAATACGTATTCTAAAAATACAAAAAACTGATCTAGGAAATTGGGGAAAAAATCGAAATTTATTACGTGCATATCTGTGTATTTCATAGAGTTGATATAAGACAGACGAAAACAGCTATACGCGTACTTTTTTTAAAGTCTCTATAACGATTGACCGTTTGGATGGCCATATTACGGTTCTATGTTATCACTTCCTACGCCTTATCATTTGAGGAAGGGGAAGGGGTTGATGATTTTCTTATTTTCTCCTATAGAGATGGGGTGTCGAGGGTCTAAAGTTACCGAAAATTTTCTTACTTAAACAACATCAGCTGTTTATTTTGAGAAAATCTGTGCATTTTACAATAAAATTGACATTTTTCAGTACGAGGAGAATGATAAAAGAAAATGGATGATGAGCTGTGTTCGATAAGCAATCGTCAAAAAGCGGACACAGCTATGAAGTTTTTAAGAAATTTAGGGATGATTTTAAATAAATAATACAATTTATAAAGGTTTATTTATTATAATGATGTAACAATTAAATACAAATATTTACACAAAATCTATAAACTCGAAAGTTTCAATTTAAATTTATCATCATAGTACTTTAAATGCATAAATATACAACTAAGGAATTTCTTTGATATATCTGTGGATTCCGAGACTGTGACTACGCTTAAATATATCCTAAATTACTTTTAATTCAAATAATTCACTTTATATAATTCTCCGATTCCTCTATTTCATTATTTAGTATCAAAATTTTTGCAGTTTTTCTACTGCCTGAAAATGGCAATCATTAATCAGACTTTGAATCAGTTGAGCGTAATCAGACTTGCTGTAAAAGTGGTAAAATATTAGAAAAATTTCGTGTTTTAATAAAAATTTGTTTTAAACGCTATTCTAATATTTTCAAAATGGAGACTTGAAGAATAAGTCCGATAAACTATAATGATGAATACACTGACTGTATAAGGGTGTGGACCAAAAATGGCGACTATTCGAGCGCGGAACAATAATCTATCCAGGGAAAAAGTCGAATTCCATTCGTATTATAATTTTCGTATTCATTCGGATGGAATTCTAATTCAATTAAATAGAAATCCAAGACGAAATTTGAAATTTTAATGAATCCGATTGAACCGTATTCATTCCGATTGGTTGAATCCGAAATTTTTTATTCCTGAATCCCATTTTTTATCAGAGTTTTTCACCTCTAGAAAAAATGTAAAAATATTACAAACAAAAATTTTTATTAATTCTAATTACATTATTCTTTTTCATAAATAATTTTATAAACAAATCCTAAAGTAGTCAAGATACTTAAATTAACGAAAACAAAATTTTTGAATATGAATAATTTATACATGTCAGACATTTGTGAATATCCAGGGTGTTCTCACAAATGAACTAAACACCCAAATATATTTTTGGTAGAAATGAGTAGAAAGAAATAAAATTATTTATTATTTTGTATTTTTAATCCTTTTTTAAACTTTTTTCATTTGAATTATATTCGAAGTGCCCTGTCCAATTTTTATACAAAATTCTGTAATGAAATTAAACAATAATAGCCTCAATCATTAATTTTAAAAAAATCAGGTACTTTCACAGTAATAGAATTCGGGAATATAAAGAGAATAAATACTTATATAGAAATATTATCAAATAATTTAATAATTTTAAATTAATTTTTCGTGGGCTTTCATTTCCAGTCGATATTGCTAAAAATCTTGCCTAGTATGCAAATACTAATGTATTTTTTAAGGGTACAGGCTTAATGTTAAGGTGATGCTAAGTAATATAAGTCTGTTTTTGGATAAAAATCCTTGATTCTGTGCACTCAAAGAAGTTACCGAGGCGTCTGAATGGATAAAAACGGTTGGATATTCTGGATCACAATATTTTGCTAAAATATTACGAAATTTCTTGTAAACATAGGCTTAGGCTTAGAATTCCTGATGGGAAAAATATTTGAAGAGAAAATAATTCTGAATAAGTCTTAGACAATTTGAAAAAATCTTAGGAACTGTGAATATATCAACGTTTTTGGACTGTCTAATTCCGACTTAATAAAAGTCTGCATAACTCTGAATTAGACAGTCCAAAAAACGTTGAGAATTCAGAGTTTCTAAGACTTTTTTTAGAGTTTCTAAGACTTACTAAGAATTATTTTTTCTTCAAATATTTTATCGTAATTTTTTCAACCAGTGATTATTTCCTGAAGATTCAATTACTGTTGATTAACCTACATAAGTATTTTTTATCATATCCCCGATAATAAAAGTAATTTTTTGAACAAAGGCTTGTTAATATTTTGGTCCCATATTTTGAGAATAAAAATCAATCAATATAATTAATTATTTTCTATACAAAAACAAATAAAGTTACAGATTTAAAGATTCATTTTAAATATTCCTCAAATGATTTGCACAAACAGAATGCAAAAAATATTCCAAATAATTGTATTAATCCTAAACTGACGACACACCATATGATAATGTCCATGTGTTGCATAATCCAATGGAGTAACGTTTTGAAGCAACCCTAAAAAATAAATAAGAAAAAGATTAATAAAACTGCTTTCAGAATTTTGATTTATTAATGGAGATAATTATCGATTCATTTGATTAGGTCTGAACAGTATTTTAATCTAATCGACAAGTTAAAATTGGTGAAATATTGAAATAGATCGTTGGATTCGGAATTATATCTAGAAAATTGTTCAGCACATAAAAAATTGCCAAAGTTATAAACAATTAAAGGTGAAAAAAGGTATTTCACAAAATATTGTACTTGCTGCTAAAATATCATGCTCGAAGAAGTTTAGACGAAAAGATTAAGCCCCGAAAAACCGCTCTACCATAGTAGCTTGACCAAGAGGAAAGTCTTGGATAGTTTCCGTCTATAAGAAGGTATTTTTTGTTCTGGTAGCAATTTTGTCAAATTTAACATTGAAACTCCGTATATTAATTGGATTAATGGATCGCGCGGTGACTTAAAATCCTAACTTCCAAATTATCAAAAATCCACTGAAAATTCCCCCAAAAATGACTGCTCTTTTAGACTCCTTAGACTTTAGGAGCAAAATTTTCTCCTACAACTAGTTCCCGTACAACTAGTTAGGTCTGGCTACGAGTCTGACTTGAACAATAAACAGGAAAATAGAATTACGAATTTTTCGGATTGTTTAGCTAAATATACTTACAGTTTCGTAATACGAATTCGATTCAGATGGATTTGATGTACAATTTTGATAATTATGAATATTTTTATCGTATGCACAGCATGCAGCTGGTAATTTTTGTTCGCCCTTTTCACTAATCCATTTTGGACTGTCCTCGAAATCTTTGTAGTTATCCACTCCACAACATGATAATTGTCTCATCATGGTATTCCACATAACTGTAACGGCATCAGCTTTATCCGGTGTTGCATAATATTTGGTTATTGTTGTTTTTAAGAATGTTCGAGTTTCTGCTTCAGCCTTAAACAAAAATAAATATGGATTATTAATGGTTGATTTGTTTAAATTCGTTTAAATGAATTGGGAAAAGTTGGTGTTTTTCGAAACTCTAGTCATTATTATTAGGTTAGTTAATATTTTTTGCTTACACCTTTACTCTCGAGATGAGAGAAATTCTCACAGGACTTGAAAGAAATATATTTAAAAAAAACTGTAGATAGTAGAAAAAAATCTGAAAAATTCATAGTTCGAAAATAGATAAAATTTTATAAAGATAGAAAAAGTTTTAACCACGTATGCCATTTGAAAAATAAAAGTTATTTATCTATTAAATCGAGCGGGAGCAAAATGCTCATAATGCAAGTGCTGACGGGTTAATACTGTATCCAGGGATCTTGGGAATTTAGGGAAAATAAGAGAAATAGAAAAATGCAGAAATATTACCAAAATAAAATATATTTTGTAAATTTAATTTTAATGTACAAGCAAATAAATTAAGCTTAGCTTTATAAAGTAAGCAAAGAAAAGAGGAAGCATATAATGTTAGTTACAATAAAGCTATAGCATACATGCGTTTTATTCAGACAAAAGATTATTATGGCCCCTTATTACTCTAAAATGGTCTCGGTAATAGAAAGACCTCTGCAATTTCTTAGAAAATAAATACTAAAAACTAATAGTAGGTAAGTTCAAAATTTTGAGGATTTTTCAGTGGCATTTGGCATTTACTATTTCGTTGTATTTCTCATTATTACATATCACATTAGTTCCGTGCAAAAAAATAAAGTATACGCCATAGTTAGCTTAGTTAGCAAAAGTAGCTCGATATCTATGATTTTTTTAAATAGTATATGCAATCTATATTACATAAATGTAGTAACAATTACATAAATGTAGCAGCATATACTTGTTAAAAAAATCAACCCAACGAATATAACATTTTTAACGTAAAATCCGATTAATCGGATTAATCCATAATCTCTTTTGCCTGAATCGTTTTGAATAAGCATAAATAAATATAATTTCAATAATAAAAAAACCAACACTAATTATAGTACACGCCATAATAGCAATTAATATAAAGAAAACGAATGAACATAAGAAACAAAATGCTAAAATACAAATAACTTGTAATAATATAAATAATAACCAAAATGTAAAGATAAATAAACAAATGAATGCTGCCATAAATATAATAAATAATTTACTAAATGATATTAATGATGAATATAAATTGTTCACTGATTGATTTATATAAATTAATTGATCTGGATATGGCATTATTTGTGATGTTTGATACATAAGAATTAATGTTATTGTAATGATATAATGCAAGTTTGATTTCAATTGATTGTACCAATAACTCCAAATAGATGTGGTTTCTATTATCTAAAAGAAAGCATGCAATGAAAGAAGATGTTAATTTAAGAAAAAAAAAAGAAAGATGAATGTGTTTAGGAAGGAGAAAGTACTTTAAAGGATCTGGGGGGAAATCTAGCTTGCGTTCCAAAATACATACCAGTATAGAAAGACGTCATACGAGTCATTACCCAATCAACTGATCTCTTTTTAACCCCCGAACTAAAAAAAGGGGTGTGTGTCTGTCTGTGGCATCGTAGTGCCTAAACGGATGAACCGATTATAATTTTTTTGGTTTCATTTGAAATATAATTTAACGGAGAGTGTTTTTAGCTACGTTTCAAGTGCGAGATTAGGGTTTCGTAGCCAAAAAACTAAAAAATTGGCGATGATCTTCAAAATCGATTCAGTTTGGAAAAGGCATGACATATAATTTTAACATATAAATAATTACTATGGAAATGGATGGCCAAATAAACATGGCTCAATTCATTTTGAAAAATGAAATGGTAAAATAATTAGGTAATTCAAAACAATAATTCAAAAGAACAAACTCAACTCAAATATTTCAATTTCAATTAAAATATTTCCAAAAATTTGTCCCAAAAAATGATAGCTCTCGAAGTATCCTTTTCATCTCATCTGATGTCCTTGACCATCACTTTGATATTGATTAAGGAAGGAGTGTTATAAGTTTAAAGTGTTTATCTGTGCGTTTGTGTGCTTCTCAGTGACATCGTAGCCCCTAAACGGTCGAACCGACTTGATTGAGAATATTTTATAGCTAAGTTTCCTAAAATCGGCTTACAAGGAATAAATCGCATTTGTCGGGGGTTTTTTAAATTTTGTAAATTTCACTTGTTAATTGTGTTTTGAGAAATACCAGTAATCAATACACGAAAAACAGTTAAATATTTCCATTATCGAATAATTAACAAGGTGATTAATTTCATTAATATTTTAATAATTATTTAATAATAATTGATCATATTAATGTTTACTAAGTTCATTGGTTATTAAATAAAAAATCTATTTTTAAACTAAATGTAAATTAACTACATAATTAATAACTATTTAGAAAAAGTTATAGGCAAGTGTTATAACATACAAGTTATAAGATTGCCACTGTTAAGCATAAACGCTACGACCCATGTGGTAATTATAATTACTTGAAAATAGAAATTTATATAAAAAAAAGTAATAAATGCATTTATTTAAGTAGTCGTATTTTTTTTTAAACACTTAAAGTGTGTATTTTTGTATTTTTATAACTTACTTTATCTTTATTTAGCACTGCAAGTCCACCCGCCGTGATTTCAATTGCTAATATGATGACTAAACAAATTCCATACTAGAACAAAAAAAAAAATAAAACATTAATAAAAATATATAAACATTTAAAATAAAAATAAATGAGGCTTTGTATTTCATATTTAATTTTAAAGCCCTTATCATTTTTAAAATAAATAATAAAAAACGTTTAAAATCTTTTTTAAAAACAAGGCCGCTACGTTATTGTGAAAGCAACTATTGTCTAATACCGGGTGTTTTAAAATTTAGAAGTTATATATCGGGCTCTTCTTTTGTCCTGGTTGGGTTGGATTTATGAATACAAATAGGCCTTAAAGACTTCTGGAGTGAAAAAGTGTTTTCTAGGGGAAGTTGTGGCTTACACAAATGCAGCTCGGTGAGATATTTTGTGAGCCTCAGAGGAAAACACAGAATTTATCCCAAGCATCAATAAAAGAGTTTCTCTCATCAGTGTAAATATTCATATTTTCACATCGTCTTCCTCATTTCAGGGATAAGAAAAATTGATCTATTTTCTAAATTTGTTGGGACACCCAATGAGTTAATATAAATTTAGAATGAACAATAAATTGTTTATTTACAATTTTATATTTGTTTATATAAATAGTTCATTTGAAATTTTATTATTAATTTTAATACCCCACGCGCGTAAAGTTTTTTTTTGTAGAAATTTTACTTTCAAATCACATACAGAATTCTTTGAGTAATAGCAATGAAAAAAGCAATCTCACATTAAAAAATTATGATTCATTTTATCGATTTCTCGTGCGATTTTCAACTTTCGTTTTAAGGTAAATTTTATTGAAATAAAGTGATAGTTTGATCGAATCGGTAAAGGACATTATCGATGAAATTTGATCTGCCAGAACGCGATATTTGGTAGACAGTTGGAAACAAATCTTCATTGCAAATATCGAGTGCTTCGAGTGAAATTTTTTACGTTCTGTCGGGCAATACGATTTTTCTACAATTTAACTTCCTTGATCCAGATGTCACAGAAATCATCGTGCAAAATTAGGGAGTATGGTTCCAGAAGTTGAATGCAAGATTCTTCATCAAAATTTTTCATTTTCTCGGGAAAAAGTGTCAGAAACAATTCGAAGTAGATTGTGATCTGGAATTAATTTTCAACCTAATCATGTTGAACTCCAAGACATCCGCTCCCTTCGCGTGACACAGGCCTCATCTTCAGTATAAACGGTTTCAAGATCCAATTTGCGTAGCAAAAAAACAACCGATAAATGAATGGGCATTACCGGAGTAGACTACAATTTTTTGGAAGAAATTTAATAACTGATGTGAACGGCGTCAAGATCAGGGTCCCGACCAATTTTTTGGACCAAGGACCGGTCGAAAATATTTTTAAAAGTTTAAAGTTTAAAACAAATTAAAATATCTCCAAAATAAATTCATCCAATATTATATGATTTAAATTTATTATTTATTATAGATAGATACGTACCAGAGTGAGAAGGCATTTAGATTCACGCAGTGCACCACAGTACCCCAGGAAACTAACAATAAACATAAACGATCCAGCCGCAATCAGGACGTATGATGCTTGCTTAATAACAGTGGGTTGTGTAAATTCCTGTAATCAAAATTATTATTATTTATTTATTAAAATTTATTACAATATCATTAGATTCTAATTAATTATTATTCATTCTAATTAACGTGTAAAAATATTTTGATATTCGACATATGAAACAAATATTGGCGAAATTTTAGACATGCAAACCATAAAATTGGAAAGAAATAACTAATTTTCATTTCAAGAAAAAGAGACAGTTATTTAATTTTCTCCTTCTTCGCTCCCTTCCTTTCGCTACACGGAATCCTCGTAATACCCTCTCCCCATATTCAAGCCATAACGAATACAATATTCAGCCCTTCCCGTGTCAGAAGCAAAAATATCTCTTTTTTCACTTTTCTTCGGAGGAGACTGAAAAGCATGTTTGTTTTGACTAGAAATAGGAGGAACCTTCAAAGGTTCGGCTTGATTAGTATATGGAAATATTCGTTTCCCATTTTCTGATTAAGCCGATTTTGTTGGATGTGCTATGTTTACTGAATGAATTCTATGTTAGAATCATAAAGTAGGAAATGATAGGACTAAGAGTTGCAATTGGCGAACGAGTTAAAATAAGGAAACATGGTAATTTTCCGAATTATTGAAGTTCTTGTCAAAATATAAACCTGGATATCTTAAGACTCACCAATATGGTTTCGCCATAAGGTTTGTGAATGGTGAAAAATGGAAAAAGAATCTTTTTATGTACAATTCAAGAATAGCACTCGCAGATTATCCCTCATTTTAACGTGAAAACGAGATTTCATAATCTGTCAATATTTGCTTCGAGAATTTTAAATATATATGTAGCAATCATTTTTTTTTTAAAGTCATCCATTAAATACCATAAAACTTCCAAAGAAATAAAAGTAATAAAAAGTTTATTTAAAAAAAATATATAAAAATATTCGGTTCTTCCGGGATTTGAACCCGGTACCTTTTGATTCAAAACATGAACCGCTTTGACTAGGCTAAAAACAATACTACACAGTTGTAAGTTTAAATTAGTGTAAAAATAGAGTTTTAATTCCAATTTTAAAACTTATATATTTTTCGCTAAATTTGCAATATCTTTACCTTTAATAAAATTGATTTTATATATAAATGATTAATTAAAAATGTTTTGTTGTTTATAGAATCTATTGCTTTGTTTTGAATATAAAATATTGTTAAATATCCCATTTCAGTGATATGTATAAAACATATTATTATTCAATAAAACTATTATCGATAACAATCACAGTTTTATCAATAAAAATATAAATATATGTCTCATAGTCTATTATACATAATTTATTTTTGTTTAAATTCACATTTATTTGTCTTGAAAGTAGTAGGTACTATATCTATTGTCTCTGCTTGGAAAATGATGTTCCCTATTTAGTACCAGAAATGAATTTAGGAATACTAAATAATGGCTAAGACAAGCGAGCTTCTTAAGATTATTAAAATTGGGTGAAGTTTTTTTTAAGATAAATCAAAATTATAATTTTTTAAATTTTGATTCAAAAAGTACAAAAATTGATTTTTTGGATATTATAGCCAAATTTGGTCCGGTATGTAAAATCGAAATAAAATTTGAAAAATATGATTTGTAATTATTAGAATTACATACTTGGTTTTGGAAAAATTGGATAAAATTTGCATTTGATGAAGAAAAGTAAATTTTTTTTGGATTTTGTTGACGTCACGAAGTACAAAAAATCGATATTTCGAAGAATTGAGTCAAATTGAATTAGTTTTCTAGAATTAGACAACAAAATTTGAACAGTAGGTATACTTTTTGGCATAGTAGCTGTTGAATTTGTTAAGAATGTACGAGCGCCCAGGAAATTTTGGATAAAAGGCTTGATTTTTTTATATGAAGTTGGACTAATTGTATTCTTATTTTAGTATAAACTTTCCTTGGCGCTTGTACTACCTTAACTATAAGCATTTTCTTAGCCACTCCATAAAATGCTGAATTCTACTATGATGGTCAAATAGAAATACAGTTAGGTCTATGAACTTTTAATAAAAATAAATATATTTATTGAAAATAATGAATATAATAGGTACAATAGAGATGCTAATACAAAGATAATGGAAATATATTTTTCTGAATTTACTCAGATATGGCTGAATTGAATATAAAAGAAAATTGTTTACTTTATATAAATGACATTAAATTTCTTTTTATGTTTTGATTATAAATGATTCTTTGAAAATACTTAATGATACTTGTTTTGTATTGATTTGGTATTGGAACACTTGGAAATTGTGAATGAAAAACGATAGTCCAAAAAAGAATTTACTACGTTTTCCTGTATTTTTATATATATAAATTTCTAGCAAAATCATCAATAACAACAGTTGAGTAGATTTGCTTAAATAAAGCCAAAAATCATCAGGATACTTTTTATGAAAACGAAAAAACATCTCAAAATTCAAGCAGCTAACCTTTGCCACGAGCCACGACTTTATCAAATTAGGGCCACTATTAAATTACAATGAAAATACTAAGAAATCAAATCAATATTTTCTTTTTTTTTACTAATAAATATATTAATATTTGAACAATAATGCATGATGAAATTTAAGAATAATAGATAAATAGTTCTACATGAAAATAAAACAATAACTATTTATGAATTTCAATCACGATATTGATGTTCAAACATTAATTACTTTTTTTTAAATTTCATTTGCTATTTAGGTATTTGAACCCACGCTTCTAATAAATGTTAATCATTTTGGTAAAAAATTAATTTATCCTACAAATCAAATTTTTATTAAAATACGTGATTAATAAGAAAACGATTATAGGTAATTGCAAAGACTTGATAAGCTCCTCCAAAAAATAACTTTGTTGTTTCTTTTACGACACAAGCTCTTATCAGTTTAGACCAGTTCTTAGCCCGAAAAAGGGATGGATATCGTGACACATCTTACATCAATTGTTGGGATTCTTTTAAAACACATGTTAAGTCTACTCCATATCCCTTATTCACAATGCCGCGTTTAGACATTTTAGGCGCCCGCTTAGGTGGCTCAACCCATAAAAAGTTTCTCTCTCGATAAACTAGTAACGTAAATAACTGCTACCAAAAAGATCCGTTTTAAAGAGTGTTATTTACTACAATGTTCATGTAATTTTCTTGTAAAATTGTGGCAATTTGATGATATTTAAAGAGAAAAATTAATGAATTACTGATTAATTAATTAAAAAATGTATTAAAATTTATATATTAGTTATTTATACTTGTTGACATTTTTACGATAATTTTATGAATTTTAAAAAGTTTTTCTAAAGAGAAGATGCATGCAATGGAAATTCGAGATTTTAACCTCTGGCCAGGCACGAAGGCGAACACAATCCATTCAATATGCGATATCATTTTACATTTGATACTTGCCTATTTTCGTTGTTCTTTAGTATTCGCCTTCCTTCATATCTGGCCGCAGAATCATGTTAAAAAACATGTAGATTCTAATTAAATATAATGTTTTTCGCTAAAATAAATGTAATTGCATCTATAATTTTGAAATAAAAATAATTAAAAAAAATCACTAAATGATATATAAGAATTATCTTTGACACGTTTGCACGCTATCTGCTAAGCCAAAGTTATTAAACCCGTTTAATAATGATTGCTGTTGAGATGTTGTGTGAACTCGATCTCTTTGATGACTATATGACATAAACGATCAGGTCATTATCATTTGAACTTGATCGACAAAAAGTAAGATTTTAATGGCCGTAAGATAATCAAGCGCATAAAAGTGTCATCTTTGATGAAATTCCAAGTGTTCTTACGTATCTATTTTTATTTAAATTCGTTGGCAATATCCCGTAAACGGTTTACGGTAAACCACTAAAAAAATATACCTTTTAACATAATTTTTTAGTGTTTTAAGTTTGGGTGTAACTCTGTATTACATATAAATATTTATTTATTTATTTATAATTAAAGAAATGCAACAATAAAAAGAGAAAGAAGGTTAATGACTTTCTCTGTTTAGATAGGTATATATGAAAATGATATGGTCATTTTCAGGTGTATCTTTTCACTTTTATGAATAAATAATTCACTTCATAATCTATCTTTAATCAAATCAGGTAGATATAACTTATAAACCAATAACATACATTTTATAATATTCAGTTTATTACTAATATTTATTAATGTCTAACTGGTACCTGCAACATCGCCTAGAGAATGAATTTGATAGTAACTATTAATGATACGGGGCCTCCGAGCTACAGAGGCCCCTTACATATGCAAGCAAAAATTAGTAAATGTTATCCACAATGTCACTTAAAGGGTCATTAATTAATTACGTAAGCATAGAAAAACTGAAATCGTCTTCAGCTATACATGTTTCAATAAATCAATTTACCGAAAAAAGGCAAGAAAAGTGTATATTTAATTTGAATTGTTTGGCTAGGTCAATTTCTAGGAGGAAGTGATAACTTATAATCAATCAATAAATATTTATTGAAATTTTGTTTGTTTTGTGAGAAATCTTCACCCTTCATTTGGGTCCCCCAAATAATTTTGATACGATGCTCCTCCAAGACGAGCTACGCCACTGATAGCAAGCCTTATTAAAAATTCTGTCTAATAAACATTTTACCATAGTTTTAGCACAGTAATTGAAAAAACCATCCTGTAAAAATCAGTCAGAAACGCTTTAATTAACGAATCATTTTTTTCATTTATTATTGCAAATAATAAATAAAGTATATAAGTATAATAATAATTGTACTATTATTCTGCCAGTCAAAATAATAATGATATAAAAACTCGACTACATAATATTTATAATTGAGTACTAAGGTACAACAGCTACATATATTAACATTGTTAATTGACATGATTAATGAAGTCATACATTTAATACTTGTTATTATTATTAATAATAATTGACCCCGTCATATCACCTTCCATCATTTTAAATTAACTATTTAAATTGATCCAAATATACACCTTTCATAGACTAGAATATGTCTCTATTATATTATTTAAACAATTGTATAATACTTACATGCATATTATTAAGGCTAATTAGTTATTAAGAGACGCAAAAAGTTGTTTAAAAAATCTCTATATATTATAAATGCGAAAGTAAGCATGTTTGTTTGTTTGTTTGTTTGTTTGTTTGTTTGTTTGTTAGGCTTTCACGCTAAAACTAGCGAATGGTTTTTAATTAAACTGTACAGCAATATAGCTCTATACATCAGAATAACATATGAGATATAATTTATAAAAATATTTATAAAAAAATAAATAATTAATTTAATTTGATATTACCATAAATTACAGATTTCTGTAAAAAAAATCAATATAAAATATTTTACACCCATCTTTTCTGATCACACTCAATGAATAATTACGACTATTATACATTTAAAAAAATAGAAAATCATACATATATTTTACCTGTGTAAAATAATCCTTACCATTTTTTCGAGTGTTATAGATAAGGAGATAAGCGAGAGCAATCTTTTTCAATCTTTACTTTTAAACCCAGCGAAGCGGGTGGGTATGACTCCAGTTAAATATATATTCGATTTTAAGAGAAATGTGTTTTTTTTTTAAATAAATCTCTGAGGGAATTCGATTAGCTAACGCATCTCCTGCGTTACGAATTTATAATTTAAATAAAATAAAGTGAAAAATTGAAAATCATAACAGATGTCGAAAATAATTTGATTTAATCGCGAATTAATTTTTCTGTATGCAAAATGTGTTAATTTGATTCTATCGTCGATTAAATTTGCTTGGGATATTATAGCTTTCTCTATTCTGGAGATATATTATTTGAAAATAATATATTATTGATTTTATTAAGTAGATTTATGGGTCATTTTTGAAAATAACAAATAAAAAACATTTGTTTTTTTTTTTAATATAGATATCACGTTGTGCACGTAAATTTAAATATTATACGTAAATAGACACGTCTTTATTTATACAACTGTAAATTTATGAATTTATACAGAGCCGGCTGTAGTAAATTAATATTTCATTTCAAAATTATATAAATTATTATCTTTTAAAAATATTTCAAAATCTCTATTGGTTTGTTTAAGATGTTTCGATATAAAAACGATCAAATGTTACATAAAAACTGAAATTTTGAAGTGTCCATTAATGAGTGTTTAATACGCAATCTGTATTTTCAATATTTGGATCGATTTTAGTCCGTATCTCAAAAACTATTCGATCAGTCATCAAATACACCCGATTTTTGTAATTTTTGGGTCAAAATTACCTTATATACTGAGTTTTATCGAAATTGGAGATAAACAAAATTTCTCGATTTTTTGCAATTTTTTTAAGGGGTACCCCTTTGAAAAAATCGAGAAAAACGCAAAAAAAATGTTGTTTTGGAATTTGATGAAACTCGGTGGATGGGGTAATTTTGATCCAAAAAATTTAAAAATCCGATTAATTTAATGATTGGATGCAGAGTTTCCAAGATATCGCAATATTTGGATCGATTTTAGTCCGTATCTCAAAAACTATTCGACCAGTCATCAAATACAACCGATTTTTGAACTTTTTGGGTCAAAATTACCTTATATACTGAGTTTTATCGAAATTGGAGATGCAAAAATTTTTTCGATTTTTGACCCTTTGAAAAAATCGAGAAAAACGCAAAAAAAATTTTCTTTTGGAATTTGATGAAACTCGGTGGATGGAAAAATCTGGTTAATTTTATGATTGGATGCAGAGTTTCTAAGATATCGCAATATTTGGATCAATTTTATTCCGTATCTCAAAAATTATTCGACCAGTCATCAAATGTTTTTTTACCTTGGTGACATCATCAACCTTTATAAAAATGAATTTAGATCTGTTAAATTGCTTGTTAAATTGTTTTTTTTCTAGTATCGTTGTTAGTAATCTTAACCGGACAGTTTGAAAGATTAAATTAACATCAAATTACATGATTCTCTCTAAAGAAATGCTTTCACTTTTATATACAAAAAAACATTTCTATATCAAACGCCTCGTTGATAAATTATAATACAAAAAAGAAAGATTACTAATTTTCTAAAAAAATTGCAGAAAAAAAGAAATTTATTATTCTATAAAAGTGTTAAATATAATCATCGGTGTAAAATGTTTTCTTTATATTTAATTGTTTTTAGCGTTGACATTTTTAACTTGAAATATTATACAGTTTAGTTAGTCTAGAGCCGGTCATAGTATTTGATAGTCATATCAGAGGAGCTTGTCGGTCGTCATCTTATCTTATAAGCGATCTGAAATTTTTTTAATGATATGTTTAATTAAATGAGAAATAAGTGAAAACAAACAACTGACCGAGTTAACTGTTGAAATACCATGTAAGGACAGTGTTGATTACATTGTCACATTATACATATACATGTCACACATACATCTGATACTCCCATATAAAATTTCCACTTAATTGGCACCCTCACGGGTAAACAGCGATGTTTACGAAAAAATGTTTCAAACAAAAGTTGTCTATTCTTTTATAAGGAAAATTTTTCGCAATTAAACTTTTGCTCTGTGTCTAACGGTTTAAAAGATGGGACCTACGGACCCAAACCTTGACCTCTGTTGTTCATTTGCGAACACGACCACACTTTTTACGTCCTTAGCACGCTGTAAAAATCAGCTTGATATCTCCTTTTGTTTTTAAGTTTTTAAGTATTGTCAGACGGACAGACGGGCAGACAGGCAACCGAAAATGGACTAATTATGTAATTTTATGACCACCTATACGTAACGCTATTCGCCTAAAAAGGCCGGAATTGTGGAAAGACAATTCATGGTTTTTACACCACGATAATGCACCATCCCATACTGCACTCATAATTCGTGATCATTTCGTCAAAAACTCAACCCATATCGTTCCGGAACCACCGATTTACCTGATCTGGCGCCGTGCGACTTCTGGCTGTTCACTTCAAGCTTAAAACACCGCTCAAGGGACACCGTTTTGATACGATAGAGGAGATTCAAGCCGCAGTGAAGACGGAACTGAAAGCAATCCTGGAAAGTGACTACAACCAGTGTTTCGAAGATTGGAAAATCCGTTGGCATAAGTGCATTACATCGGGAGAGGATTACTTTGAAGGGGATGAAAATGATTTGGAAGAATAAATAAAGAATTTTCAAAATAAATACAATGTCACCTTATTTTTTGGGCACAGTAGATTTTTCTTTCAGAAATGACTAAATAAATCACCGCCTGGCTCTATACCTATTTCATATAAAGTATACATCATCACGCATTGTTTTTTTTTTATATAAAATAAGTGCAAAGAAATATTTTGTTGTAAATCTAGCCATTTTGAAGAGAAATTTATATGTAATTATAGTTAATTATTTATACATTAAAGATGAATTTATTTTTAAAGTTAACAAGAGTATCATCTTTTACTAAACTTAGTATAGACGCTGAAAAACACATAGTATGGAATTCAAAATAGATTTTGCGATATAGTATAAGTTTAAGCTATGATCACTTCGATAAAGTAATTCTTAGTAAAAGTTCATAAGTTAATAAGTTTAAGTTAATTTTTCATTAAAAGATATTCTCCAAATTCAAAAATATCGATTATAATAAATATATAATGGTTTAATTTGACACCAAATTAAAGTTTTATTATCAAAATATTCCAATTAAAATTAGTACAAACACAGACAAGGACATTTTAAATTTTTAACTCAAGATCATTAAAAAAATAAATAGTTATACAAGTGAATTTACTTTTATAAAATTTAAATGCAATAAATTAGGATTCCGTAGAGTCTTAATTAAACAATTATGGATTTCTTTATTTTCGCAGTCAATTATATACAATGGCTAAAAAAAATCTACATTCTTGTTCGCTATTTTTAAGTTTAACGTTAGAAGGTAAAATTTTGTCCAAATAAATTTGGTTTTTGTATTTTGATGCTTAGAATTTTAGATGAGATCACGAAAACTTTTGCCATTTTACTTGCTTTTTGTGGTTTAATCAAAAAGTGCAAATATCCACACAAAAAATTGTCTTGTTTTTTTTTATTTTTAAGAGTAATGCGGAACCCGTAACCGAAAGGTGGTTCATTTGACTAGTACTAGTACACAATTATTTTTTAAGAAATTTCCTATAATCGATAAAAAAAATCGCTCTTCCTAGACGTATTTTCACTTTGGGGGATATCTCACATGCACTGCTTGGATGGATGGATTTTACTGAGTTTTTTTTTTGTGGATGTTTTTCGCCCTACATAAGTTTAAAAAAGATTTAATTCAATAGCGTTCTATCATACAAAGAAATTAGTTAAAAAATAGATTTTTCTAAGCGATTTTTCTTAGATTTTTCAAATTAAATTTAACTTCACTAGAAAGACCTACGGATCCTTCAATACTCTGAATAATTGTAACTTTTTTTTTGGTAATAATGGACAATTATTAGTTTCTAATCGACTGCATGTAATTAATATTTATGGATAAATAATTATATTGAAAAGAAATTCGCCATAAATTTTAATTTGTTTCAAGGTGATATTTTTTTTTTTTGGTTAGTTTATTATAGTTTTTGTAGTATAGTTATCAAAGATATCGTTTAATCGCACACAATAAGGCCGATTCTAAATCTTATCGTTCGATTTAATTTTAGTGGCTCGTTCTGCTGGTGCACTAACCACCAAGACAATTTACAAGATTTCCTATTAAGAGGTGTTATTTTAATGTTCAAACCATTTTTGTAATTTAAAGAATGTTTTTTTGTGACTATTTCCTTTTTAGAAATAATATAAAAATGAAAAATTGCGCACCACCAAGTCCATAAATCATGTTCTTATATTCATGGACTAATTGTGACAACAGTGTACAATACTAAGACATTATATCTATATATACTGCAGGTATATATACAAAAGTATGAATCATCACTATATAGTATAAAACAAAGTCGCTTTTTCTGTCCCTATGTCCCTATGTCCCTATGTCCCTTTGTACGTTTAAATCTTTGAAACTACGCAACGGATTTTGATGCGGTTTTAATAGATAGAGTGATTCAAGAGGAAGGTTTTTATGTATAATACATCCATATTATAGTAGAGTAAGGGGTTGAAATAGGGGTTGAAAGGGATATGCTTCAAAAACTAAAAAAGTTGTGCATCGATTAAGCTCAAATATTGACACGATATACAACCAGCTTCAAAGATCTATTGTTTTTATCTACTTTTAACCTTCGGAGGGTAGAAAGGTGTAGCGAGAAAGTGGGAATGAATTATCGAATATTTACAAATATACCTAAGTGGGGTATCAAATAAAAGAGCATGACGTGTACATTACAAAACTGTTATCCCACGCAAGGAAATGTGGAGGGAGGGGTGCAAGTGGGGATGTTGCCCAGCAAAGCGGGTAGTTCACAGCTAGTACTTTTATAAAAGTACCTATGGACGTCATACAAAGAACACATTTCCCAAGTTTCAGGTCTATACGATCAGCGATTTAGGCTGTGCGATGATCCGTCAGTCAGTCATTTAGGACAAAGCATTTTATATATATAGATTGATAAAGTTTCAGCCAGTGCAGAAGTAGGTACCATTTGAAAAATAAAAGTTATTTAGGTTTAAAATCGAGCGTTAGCAAAATATTAACTTAACTTAAGTTCAATTTGGAACAAAATATCGCAAATTTAGTCATCTTAAAATAATTTCTCGAAAACGTTACCATTATAATAAAGTTTCAAAGTTGAAATAAGGTCATATAAAAATAGTGCAAAACTTGTTGATACACTCATGTTCCACGTATATTTTATCAGTAATTACCCGTTGGAAATAAATAATAATGTTTATTTCGTGTCCGGATATGTCCTACATAATGCAAATGATGTTCCCTCTTTACCTCTTATCGAATTTATAATAAACACGGACAATGCATGTTTTGTTGAACTTGTGTTACAATTAGAAATGTGTCACATGCAATTTTCTGCATACTGGGTTAATAAACGTTCGGAAAAGAATAATGGTGTTATAGGGTTGTCTGTTGCCCTATTAGCTCAATTGGTTAAGGCGTAACCAATTCCGTCTGCGGTATGCTTAGGGTAGCGGGTTCGATTCCCGCCATCGCAACAAAATAAATTTAATTAATAGTTGTGATGGGCTGGTGTATTGCATGGTATATGCATGAAGGAGGTGCACTCAGCCTCTGAAATTGAGGAGCTGATAAATTTAATAATCAACGGAAAGGTGGTAAAATTCATATATGGAATCACAATGGGCTTTATAGCCGAAGTGTGTCTTTCGTTAAGCCTCAAATGTCTCGTTTTTTTGGAATGAAAATATCTCTGTTGATAAAATTATTTTTCCAATATGGCTCTTGTTTCAGTAAAATATACAAAGTATTTAAACAATTAGCTATGCTAATTGTTATAAAGCTTGTTTTAATTAGATATTTCTTTGAAAATTTCATTTAAATGAAGAAAATGGTTTTTCCAATTGTTTGTAGTGTAGGTAATTTTCTCAACTTTTTTTTTCAATAATACTTTTTTAATTAGTTGTTTGTTTACTAATTAATAAATGTCTTATTAATGAATCATGTACTTAATGATGTAGAAAAAGTTCGACACGCAGGAACTGCGTAAACAAACTAATTTCACATTAAAGAATAACTAAAATTTGTTACATGTTGAGAAATTCGAACTTTAATATACCTTTAAATAAAGTTTTAGAAAAAAAAAACACTAGACAAATGATTCCACACTAACTTTCATTCCCACATTGTATGTTTGTTTCATTAGAATCATTTTTATGGTTTTGTGACAGCTGTGACACTTTCTGACTTCTTTCCACATTAAAATTTTGGATTTTTCGTTCTGATTTCTCAAAATGGTAGTAATTCTTTAAGAGAGTAATACTTAAACATGTTTTAATTTTTAAATATTTAGACGAATATTTTCTTAAGTTAAGGAAGTTCCCTCACCACTAATAGAAAAAAATAAATTAGTAGAAAATGATCCAAATTTTTAGTATGTTGTAGTTAACGATACATATTATTAAATCAAAAAAAAATTTGGGTGATCTTATCGATCAATTAAGAGAGTAATTAATTAATTAAAAATACACTAAATAACATAGCATGATATGAGGATGGTATGTTATTTAGTGTATTTTTAATTAATAAAAACTCTCTTAATTGATCGATAAGATACCCAAATTTTTTTTTGATTTAATAATATGTATCGTTAACTACAACATACTAAAAATTCAGATCCTTATCTACTAATTTATTTTTTTCTATTACTGGCGAGGGAACATCCTTAAGATAAAAATTCAGGTTTTGGCTTTGGGACAAAATGATTAACTCACTTTCCTTGAGTACGGAATTCGCTTGAAATACTATTACAATTTTAATTACAAGTAATTATACTAAAGTTGTACAAAACACATTATGATGACGGCCACCATAAAAATAACTTGTTAATTTCAAAACACGTAGCACCGATAATTCACGAGTGTTTGTTTGGTGTCTTTTGAAAAAAAATTTATACAAGACATGTTGAATATGACTTTTAGATGTCATACCAATAACTGATCAAACTAATACTAAATTAAATTCATTGTAGAAATTTGAAGAACATAAAAATTTGAATGGATTTAAGAAAATTTTGCATGAAACTTTTTGTAACGTGTTTATAGGACCCAAGGAACATTTAGACAGCTTATCCTAGTCATAAAGAGTCTTAAAGCTCCAGCGGGGAGTCTAAGTAATCCAAAAGTTTTTGAAACGCTTATTTTAGCTTAAAATTGTCATCTATAGTACGTATTTTTGACCGTTGAATGCGAATCTGATGTAAAAATACACGAATTTTATCACGTCCTCCGAAAATCGTACCATTTTTGACCGGAAATTCAACTTTTTTGAAACTGCAAACTAAGTATTTATCGCCCAAACGGTATTTTTGGTCGGCGATTACTTTTTCGATGTCAAATTACACGAATTTTGCCACTTCTTCCGAAAATCGTGCCATTGTTGGTCGAGAAATTATCTCTTTTGGCACCTATAAACACGTTACAAAAATAAATAATATTATCCACTATATTTTGGCACCTTACAAAAATTTCCATTATAATTGGTCCTGAAATCAGATGACTTACAAAAATTTTCTAAATAAAATTTTCGATTTTGTATTTCGGGATGAAAACAATAGCTTCTCTACCAGGAAGTTAAAAAATTGTTTTTAATAATATAAAATGCAGTTCATTTCACTTGTTCGATATTATGATTATTGATTATTAAAATAAATTACTAGTATTGTTCATTCAACACATATACAAGTCATATGTACAAGAATTGGAACAAGTTGTAACAAATGTAAAATGAGGTCATATATTGGCCGATTTGTGTCCATCAAATTACTTTTCGATGGAAAAAATAAATATTATTGTTCTATATATCGGTCGGTACCTATACATCTTCCTATTTAGGTAAATGTGGGTTATATAATAAACTTTTAATGTTCCACTAATCACATATTGGGCGGCAAATTGATCGAAAGGTCCAAATATTTTTGCTAACATGTGAATTTGATCTTAGTTTAGGTTAGGTTATAGTGGCTGTCCTGGGGTGGGACACACTTAGACCATGGGATCCGTTGTTATATCGAAAAAGGGTTGATCGATCCCCGGTCACTACTCCCTGAACCATTTTGAGTTGTTTAAGAACAGCAGGAGTGATTTGACGTCAACGGACTTTAGGTCGTCAAAAAGAGGATGGCTCAAATAAGTCCACCTTTTCATGGCAAGATACATGGACAGTGACAGATAATGAAACGTCGTCTCTTCTTCCTCCACACTGGGACAGCTCCTGCAATAGACGTGATTCACTGTCGGGTCCAGACGTTTAGCATGCCTGCGCCGCAATAGCTTTGCTAATAGAGACCTTTGTAAGCGCAAGATCTTCGGAACGCCTACTTAAGGACTTTCTTTTTTTAAAAGTTACACAGTTTTTGTTCGAAACTTTTTTTGATACGAAGCGTATTTTAAAAAAATACTGTGGCAGTCATTTTGAATGTGATCCCGCACTTTAAAAGTGTATAGAATAAGTGCATTGAATTCTACGGAAAATTTCCGACTTTTTACATGAATTGGTTAGCTGGATCTTGGCTTTGGCTCGAAAAATATAGAATGACCAGTCTCTTGAAGTGGATATAACAAGAAAGAAATGAGTAAAAATTATTTTTAACTACCCATATTTACCTTATTTGTACTTATGTATACAAAAATAATGTAATTAATAATAAATTAGAATTTACAACTTATTTTACATAGAAAATAGAAATGTTATAATAAATATTGTGATCGTTTTACCTAAAAGTAAAAATTCATTACATTTTATTTAAGTTTTTACATAACTTGTGGATTATTTAACCTACTTTAACCATATGTTAAATTACAATTGCAATTATATAGATGTATATTTATTTCATTTAGGCCACAAAAGTTTTATGAATACTTTTTAATTTTTACATTGCAAATTATTTTAGTTCACGAAAATACTCTATTTCTTTACCCTCTTAGGACACCAAAAAGTTTAGTCCGGCACTACCTATTGCAAAAAATCCCGTTAAATATTTATAGTTTGAATATATCATGTATATATCAAGGTATATACTAATTTTAGTCTCAATTTTGTTACGTTTCGAAATATTGATGATACGAGCAAACTTTGGTATATAGGTGTTCATAAAATCGCCTAATTATTTTATTTCCGGTTGTTCGTCCGTCATCACACCAAACACATCAAACAAACCACACCCATTGTCACATAGTTTGTTTACGTACAATAATTTAATGTTTTTACAAAATAATATAATCCAATTAAATCATGTTATAATTTTTAAAAATCCCTACCTCAGTTGAATATTATTAAATGAAATTTACTAATATCTTCTGATTATCATTGGCTACTGGTTATCGAATGATAGTCAGTGAATAAACAAATCTATCAATTTTTGTCATACCTGTAGCTCCCAAACTAGGACTCAGATCTAAATTTGGAAAAGACTTTTTTTCTTGCTCTTGATGAGCTTATTTTGGTAAGTTAGGTTTCTGCAGTTAATAACAGAACATGTTGTATAAGATTGCATTACATAATACTTTTAAACAGAATTTAACTATTAATAAATATTTTTGAATTGGAATTATTTTGATTGTTTTACATTTTTCTTACATTTTACCTATTTATGTTTGATAGATACTTTAATATGTAAATAAAATACATAATTTATACCTACAACATAATTATTTATAAATAGATTCCATACCAATATGAATGCATTTGTAGCAACGTAAATAAATATGTTCTTGTATATTCTAATATTACAATAATTTACTTATATTTTTTAAAATTTTAAGTGAAAGTTGAAATTCAATTCAATTAACGTTTAAAATTATTTAAATTCCTTATAAAATTGAATTTTTTAAGATTATTTATTTTTAATTAAATGATTAGTAGAAGTCCACCTGTGGCTTCATATACATACATGCATTTTTATAACTACCGGGATTTTTTAAAGTCCTTAATTGCGCATATGACGATAAAAAAGATCCAGAACGGAAGTATGTTGAAATGTAAGAAATCTCGCTAAAATAATTATGAAATAACTTGATAATGCCTAAATTGAACACCGGCCAAAGATCGGGTAGTAATTCCTATTGATGACGTCGATACGAGGGCGTACTGATCTCCAGGTGCACTCTGAATCTTGGTTATCGTCATATTCGCAATCAGCGACCTCAAAAACCGCCGAAGAACTAAATTCAGGACATTTTACAAATAATTTGAGGATAATGATTGGATAATTAACAGATTTCTGTAAAAATAGTCAATATAAAATATTTCACGGCCATGTTTTCTGATATACTCAATGAATAATTACGACTATTATACATTTAAAAAAAATAGAAAACCATACATATATTTTAGCTGTGTAAAACAATCCTTACTATTATTTGGAGTGTTATAGAAAATATATAAGCGAGAGCAACCTTTATCAATGTTTACTTTTAAGCCCAGCGAAGCGGGTGGGTATCACTCTAGTAAAAATTATAAATATAAAACCTTATGTTTTGAAATTTCTCGTTTCAGAATTTAAAGAAGACACACAAATACCCTATTTCTAATTTGCTTGGAGTAAATTGAATGCAGTTCAAACTGGCTTGCAATATCTGGATAAAAAACATAAAATTTATATAGTTATTACAACGATGATAGATGGATGATAAATTATATAGACGTTATATTATTATTAGTTCTATTATTATTAAATGAATTGTTTTTACTATAAATTGCATGATTTATTACAATACTAAGTAAGTAAGCAACCACACACAACACAAGTAAAAGGAAATTAAGTAATAAATGTATTGAAATTTATAATTTGTGTGTTATTAGATTATCTCATCTTATCATCACACACGCAAATATACTTATTTTAGACCGTAAGCGAAAACTATTTTCTATTTAGTTACCTTTTTTGTGAATTTGTAACATAGAAAAATGTTATTTGAATTTTATTCGTGTTTTTCTACAACTCTATCTTATATATCAACGATCTCGGAAATATCTCCAACCATTTTCATGAAAATGAGGGGTTTTTGCGGGAGAAAAATCGATCTAGCTAGGTATCATTTTTACAAAAACGTCATTTTATCGGTGTTTTCAGGAAAAACTGAAACTTACACTGCAAAATATGACTCTTTCTGACATCTATTGGTGTATATCGTAGTTAACGAAGTAAAGTACATTAGCGGGATATTCAAATTAAACGGTTCTTATATTTGTGATAAAATTTGTGTCTTTTTTACTCAAAAAGTACCGAGCATTGCTCGGTAATCCAGCTATTATATATTATATGTTAAAAGTTATTGGTTTACAACAGGGTACGTAGAAAAACAGTAGAAAGTTTTTAAATTTCGAAAAGGTTGAAATAGTATATTACACATCTAGGGAGAAAAAATAAAGAATGTCTCAAATTTTGACTTTGCATCGGACAACAAAGATTGGGAAGAAGAGGAATTTATTACTTAGACTCCCGTGGTATATATACTATTTGTTTGTTCCATGGAGGCGGAAAACGGCAGCTTTGTTCACATTTTTTGTTACCAAACTCATCTTTATCAAAGAAAATCATTCATTCATCAGAGTTTCACTTCATTATGAGCTTATGGTCTAATACTATTTGAGTGCTAAAACATACTTAAATGCATACATTTCATCTTAACATTTTCAAAATAAAAACATTTATTTTATCTTGTTTTCAATTATTTTATTTTCTTATAGACGTAGAAATTCTACGAATTTAATTATATTATCACGATTAAATGATTTATTAGTCCTCTTACATCATAAAGATATTGTGTGAAAAGAATGCCTATAGGGTCCGATCTAGCTATTTAGCCGCCCTTTACACTCATCCCATTAAATCTCGAAAACTATTAAGATACTTTTCAAATAAACTGAATTCTTGCCTTTTTGTATTTAAAAAAAATTAAAAATTATTCGTTCTTAAAAAGCTTCTTTCTATTTATGCCGTATTTTATGGTCGCATTGATTTTTTGCATCACATATGCAAAACTTGTCTGAATATAAATTAATTAATTTTTTTAATGAATTAATTACCAACCAATAAACAATTAGTTTTTATCTCTTGTTAAAATAAAAATAAATTATTATACAAAAATTATCAAAGCATAAAAATAATATTATTATGTTTTACGGTTTTAGCTAGAAGTTAATTCAGCTACCTTTAATTACGTTTATTATATACAAGCATTCTTTTTTATAACGCGCTGTATTAATAATACGTTTGAAAATAATTTTGTTCATTGAGATTTTTAGCATTCGTTGCCTACTTTATTTCACTATATTGATATTGTCCAGAGTAGTTATTTATCAAATTTTTTCGAAGAAAGTAGACATTTTTTTTGATAATTTATTCAACAGTTTTGACAATCGTAATTTCAGAAACCAAATTGTTTTAATTTCTATATAAGGCGAAGAAACGAAGCACAAAAAATGATCACAGTTTGAACAGTAAGTCGGATTTTAATGCGGTTTTCGGTATATGATTGCGTCAAGAAATTTTGTGACCTAGTCCGATTTATAAGAAATTAAAAATATGAAATTAGCATAATTAATATGCATTTTATAATTGCATTTTAAACTGACCGTTAATGTTAAATTCCCAATTCGGTGATGAAAATGATTTCATTTTGTTACCCGGGGGTTTTTGGTGTGGGTGAAAACGAATATTGTGACAGAATTGGTCTGAGAGGTACTTGGTGCTCAAGTTAAACGGTTCCTCGTCGTCTAGAAAATTTTTCGGGAAATTTGGTATATAATCGGTTCAAACTTGTTACACGAGAGTTTTAAGGATCGCTGAACACGAATATCGTGACAAAATAGGTCTCAGAGTTACCGGGCGCAACGGTATGCCCGTCTCCTCCTGGAGTTTTCGAGAAATTCTGTGTCTACATCTTAAATGCGACATACTGTTTAATAATCAAAATTTCGAATACACGTTAAGCGAAGGTATCCTGTTTATATTTAAGTACCTATGTATATATCATCTATACACATTAATTTTGTAACATTTTTAATTTGTGTGTTTTTTTTTTTGTATTTCATTAATAATACAGTAATTATTTTTATATGCAATAGCTTGCTTTACTTTAGGTTAGTGTTATATATTATATTTATTGTAAATAGAACATTAAAATTTTTACTTTCGTTTTCACAAGCATCAACTGTTTTTTGAAATTTATTTTGATTTAATTAAACTAACTACTATAAAACTATAATATAACTTAAAATGTTGTTTATTTAAATATTATACTTTGTTTTGTATACATATAATACATATTAAAATTACTTTTTAGGAATCAGTACCATAAAACTTAAAAGTTCCTCACATTCTATAGATTCAAAAGTTAAAAACTTCTACATTTATAAATTAAGTACGTACATTAGGTTAAAATTTAAAAAAAACAAGTGAAAGTAAACAATTGACTGAGTGAATTGTTGAAATATCTGTATTATAAAATTTTTCCGGGACGAGGACTCCACATTCTTGAAACCAATTACATACTTCGTTGATCAAAATTGGATAAAATTTGGATGTGATAGAGCAAAATTAATTTTTTTGGATTCTGATGACGTCATCAAGTTCAAAAATTCTATTTTTTTGATAACACAGGTAAATTTGATCCGATTTTATTAGAATTTTTTTTGAAACCCACTAATTTTGGGTCAATCTTTTCAGCTGTGATGCCAGTTTTTCGGTAGCTATCACTGTTGTGCTTAATTCCGGGACCAGGACTCCACATTCTTGAAATATGTTAGACCTACGTTAATTTTGATCACAAATTTGAAAAGTATGACCCAAATTTAGTAGGATTACATACTTCGTTGATCAAAATTGGATAAAATTTGGATGTGATAGAGCAAAATTAATTTTTTTGAATTCTGATGACGTCATCAAGTTCAAAAATTCTATTTTTTTGATAACACAGGCAAATTTGATCCGATTTTATTAGAATTTTTTTTGAAACCCACTAATTTTGGGTCATTCTTTTCAGCTGTGATGCCAGTTTTTCGGTAGCTATCACTGTTGTGCTTAATTCCGGGACCAGGACTCCACATTCTTGAAATATGTTAGACCTACGTTAATTTTGATCACAAATTTGAAAAGTATGACCCAAATTTAGTAGGATTACATACTTCGTTGATCAAAATTGGATAAAATTTAGATGTGATAGAGTAAAATTAATTTTTTGGATTCTCATGACGTCATAAAGTTAAAAAATTCTATTTTTTTGATAACACAGGCAAATGTGATCCGATATTATTAGAATTTTTTTTGTAACCCACTAATTTTGGGTCATTCTTTTCAGCTGTGATGTCAATTTTTCGCTAACTATGAATTATGTGCTTAATTCCGGGACCAGGACTCCAAATTTTTGAAACCTTTTAGAGCTAGGTTAAATTTGATCACAAATTTGATCCTTATGTTATAAAGTTCCTTATGCAAAATACCCCAGTATCATAGGTACTAGACATTCATTTCAAACTCATAGACTTTTTTATGTTACCTTGGAACCCTTTAGTGTTCGTATCCAACACTCCATTTGACCGATCTTTTTTTGCATATTAATTAAAAAATTTGTTTCAATGATTTCACCAGGTTTTATTTGTATTTATTTGAAGAAAAAAAAATTGTATTTATTTATTTTTTTATTATTATTTTACTTCCCAATCAGAGAAATACAGAGAATTTCAAAAATCCTTTAGCGTTTCCTATCTATGACACTCTTAACGAGATATGGCTTCGCTAATTTAGATAATTATCAACAAATTTTCAAATATAAAATGAAAGTTAATGAAGGTTTTCGTCTTAGAATTACATTCTCTATATCGAACCCCTTCATTATTTTTGAAATCTCTTGTATATTAAAATTATTTACCCTTCATGTATTATTTTCCAAAATCTAAGTAAGCATTGTCTAATTTTCGCTATAAGTGTGAACAAATCCAAAAAAAAAAAAAAAAAAATGCATTTTATATAAAAAAAATTTGAACTTACCTGAAATTGTTCATTATCTACAACTTTCATTAACGATATAAATGAATTTGTATCCGCTGCAAGCCATATTCCAACTGCTAATACTGTAGTACCCGCTAACTGTAAAAACAAATATATATTAATTTTCCAAATATGGCATGACCCTAGTAGTGGCGAAGCGTGGGGAAGCAAGGGGGTGTATCTTTGACTTTTAAATTTTGAGTTGTTTGATGGGTGCCTTTCTGTTATGGGCTCTTATAGCATTAGTTAGTTAAAGAATATCTATCGATCACCATAAATTTTTAATATGTTCTGTTTTGTTGTTCAACTCATTAAAATGTTATAAAAACAAGTGAAAACAAACAATTGAGTTAATTTTTGAAATGCATAGTCAGTGTTGATTTCTTTATCACATTACACATACAAACATGTGACACATACATAACTGATAATCAAGTATAGTACATATTATAAAATTTCCGCCTAATTGGCGCTCTCACGGGTAAACAGTGATGTTTACGAAAAAATGTTTCAAACAAAAGTTGTTTAATTTTTGATAAGGAACATTTTTTACATTTAAACTTTTGTTCTATCTCTAACGGTTTACAAGATGGGTCTTACGGACCCAAGACCCAATTGACCTATGATGCTCATTTACGAACTTGACCTCACTTTTTACGTCCTGAGTACGCTGTAAAAATTTCAGCTCGATATCTTTTTTCGTTTTTGAGTTATCGTGTCTACAGACGGACGGACAACCGGAAATGGACTAATTAGGTGATTTTATGAACACCTATGACCAAATTTTTTTCCTAGCATCATTATTTTTAAGCGTTACAAACTTGGGACTAAACTTAATATACCATGTATATTTCATATATACATGGTATCAAAATCTGTATCAGGCAAAAAAGACAAAAGAAAATTATTAATCAATAAGATTATGTCATTATTATTAATAATAATAAAAATATTTGTACGATTATGAATATCCGCATTAAATAAAGTAAGGTATGTTGATATAATTGGTTTTTTTATTCGTATTTTGATCTCATGCTGTCACAGTGACAAGTGTTGCATATAAACAAGTGATTTTTAGATCCCATATATAGGACAATTGATAAATCAATTAGCATACTTAAATATTAATAATAGGGTAAACATTTGATTTAAAATTTAAGTATGTTACTTAATACGACCTTGGTTTTAGTCATTTATAGACTAAGTACCTATTTATTATTTAAAACTATCGATTCACAACTTTATTTAGATCAAATGATATTAGATCCTGCGGTAAAATCCGTCATTAGTCATGAATAACTTTCCCATGGATATTTAGATTGTGGAATGTGAAATTTGTTGGACTTTTCTGTTAATTTGATTTTGAATTTCGAGTCGATTGGGGAAAATCCCATCTTTCTGGCATGTATAGACATGAACAGAAAATCGTTATTTTCGCGCGATCTTTTATCAGTTAACAATCAAGCATTTAAAATGCAATTAGGCCAACAAAAATAGTTTAAACAATTTCCTACCGGGTTACCCACCGTAAAGCTGCACTTTTACGTTCAGGAGCATTTTTTAGACGGGATCGGGTAAAAATTTTCCATGCGAAAATTATTCATGCTCAATTACGGATTTTACCGGGTCTTTATCCCGGAGTTTCTTAATTCGATATCAGTGAAACTCGTATTTAGTTAAAATCAGGCTGATTTTCGTGTTTTTCGATAATTTAGACTTATTCTAAAATAAAAAAATTATACATATAAAAGTTCAGCACTTTTCAAGATGTATTGAGAATTAATCTAGATATCTCCAGAAACGCTTCGAAATAAAAGCTTTTCGGTCTGAATGTTAGGCTTTATCTAAAAAATTTCCCAATTTTTGTATTTTTGGGTCAAAATAAGTAATTTTTAAATTTGAATACTTACAAAAACAATAAAATTAAATATACATAATAAATATTTGGCAAAACATGCTCCACAATTTAACGACATATTTCTACAGCTTCTTCGTCTTCGCCTTCTTCTTCACCTTGTCTATTTCTTATTTTGATCATACGATACGAGAATATTTTGAATTTTCACAACACCAGAAACTCAAAATTGAGTCTTTTGTTCGGTGTAAACAATCTGTAAAGAAAAACAAAAACAATTTTAAAAAAAATCCAAATTTTTGTGCTAATCGAAGCGTAACTAACAGCAATATGATCCGAACAGAATTTCATAACAGTCTTTTGGGTCGAGTTTTTATTTTTTTAAATTTTCGAACTTTTTATTAAACTGTTAAGTTATTCGTACGGACCTTAAGAGTCGCACCAGACCCTACCCACGGCTTGTTAATTTTTTAGCCAAATTCTAGTTTTATTAGCCAAAGGTATTTGAAAATAATTGGCATATGGAATCATATTTTTATTTACAAAATATTATGTTATCATAAATTGTTTGTAATACTGCATCAGGGAAATGCAAGGTCGTTAAATAACCCAAGAGAGAATAAAAAAAACCTATAGGTACGTTTGTATTCGTTACATGTGATAAGTATGCGTTCAGAATATACAACAAACATCTTTAAATGATTGTAATAAATAAGTGTTTGGCCAAGGTTAAAGAATGTTTCTTTTTATGGTGACGAACTATGTTACCAGATAGACAGCAAATGTCTAGAAAATGAATCACATAAGATAAAAAAACATTCACTATCTATAGGGTAAAATGGACGTTGTTCACTTTGGATTATGGAGGGTAGAGATAATAATAACAATAATAGGTAATAATAACAAAAACAGGGGTACCGCAAGTGGCTCCCTAGCACCTAGACCAAGAGTCCTTCGTGCCCTCCTTGAGACCGACTAGTCTTCGGGTAACTCGAGACGCCCTCGGATAAGAGGCGCTGCGAAAATCGGATGAACTTATAGGATTCTGTCGAGGCCAGACACCACGCAGAAAGACCACAGTTTCTTCATCGGGATCTCTCCCAGGATTAATATATCCAAGGTTTCGGATCCGAACATTCTGAATCTGACGCCCTGCAGATTTTTGGAGGTGCAAACAACATGCATGAAAGCCCTACAAGTGGGAACAGTAGAGATCCCCATGTTATAAAGGTGATAGTTCAATGGACAGTGTCCTGTTAAGAGTTCCTTCTCACTTGTGCTCTAGTAAGTGTCAGACGAGCACAATTAACTGGCCTAGCCATGGTTATACACAGTTTGGCCTGTCGTATGCCCTGCGCAAAGTCTCAGAAATCAAGATGGGTTTGTCGTAGCCATTCGTTGATTGGGTAAATTACGGAGCATCTTACTATAGGAATTACAGGTTCAGGTGAAAGGAGATCTGGCAAAAATCGAAATATATTTCGAAATATCGAAGAGTTATAATTTATTATCTTTGATAATAAAACTTAAAACTTTATGTGAAGCGCTAATATCTTGGGTTTTCTTTTCTTAAAATCCCCTACAAATTAAGAAGAATAAGAAAAAAAAATCTTCAAATGTATATTTGAAGTCACGATAATGATATTTCTTGCTGTGCTATGAGATAACTGCAGGTGCATAACTGCGTATAAATCTAGTCCGCTGGAAGCAGATATAAACAAAAGAAGTAAAAAAGAAAACAGCAAAGCTATGTATTTCAAGCGGTTTCAAGTGCTATAAAATGTTTGTTATGATTGGTAAGCAATTGATAAGAAAGTTCGGGAAATTTGTCACTGTATTTTTACGGTATTTTTTGAAATTTATTCAGAAACTATGCATTTTAGGGGAATATCCATTGAATCCAAGGCTGTAGAGAGGAAAATATACTTTTGGGTCATGTCTTTGGATAATGTAGTTTGTCGTTTTTTCACCATTAAAGTGCGCCAAAGTAAGCATCTGTAATGTTTTCTCGAAAATAGAAATCACAAAATGATAAAGACCTACGTGCAAAATGATGAAAGAAATTATCTTGAACTTCAAATTTTTGTTCTACTAGTCAAACTTACAACTTGAGTTAGGTAGATATCTTTGTTTCTGTATTTCTGAATACCAGCGATATTTCATTCTAATTCTGACGGAGTAAACCAAGAAATGAACAACAATACATAGTTTGGAGAGATAAATAAGAAATATATAAATTACATTCGTTTTTATAAATTTAATATTGAAAGCATAAAACCATTATGATAAGTCCACATTTGACTAGGCATAGAACAATTGATAATATATATATATATTATTTTACTTTATGACGTCATCAGAATCCAAAAAAATTAATTTTGCTCCTTCACATCCAAATTTTATCCAATTTTGATAGACCAAGGATGTAATTCCACTAAATTTGGGTCATACTTTTCAAATTTGTGATCAAAATTAACTTAACTCTAATAGGTTTCAAAAATGTGGAGTCCTGGTCCCTGAACTAAGCAGGTAAGTGAAAGCTAGCGAAAAATTGACATCACAGCTTAAAAGAGTGACCCAAAATTAGTGGGTTTCAAAGAAAATACCAATTAGATCGGATCAAATTTGCCTGTATTATCCAAAAGATCGAATTTTTTTCCTTTATGACGTCATCAGAATCCAAAAAAATTTAATTTTGCTCCTTCACATTCAAAATTTATCCAATTTTGATAAACCAAGCATCTAATCCTAATAAATTTGGGTCATACTTTTCAGATTTGTGATCAAAATTAACCTAGCTCTAATTGCTATCAAAAATATGGAGAATTGGTTTCAAGAATGGACATTTCAATATCCATTTAGAGCAGCAGCACTTTTTCGAGTTAGGGTATTCAAGACCAGTCAAATAATTATCTTTCTAAATTTTCTAACTAGGTAAACAAGATGACCGTATATATATATCGTACTAATAAAACTGCCTGGAGCAATAAAAGAGTAACAATAAAATTCTTTAGTCTGAATCTTTATCTAAATTTTATAAAATACCAGCGGCAAGTCAAATAAAATTGTGGCTAGCTCCAAAGAAAATTATATAATTTTTCCGTATGAATACGAGTACGAAAGACGAAAGAATATTGAATGTAATTTTTTATAAATTTGACACTATATCTAAAATTTCATGCTCAAAGATGTGTTCAAACTATTTGACTTAAAATTTTTTTAAATAAACAAAAATTTTGTTTAAATATTTTATTATTAAATATTGTTTGCTTAATTTTATTTTTGATAAAATTTTTATTCATGTATATATGCTTGGTCATTTCAAGCGCGTATTCAGAAAATTTTTTTATAAGAAGCAATTTAAACTTCTAATGAGTTATGTTTCGAGTAATAATTTTATACATTTCATAGTTTACGCTTTTAAGCTGTTTCGTATCTTATCATCTATGGACGTTTTCTTTACCTACTTCATTATTGGCTATTATTCTGGAGCTATTCTATTCTGCTGTCTTTTGTATCTATAAAATTTTTGAGTTACTCGTTAATTGCTTAAAAAAGTTGGCTACCTTACTTTGTATAGATAACCTCCTCTAAATCCGCGCTTGAATTCTGTTATCAAATTTGTAATAATTTCAGTAATTATAAGTACCTATCAAACTAGTAAGAAAACACCAAAAAAATTAAGGTCATTTTTTATTACTAAGTATGACAAATTTTTCTTTCGTAATTTTAGTGCGGAATATAAATGAAATTTTATGTAACTGCAGTAGACGTATTGGTTTCTACGGTGATTTATGATTACTTTTCCTTACTCTACATAGCGAAATATACACTAATTATCATTGAAGGAAGATTTTGGATTCAAAATCATGTTCCAAAAAGAATTATAATGAATCATCGTCGAACGGCGTTTGCAGGGTAAACCCAAATAAGTGATGGTATCAAAATATTTTAGACTTAGAAACTTACAAATTTTCAGGGTGGACTTTATTAGAACATAAAATTTGATTTGGATTTTGCAAGATACCAAAAAATATGGTACATATTATAAAAATGATCAATAAGTATATTTCAAACTTTCTGTAAGTTAGTAACAACAATCTTCATGTAGTTGGCTCAATTACATATGGGCTAGACATGATAGATATGCAATCACAATAACCAAATCCTCTATTTAAACCAAATGCAAAGAAATTTTTTTTTAATTCATCGATTCACTTTATTTACACGATTGTATATCCCAACTAAGTACAATTTTATTTTCCGTCAATAAAATGCATGACTTTAAACTAAAATCAATCTTTTTCATAGAATTATTGATTTTGTTTATTTAACTTCAGTGATTTTGTATCAATAAATTCATATTTTAAATTCAATCCCATTCTATTGTAAATACAAATATTTAGATGTACTTGTTCCAATCATTAGGCAATTGTTTGAAAATATTTTTACATTATTTCAAAATGAAACGGCCAACTTTGGGATGAGATTGTCATTATTTTAATTTTTTTTTCAGTGTAGTTATTAAGATGTTTAGCAATCTAAATTTAACTTAAACATTTATGGAAAAATCTTATAGACATTATAAAATATTGCATTTTTACAGGATGTGTATTTATAACCAACGGAGTGGGAATATATAATAGAGAAAATCGAATTGTGGTGCAATTATAAAAATTTATAATACTATATTACAAAATATTATTAGTATGCTTTTCCTTTTCATAATTCAAATTTTTTATTCAAAAAAATATTTTGAAATACAAAATATTCGTTTAACATTGAAGGTAGAATGTATATCTTATTTTAGATTCAAATGATGAATTCCATTTTCGATATTTTAGAAACCCTCCATACAAATAATTTTTAATATTTTTGTATAATAGAGACTTTTTTTATGATGATTAGTTCCGGTAAACGTATTCAATAATAAAAAAATAAAGTTAATTTACTTCCTATTATGTTTAAAATAAAATAGAAAATTTCACCCCTCTAGAAAATAAAGTCATAAAAGTTAGGGTGGATTCCCCAAATTTCTTCTTTTATGTAACACTCTGATTTTTATCATTTCATTAAAAAATAAATAAAAATCTTTTCAATCGCTATACCGATAAATTTTAAGTGCAGATTAAATTATTTTATTTTAATGGACAATGATTTCTTCAAACTCCTGATATATAAACATAAATTTTCCAGAGTTTAGTGCAAGATATTTTTTGATTATTTATATCATACTAGAGTGATACCCACCCGCTTCGTTTGGTTTAAAAGTAAAGATTGATAAAGATTACTCTCGCTTAATTCCTTTCTATAACACTCGAAATAATGGTAAGGATTAAGTTACACACAGGTAAAATATATGTATGGGTTTCTATTTTTTTAAATGTATAATAGTCGTAATTATTCATTGAGTATATCAGAAAAGATGACCGTGAAATATTTTATATTGAATATTTTTATAGAAATCTGTAATTTATGGTAATGTTAAATGACTACTTTATAAATTATATCTCATGTGTTATTCTGAAATATGACCTATATTGCTGAAAGCCTAACAAACAAACAAACAAACAGACAAACATGCTTACTTTCGCATTTATAATATATAGAAATAAAACTTTTATTTCGACAATGTTTTTTTTTCTCCAATGGGAAATTTTCGAATTAGATCACTCCGTTTTATCGTAAGAACTCATAGACGTAGTCGTAGAAACTAATTATCTATTTTTAATGAAATATATCTCAAACATTTGTTGAAGCTATAATAACTTGATTTTAATGCAAAAGTTAAGTAAGTGTAATAATGGAAAAATATTGTAATTGCTTTTTATTTTTTGTTAAATTAAATGTAGTTTAACATTAACTATTAATGTGATAAAACAATTTAACAGTATGCTATTTTACGTGGCGTTTTTTTCTTCGATACATTACGAATCATTTTTCGAATTCTTTGTTCATTCTTCGTCTAATAAGTCGTGATATTCGCCCTTTTTCGGGTTGGCATGACACCTCTTTGACAACGCAAGCTAATCGTCCCTTTAATCAAAAATTTTAAATGGTTTTTTGTGGAGGTCCCCCAGGAGGCTGCCTAGGCTGTCTAAATGGGTAAATGCAGTACTGTCTACAATGCTTTTTGAATTAATAATGAAATTGTCAGACAAAAGAATTCTGTTAATTTTTTCGATGTAACCTTGCATATGTTCAAGACACAAAGTATTCATTCTTTATTTTTTTTGTGGGTATATTTGCTTGATAAGTCATGAGTTCTATATATTATACAAAGTTCCCGTTAAGTCTGTGTGTATTGTAAATATTTAGTATATGTAAACACCTGCCTTTTTATAATTAATTAGCATTAATTATATAAAAATATATTTTTATGCGTGTAAGAAATTAGTCATTTATAAAAACTGTGATTCATTTTGTAAGACATATATCATTACATCAGAATGTATCAAAATGTTTTTTTCTTCAGTTTTAGCATAGATAATTTAATTTATCATAATTTAACTAATAATGTTAGAAATTGTTCTGGCGTTGAAAAATTCCCAGAAGAAGCGAAATAAAATCTCCCAAAAGGAGGAATATTTTTTATTTGTCTTATCTAGAACTAACACCAGGATATCAATTTAACTTTGAGGATTAAATTTTTCTAATCCAAAGCAAAAAATGAATAAGGTTGATTCGAGAAAATTGTGAGAATGTCGATAAAACGAAGGAAATAAGTCAACGCGATAGCACGGTTGCGAAATTATGGAAATGTTACTTCTATTGAAAACGATCCCATATACTGGGGTATCAGTTTAGTCTATTATGATAAATAGCTCGTTTTGTAACCAATCAAAAAATAACTTGTTATACTCAAAAGCCACTCTTTGATTAATACCTCTTAAGTTTTAGATCCTAATGCGAAAAAGTTTTGAAACACTACCCCTCCTTCAAGTGCATTCTCATTCTATCGTTTTCTAAATTTATGAAAGATTCATTTGTAAAATTTGTCTATTCTGAGGTTGGTTTCAACAAAGATTTCTCTTAATTGTATCTTCTAAATTGTGCAAAATAGTTTTGTTTCCTTGGAAAATTCGCAAATTTCGAATTAAATCACAATTATAGGTCAATAACCCTTTCTTTTCAAAACACAAAGTCATATAATAATATATTGTCGATTTAATTTCAATGGTAAATAATAAATTGTTAAAAAAACTACACGCAAGTTTTAAAAATTCATAAGTTCTTCATTTCAGTTTATGATGTTCATATTAAAAAACGTAAAAGTATAACAAATTGTACATCTAAGTTACCTACTGGAGTACTAGACCAATTCATGCACCCAAAAATGGGTCTGAGCTCTGATCTAGACGGAACTCATACTTCAGAGTACAGAGAATTTTTTCTGCACTAAATTACAGGAGTACTGAATGAAATGAACAAAATCCTTATAAAAATAGGCGGAGAAAGTGCCTCCATTTTAAGGAAAACCGTTTTGGACACTATCTTCATAACCATGCACCTAAGACCAAAAAATGGAGGCACTTCCCCGCCTATTTTTGTAAGGATTTTGTGCATTTGCATTCAGTACGTGATACTGAATCTATTTAAATAAAAAATAACTCCCGTAATTTAGTGCATTATGGACAAGAGTAACGAGCTTCTATATAACCCATATTAACAACAAAATGTATAAACTTTGCAAGAAAGTAGGATTTCTTCCTAGCTCGCGCTACATGTTTTTTATAGGGTGGTTAAGTTAGGTCGACTTTAAGGATGTATGAGCGAGGGCGTGGGGGTAAAAATTTAAAAATAGATATTTTCAATTTTGATGATAAATTTATATTATTACTTAACGATATAAGACGAAAAGTAAGAATAAAATTTTTCGATATCTGGCTTAATTTTCAAAATATCGAAAATTGAAAATTTTGTTTAATTATTTTAGCTTTCGAAAACCAAGACACATATCGAAAAATTGTATTCTTATTTTTCGTCTACATTCATGAAGTTATAACAAAATTCATCATCAAAGTTGAAAATAAGATAAAAATAATTTCAACCCTTAATCTACCCTGCTCTTACATCCCTTATATGGACGGTGACACTTAGTTTTTTTCTTTTCTAATTCATTGCTAATATGTTTACTTTCTATTAAAAAGTTTTTTTTTTAATTTGTTTTCATTCATTCCAAATGAAAATTAACAAAAACTTCCAAAATATGTCGTTTTTTGAGAATCCTCCATAAGAGCCAATGTATTTTATATCGATTTTGAATGACTTTTTTCTTAAAAATTTGCCCGGTTACCTATGCTGAAATTTTAACCACATATTCATTGAGTAAAAGACTACCTTCAAACAAATTTTGAGCCTTTAAATCAAACATTGTTGTCATGCTCATACATCCTTAACAGCCGCAAATACTGCATATCAAATTCTCGACCTTTTTTGAATCCTTTTTAAATTTAAGTAAGATAATTAACTCATATGCAATTTATTTAGAATTTTCACTATAGTAGTAAAAATAATTTTTAATCGTTTTATTTCGAAGTCAACGTCAAGGAAAATTATTAGAGTAGGCAATAGATGTTTCTTGGAGAGATTCTGATAATTGTTTTAAGTAGCGTCCAGATCAGATTTCAGACCCATTTTTCGGGCTACGGACTTGTCTATACTACTCATAAATAGCCTATACCTTATCATATACTACATCATTTTCTCAAATTAATATAATATGCACCCTTTGGAAAACTGTTTTATGCATATTATACCGTCTGTCTGTCTGTCTGTCTGTCTGTCTGTCTGTGTACTATGATGAATAATATGTTCATTTTTAAGTGGTACAAACATTTACTTAGAGTACAGATCATACATTATAGCGTTGAGAGTTTCACTACGTTACTATGAAACCAAGAAGAATCAAACTTGCCAAATTTTAATCGAGCACTGTACTTCTTCCAGGTTTGGATAGGAAGCATCCATAAATCACGTGGTCCAATCAAGAAAGGAAGGGGGCTTATTTCAAATGCTAAATTTCCACCTCTACGCCAGTAGAGGGGCGGTAATGAACTTAAGTTACGCAGTTTTCATGGTAAAAATTGGAAGTTTAAGTTGCGGTGATGTATGGATATTTAATTTCTAACATTGGGTACTTGTTTACTTTTGATGAACGCAATATTCTTACATTGCCGTAATACCAGTGTTTCAAATAATACAAAATCAAAAGTACATTTTATTTGAAGGGTGGAGGATCATAGTAAAAATTACGGTAGGCTGCATGGAGAGGCGGAGTGGTTCCGAAAAGGCTGGGATTGAGAAGTTTGCGGATGCACCCGTATCAATAAATCAGGCGATATACAGAGTGGTTCAAGTTAGAACAACAGGACTTTATCAAATGATAGTACGTAAATTTAGCACCCCCATATATTGATAACTTGATCTAACAGAAGAAGTACTCAACAGCGCTTAATTTACAGAAAGAGTGTTCGCATGGTTTTATGTTGAGTACGACCAATTTTTCAATTTAATATAAATATTTATGGTGATCTCATTTGTTAGTACCTACGTTATAAATGTTTGAACAGTACTTAAAATTATATGTAATAAAAGTATAAAACATATATTACATAACAAATATTTATATAGGACACTCACTATCTGATCTATATAAAATAGCTTATGTTCATCCAATATCTAATTATTTATTCAAAAAATACGACAACAGTCAGTATTTACTGCTTTGTAATTTACAAAAGTATTTTATTTTTTTTAATTCTCATTAATTAACTCAATAATTAGGTATTTGTTTACATAAATTACGCCACTGTATTATAAAAAAAAAACATCAATAATAATCATAAGACTTTGACGTTTAAATTTGTATACAAACTTCAATAAAACAAATATAAAACAAGTGAAAACAAACAATTGACTGAGTTAATTGTTGAAATACCATGCATAGTCAGTGTTGATTTCTTTATCACATAACACATACAAACATGTGACACAAACATAACTGATAATGAAGTATAGTACATATTATAAAATTTCCGCCTAATTGGCGCCCTCACGGGTAAACAATGATGTTTACGAAAAAATGTTTCAAACAAAAGTTGTTTAATTTTTGATAAGAAACATTTTTCATATTTAAACTTTTGTTCTATCTCTAACGGTTTACAAGATGGGTTCTACGGACCCAAAACCCAATTGACCTATGATGCTCATTTACGAACTTGACCTCACTTTTTACGTCCTGAGTACGCTGTAAAAATTTCAGCTCGATGTCTTTTTTCGTTTTTGAATTATCGTGTCCAAAGACGGACGGACGGACAACCGGAAATGGACTAACTAGGTGATTTAGTGAACACCTATGACAAAATTTTTTTCCTAGCTTATTTAGATTTCCATTTAAATAGTCCTACTATGGAACTTCCAGGAATGCCAATCAAATGGTTTTACAGTAGATGCATACCTCGAAGAAAAATAGGGGTTCGCACTAAAAATTAAAATCCATTCTATGTATAAAAGAATTTTTAAAATTAGTTAAGTAGTGAACACAAAAATGATAGTTTCTATATATTTTCACACAAAATTTCATCCCCTATTTCATCTCTTTAATCCCTTTAAGCGAGGAATTTCGACAAATCAATCGTCTCAATCAATCAAATCAATATCCTCTCGAAATTTCAAACTTCTATCATTAGCGATTTAGACTTTGCGCCAATATATCAGTCGGGACATTGCCTTTCTCTCCTCGAAATTATTTTTCCGATCTAGAAAGGTTTATGATTTTAAATAATATACAAAAATAAACATTTTTTATTTAAAATCGTTAAAATCGAAGCTGCCATTGAGATCTTCCCAAGAATGGTTATTTTAAGAATGCTTTTGTGCGATTATTACACACAAGAATTAAATAAAGTAAAATTTATTTATTGGTGCAGACACAGCATACAAAATCTCTCTTTAAAATGATCTTTTATAAAAATAAAATTACCTGCCTCAAACTGATACAATGAAATTAATGAGAAGAAGACATCTGCCACCAAAATTATAAAAACATTTTACCTTTTTTTATAGTAAGATCAAAGGCTGTGTTATATAACAGTCAGTAAGGTATTCAACTGTGACTGTTTGGCCACACAATATTAGGGTACAAAAAAATCTGGGATGATAAATACTCTTTTATAATAATCTAAGAGCTAGTTTGTCGAAAAAAATAGTTTGATTGAAACAATTCTTTTAAATCAATTATTTTCTTATTTTTTCCAAATTGCTGTCATTTTACAAGCTTTTATTCTACTTGCAAAGTTTGCATACAAAGTTAAATAAAGCTAGCTTAGTGACGTCATTCTAAATTCAATATGGCAGAATAGTTATTTTTTATGTGCTCCCAATAATATAGGTATCAAATGAAAGGGTTTGCGGAGAAAAATCTGAATAACATGTAAATCGTATGACAATGCATTTTTATGGTAAGGATGACCTGATTTTCTCATCGCTTCCAACATATGTGATGTACATACCTCTTTTAATAAAGAGGCTGCAGGTTGGAATCCAAGTATTTTTTTCGATATACTGGCTCTCATAATAAAAACTTTATCTCATTGTGAGAAAAAATGTAACCTTTAACGCACAGAACAGACGGTTAATTGGTTAAAAGTTTACAACTATCGATTTTAATTTTGAAAATGTAAATTTAACAAAAATTAAAAATTTAAATAAAAAATACTTTTTAGGGATAAGCTTTTATTGTACTAAAAAGTAGAAAATAATTTTTTCTAATGAGTCACTCATATACATGACTATTTCTAAATAAACAGCTAAGCCGAATATTGTGGACTATTCTCGAGTGCTATTTTATTTCAAGGGGATGAATTTTACATTAAAGTTCAAAATAGACAAATGCAATCGGGTAATATATAAAAAAACGCTTAAAAATAATTCTCCAAGCAAAAAATTTCAACCAAAATTAGACATACTAACATAATATAACAGTTTCAAAAAAACCACAAGTTTTTTAACAAAAATTATGTGGTATTACTTTAAAATTCTAATTTCTTACATTTTTTTTTTTTGGTTCTAAATAAATAATAAATTTATTACATAATACACATGTTTTTTGTTAGAATTTAAAAAAAAAAACAATTTTTTGAAGTTAATTATGGCTTTTTTACCTCCGTATACAAAATAAACTGTAGATAACCGATTGGACAACAGGCAGTTACTTTGTGTTTGGTTCGCAATATTTGGATCGATTTTAGTCCATATCTCAAAAACTATTCCACCAGTCAACAAATGCACCCGATTTTTTTTACTTTTTTGGTCAAAATTACCAAATATACTAAGTTTTGTCAAAATTGGAGAGAACAAAAATTTCTCGATTTTTTGCAATTTTTTTAAGGGGTACCCCTTTGAAAAAATCGAGAAAAACGGAAAAAAAATTTGGTTTTGGAATTTGATGAAACTCGGTGGATGGGGTAATTTTGATCCAAAAAGTATAAAAATCCGGTTAATTTAATGATTGGATGTAGAATTTCTGAGATATCGCAATATTTGGAACGATTTTAGTCCGTATCTCAAAAACTATTCGACCACTCATCAAATGCACCCGATTTTTGTAATTTTTGGGTCAAATTTACCTTATTTACTGAGTATTATCGAAATTGGAGAGAAAAAAAATTTCTCGATTTTAGGCAATTTTTTTAAGGGGTACCCCTTTGAAAAAATCGAGAAAAACGCAAAAAAAAAATTGGTTTTGGAATTTGATGAAACTTGGTGGATGGGGTTATTTTGATCCAAAAAGTATAAAAATCAGGTTAATTTAATGATTGGATGCAGAGTTTCTGAGATATCGCAATATTTGGATCGATTTTAGTCCGTATCTCAAAAACTATTCTACCAGTCATCAAATACACCCGATTTTTGTACTTTTTGGGTCAAAATTACCTAATATACTAAGTTTTATCGAAATTGGAGATAAAAAAATACGGAAAAATATTGAACAATCTCAATATACCAATTTTAACCTACATACGGAAGTTTTGTGGCGTCCCTGCGTTATATTTTAATGTACATAACAGATAATAAAAACGATGTTTATAGTTAAGGGTCATCTACTATCGTGAAAAAAAAGAATTTAAAAAAAATCTTTAATGATCTTCGTAAGACGTGAGATACTCGACAACTAGAATTTAAAAATCGTGAGTTATCAATCAAGAAAAAACACAATCTGGTTAAAGAACCTTTAATTTAGATTCTGTATTGAATAAGTCAATCCAAAATGAATATGGAATTTGGATTCTTAAAATACTTTAGAACAAAGATGTAGGTAATCGAGAAACAAATTTTTATTACAAGATTAGAAAATTTCTTAAAAAAATACTTTTAATTTTTTTCAAAATTTTCATATAAAAAAAATGCAAAAAGTGATTTGACCTTTCTATTTAAAAAATCATTGGACCCAAATTTTAAATCTGTTAAAAATATAATAATTTTTTGTTTTTATGCCACTCAAATTGGATCTCAACGCTTTTAATAATAACGATACACGTATAAGGGGGTTTTTGCGATATCACGTATAAGGGGGTTTTTGCGATCACTGACCCCGAATTTTCAGTCAAAATTCTGAATCCCTCCCTCTTTTAACCCACATAAGTAGATCTCTTAAATAAATAATATCCTAAAAATGCTCTTATATGCCATTAAAAGTATTCATTTGCAAAAAAATATGGTCTTTTTCATTTTGAGAGTCTTTCAGACCCTCGAAAGTTATTATTTGATTCTATCTGATTTATTTGAAGATTTAAACCCCCTTCACCCAAATGGAGCAGGGGTTAAAACTAAAAAGTTCCTCTTTAAACCATATAGAGTTTTTTTAGGATAATTTATTCTGAAGCCACTGCAAAAAACTGCTTGTCAATACATCCAGAAAACAATTTTTTCTTAAGAATCAATAAATTCTTGGTTCATTTATCGTATCAAACACTTTTAGTTTTTTATTGCCGTAAATGGCGCTCAAATGTAAGAAAACAAATTTTAAAAACGTTTTATTTTCGAAGTAAGCGCGAATGAAAGTTATAGGATTCGGTTTTAAAGTTATTTGGATGAGTAGGCGTCTAAATCCAAATCCCAAACCATTTTTCGGGCAAAAATGTTTTTTCTTAAAAGAAATAATGTTATTATGAGACCAGAAATCAAATTTTTTGAAATAATTTTCCTTGCTCACAAACATATCATTTGTAGAAACTAAAACTAAAATATTTGATGTTCTAGAAATGTGATTTTTTATCGATATAAAAATTCTTAGAAACCTAGTTTTAGCAGAAACCTCTTTTTATTTGAATTTATAAGAAAAAAACAGTTTGAAACTTACCTTTTTCGTACAAAAACAATAATATTTATAATCCCAAAACTCTGAATAACTTCTCTAGTCCATTAAAATAAGAAAAAATAAATGATCAAACCAAAAACTAAACAAGATTGCCACATGTTTTTCACTCAAATAAAAACAGTAAACAAATATTAAATCCGTGCAACAATAACTATAAAACTTTTAGTTTGTGTTCACCAACAATTTGATTATAGCGCCACGATCATCATGAAACTGGTACCTAATATAGTTCAAAGTATTATAACACTGCTGGTAGTGCTGGTAAACAATATTCAAACATTTCTCCCAACCAACAGCACCAGCAGCAAGTAAGTCGGTGAACGATAGAAATGTGTATAAAAACTTCAACTTGTTGAATTAATAAGAATACATTTTAATGTTGCACTAGGAGGTATTGACTGTTGACTATTGTGAAGATGCGATCACGATGTTTCTACATCTCATATAGGTTGACCATAACAGAAACCAAAGGTTCCTTGAAGAAGAATAAGCAGGTATAATTTTTGGGCAAATCATTAAATTGGACAGGCTCACGGTTTTAAGAAAGAAATTTTTCATGCTTATGTTTATTTCCTCAATTTGGATAAACTTTTCCTTCCGATTCCAGAAAGAAATTGAATCGCATGTACAGGGTGCACAAATTGAAGAAGTTCGATATAGGAATGTTAATGGTCGTTTAGAAATGTAGACCATTTTGGACAGATAATAAGGGAAACGTTTCAAGAAATCACTCCCGAGATATGTAGCAGTGTATTTAAAGAATTTTGTAAAAGAAACAATTACATGTATGGAATGCGAAGATGGATACGTTGAGGCAAAAACGAACTGAAGATCGTTAACATCGTTAACAATTCATTCCCAAAACAGTTATATTCAGTTCGTTTTTACCTCAACGTATCCACCTTCGTGTTCCGCACATGTAATTATGCTCTTTTGGAAAATTGTTTAGATAAAGTCCTACATATCTCGGGAGTGATTTCTTAAACCGTTTCTCTTATTATCTGTTCAAAACTGTCTACATTTCTAAACAATCATAACGTTCCTATCGAACTTTCCCAATTTGTGGGCAATCTGCACAATCGATGTCAAAAGCAAATATACCTGAATGTTAATATTTTCGAAAGCGGAGATTTTTGTTAAAGAATAATTTTTTTCCGTAAACCTTATAATAAAAAAGTTTTCTATATGTAGCCAACTTAAGCAGACACCATGTAAATGGAATCGAATTTCTCATTCAATGGATCTAAATTACCTTGAATTATATCGAAATTTGTTCCTTTATTTTTAGTTTTAATGTCGGCTATTGGATATCGAGTTGTTTTCAAGTAATGTCTTAAGTCTGATAATAGTGATAACAGATAAAGATTGCCAAATGTGTATTGAAAAGTAACTGATTTCAAACATAGTTTGGACCGAGATAAAAAGAAAGTTTTAAATAGGAGGAAAAATTGTGGGCATTAAGTGGAAAGCGCTGGGATTATTCAAAAACAGTTTTCTGATTTATGAACCTGAATGGTGACTCCATCTATTTTTTATAATGTAAACTACAAATTGTTCCCTACAAAGAAAAAGTGGTTCAAGCAATGAATAATAGATGGTTTATTACTACGAAGCAGAACTGTAATAAATATTTTCATTTTTTTTGTTTTCAGGAATTCATCTGTTTTAGAAAATCCAAAAGAGTTTTTTCGCTAGCTATCACTTACATGCTTACTTCAGGGACCAGGACTCCACATTTTTGAAATCTATTAGAGCTAGGTCAATTTTGATCACAAATTTGAAAAGTATGACTACATATACTTGATTTATCAAAATTGGATAAAATGTGGATGTGATAGAGCAAAATTAAATATTTTGGATTCTGATGACGTCATAAAGTTAAAAATTCGATTTTTTTGATAACACAGGAAATTTTGATCCGACCTTATTGGATTTTGGTTAAAACCCTTGATTTTTGAGTCATTCTTTTAAGCTGTGACGTCAATTTTTCGATAGGTATCACTTACGTGCTTAATTCGGTGTGCAGGACTCCACATTCTTGAAACCTATTAGAGCTGAGCTTAACATTAAGACTTCGTTAATATTGAGGCTTCGCACGAATGTTTTATTTGTAGATATTTTATAAATACATAAACATGCATACAAAAAAATCATTGTTCACACAAACTATCCCAAAACTGTATTCTTTCTTTAAATAAAGCATGCTTAAGTTGTGGTTTTAAATCAATATCTAAATAATTTTCATAATATGGAGTAAAAGGTTTCCATTCGATATTAATATGATCAGATTCTACTGGATTTGGATTACCCGATTTTGCAAAATTCGTCCATAATGTCGTCATTATATGTATACCCAATTCTTCTGGTGTACCCGGTAATATTTCAGGAGTGAGTATTTGTTTGAATAAATATGGTAGTTCTTCTGTATGGGCTGCACCATCATACGGTTCCCAATTATGTATCTTGGATTCCATTTTCATCGAATCGATGCTTATTCGAAATAAATAATAATAAACGGGTTGATTTGATTTACTTGCCAATGCTTTTGTAAATTTTGCGATTTTATATGCAAACAAAACGTCGGTCCAATACTGAAAATTGTAATCAAAATAAAGAATCATTCATAATCGTAAGAATTGTCTGAATAGGCTATACGGTTTTTTTGAAGAGATTTTATTTGATGACTAAAATGTTTAAACGGTGTCAAAAATTTTTTTACTTACATCTGTCGTACTTTCAATGTCAGTAATTTTGTAAAATTCCTTAATTTTATTATTGGCATTCTCAATGTCTTGTTTCCATTCCAGTTTTTCTTGTAAATATCCTGGTACCAGCTGACCATTGTCAAACCAACACTTTTTGAAAACGTTAAACACTGTCGAATTCATTAACAATCCCTCTTTATCGTTTAATCCTATTATTGTTGGTACTTGATTAAAGCGTCCTTCGCGTAAAAGATTTTCTGGAGTATCAGTTATAAATGCTGATGGAATATTTGGTTCAACGTTTGGTGATGCATCACAAAATTCACAGAATGCCTGAGCCTAAAAAAATTAAACTATCAATTATCACTTACGGATATTGGTTTAAAAAAAAAAGCCTGCAAGGACTATAATGTGACTGAGAGTATCTGCCAAGATAATTTATCAAAGAGCTTTTAATTGTAATCCAAACAAGGTCTTGACTGTTCTTTTCAATGCTATAATACATAGGGTTGCTTGCTCTCAAGGTTTCCACTTTCCTCCGAAGTTCTATAATAATATATAAACAAACCTCTGGAGCAGCAACAGTTCTTTGAGCCACCATTATATCTTCTAATTTTTGATTTTGTAAGAATTTTAAAATTTCTCTATCGTCAGTAGATTTACAATCTAATAAATGTATAAATTCGTAATCATGACGAACTTGCAATGCCCAAGGATCTAACGCTGTACCACTTTGTGAGATTGCTTTATGAAACAAGCCTTTGGATAGTGGTGATAAAAGATGGAAAGTAACAGAAACACCACCGGAACTTTCACCAAATATTGTCACATTATTTTTGTCACCTCCAAAAGCTGAAATATTCTTTTGAACCCAGCGTAAAGCTGCTGTTTGATCTTTTAATCCTGCATTACCCGTTACTTCACACGTTGGGTCTTTTAGACAAAGAAAACCTTTTGGAGAAAATATACAAAATCTTCAACTTCATTTCAATAAATACAAATATTATCTAAATACTTATCTCACCTAAAAATCCTAAACGATAGTTGAATGTTACTAAAACAATATTTTTGGCAACCAAAAATTCTGGACCAAAGGTATCTGCACTACTAGAACCTGCAAAAAAACCACCATGATGTATGAACACCATTACCGGTAATTTTTCTGGTGATTCATCGGGTAGCTATAATGAAAATTTGCCGTAAAATATATCGTTTTTCGGAAAAATTTATAAATATATGCATACTTTAGGTGTAAATACGTTTAAAAATAAACAATCTTCCGATCCAATAAATTTTTCGCCAGGCCTAAAGTTAGATTGATAACAAGGACTTCGTTCAACTTTCGCATCGAATATTTCATCTTCCCATGGCTCTGGTGGTTCAGGTGCCTTAAGAATTAATTTAAAAAAAATTATTTTCTTTTATCTCAAATAATTTAAAATTATTCTCAACCATTTTGAAGTTATTACCTTGAATCGTAAATTTCCAACGGGTGGTTTAGCGTATGGAATTCCTTGAAAACTTTTATAATCACTTCCATTCAGATCTTTAGCAATACGTCCACATAGTTTTCCTTGTTCTATTTCCAAAATGACATCACTGACATCAGTCATTTTTCAGAAAACGTTGATATAGTTTTGTAAGAATTAAAATGATAAAAATATATCGCTATTTCCCTATTCCTTAAAAAGAAAATCAATTATCAAACCATATCAAAATATTTTGACATATCCGGACATTCATCCCACTTTGCTCCTGTAAGATTATTTTTACCCAATTCAGTTACCATAGTTATAATAATTTCAATATTTACGATCGATAAAATATTTGAAACTGAAACAAAGTTGATAAATCGCAGCAGGATTTTTACTTATTTTAGGACGAGACAAAATGTGTATCAATATCGCTAAATAACTAATCCATATTCGATTGATTTATTATAAACTTTCAATTTTGTGTTTACGTAAAGGGCGCTTAGATTCGAAGTAAACGGGAATTTATAGCAATTATAGGAGTAGGAATTAAGTTCATAAATATTTGTAAGGGATTTAGGAGGCATATTCATGTAATAAAGAACATCTCTATTTCATTTGGCTAATAATTTTCCATTTACAAAGATATAATAACTACAAATCAATAAATTTATTGCCTATACAAATTATCCCAAAACTGCATCCTTTCCTTCAATAAATCCTTCTTCAATTGTGGCTTTAAATCAATATCTAAATAATTTTCTTCATTCAACGTAAACGGTTTCCACTCAACATTAAAATATGGTAAAACAATTACTGGATTTGGATTAGTATTTTTTGCAAAATTTGTCCATAATGTTGTCATAATATGTATGCCCAAAGCTTCTGATGAATTTGGTAATATTTCAGGTGTTAGTTTTTGATAAAATAAATATGGTACTTCCTCTGAATGGGATGCACCTTCATACGGTTTCAAATTATACATTTTCGATTGCATTTTCATCGATTCGATGCTTATTCGAAACAAATAATTATAAATTGGTTGTGATGTGTAACGTGCATATTTCTTTATAAAAGTTCCGATTTTGTATGCAAATAAAGTATCGGTCAAACACTAAAAAAAATTTCTTTAGATAATTTCATGAAAATTAAAGGATAGTCCGCAGACCACGCTCAAAAAACTTTAAAACATCAACATTGAAACTTTGTAGATGTGTTCTTCATATCCTTGCAGTTAGCATCTTTGGACGCAGTCCAAATGTTTAAACGCAGTCTTCTTGGCGCTCTCTGTTGATGATGTATTCATATGTGAGCTGTCAGTTTGTGACAGTTCAATGTACTGTTACTACAGGTGTTATATCGACGGATGTAGTAATTATGGTATATATTCATGGTAATACCATACAAAATATAAGTAATTAATACCATACAGTATGTCATCAAGTCTGACAAGCCACATACTATGATGTCAGGTCCGTTTTAGAAATTTTTAATGTAGGAGGCTTACCGCAAGGACATAAAAACGCATAAAAAAAGTCTCAACGGTGTTGTAATGATAAATTTTTTGTAATTAAGTTGTTTGCGCTTGTGACTATTAGGCACTTACATCTGTTATATTGTCAATTTCAGTAATTTTATAAAATTCCATTATTTTCTTATTAGTTTTCTCAATTTCGTCTTTCGATTTCAGTTGTTCTTGTAAATCTTGTGTTACGAGCACATCATTGTTAAACCAGTATTCTTTTAACGGTTTATATAAAGGCAAGTCCATCATTATTCCTTCTTTATCGTTTACTCCTATTATTATTGGTATTTGATGAAAGCGTCCTTCGCGTAAAATATTTTCTGGAGTGTCAGTTATTAATGCTGATGGAATATTTGGTTCAATATTTGGTGAAATATCACACAACTCACCAAATGGATGAGCCTAAAAAGTTACACTTTTAAATATTGCGTATACTACTTTTACGAATTTCTATTCAATTCTTTCCGGGGTATAAAGTTTTAGATTATTTTTGATTTTGTACCCACGTAGGATTTTCAACATCGCAATCTTTTCCAGGCGTTACGTTAAAATAATGAGATACAAACCAACCTCTGGAGAAGCAACCGTATTTTGAGCATTTAAGATATCTTCCAGATTTTGATTTTGTAGAAATTCTAAAATTTCTCTATCATCAGTGGATTTACAACCTAATAAATGTATAAATTCGTAATCATGACGAACTTGCAATGCCCAAGGAACCAATGCTGTACCACTTTGTAAAATTGCTTTATGAAATAAACCTTTCGACAATGGTGATAAAAGAAGGAAACTTATAGATACAGAACCAGAACTTTCACCAAATACTGTCACATTATTTGGATCACCTCCAAACGCTGCGATATTTTTATTTACCCAACGTAAAGCTTGAATTTGATCTTTTAATCCAGCATTACCTGTTACTTCACACGTTGGGTCTTTTAGACTAAGAAAACCTTTTAGCAAAGAAATACAATTAAATAACAAATTAACAAATATTTCAAATATTTATCAAACCTAAAAAACCTAAACGATAGTTAATTGTTACTAAAACAATAAGTTTAGCAACCAAAAACTCTGGACCGAAGCTTTCTATCGTACTAGAACCTGAAGTAAATGCCCCGCCATGTATCCATACCATTACTGGTAATTTTGCTGATGATTCTTTGGGTAGCTAAAATGAAAATGTGCTTTATTATAAAGTTTGAGCCGATTACCGATGAGCCTAGTGATTTTCTGGATCAATATAAGCCTATCTATTGTGTTTATAGATGAGACTTAATCTGCCATCTATCTATCCTTGTCTATTGTAACAGACATTTCGTTTTTTGGCTAGCTTCATGATGTTAAAACTAACTTCAACATGTAGTTTTCGTGTCACTCTGTGCGCGCGCATCTTAAGAATTCACTCTCTTCAACTTACTTTTGGTGTAAAAACGTTTAAAAATAAGCAATCTTCTGACCCTTCATAGTTTTTTTCCCAAGGCTTATAGTTACGCTGATAGCAAATACTTCGTTCAGTTTTCACATCCAATATTTCATCCTCCCATGGATCTGGTAGTTCCGGTGCCTTAAAAACACTTCAAGAAATACTATTTTCGAATTTTTAAGTAATTTTTTGAAAATAAATACCTTGAAGCGTAAATTTCCTACGGGTGGTTTAGCGTATGGAATTCCTTGAAAACTTTTATAATCATTTCCATTCAGATCTTCAGCAATACGACCACATAATTTTCCTTGTTCTATTTCCACAACAACGTTATCCATTTTTTCAAAATTGTACAATGGCTTAGAAATTAAATTGCAATGATCTTGAAAAAATGGCTGGAAAATTTCAAATTTAAATTCTTCTTTAAAAAAAATTCCATTCAAAGAAAATTAATTGTATTCAACCATATCAGAACATTTTTGGCATACCAAATAGTACAAGAAGTGGGAGAAATAATGTAGCTATTGATGTAAAAATTTTTCATGTTTACTTTAAAAAATTGTAATTTTACGATCTTATATAATTCCTAGTCGCTAGTATTTTCATAAATTACAGTTATATTCGAAAATCGATCCAAATCTCGATTTTCAATTTTTTTTGCATTTTTAAATAACGTTTTTATTGTACTTTATTGGCTACATTTGCTAACATCAACAGCGTTATTTTTTCCAAAAGTTACTTGGAAAATTATATCGTTTCTTTTTTAAAACCCTTCCAACCAACCATTGCTGCTACAAAAAATTATGAAAACCGAGCCTTCGCGCGAAATCTTATGCTTTTTTTTAAGTGTTGAGACCTCAGCATGTATTCCAGTTATGGAGGTTTCTCACTTATCCAAGTTCCCATGTAATTTATAAATATTTTGAAGAAAAGTAAAGCCTGCCTTTTAAAAGTCGTAAACGTTCGGGAACTTCTAAGAAGACTAGGTTCGTATATTTAAAATTTGGGGGTTGAATCACTCCTACTTTCTCTCTTTTATACAGAAAGAATGAGATGACTAAGTTATTAAAATTAATAACAGATTATGATATGTGCCCTAAGCGACATAAACTTATAGTTTTTATAATTGTTCAATTCTTCCGAATTCCACTTCAGCTATCGGCAAAACTATAAAATTAAATGAATGCACTTATCACATTATTAGATAATAGCTATTTTGAAATGACTAAGTTGCATTAAATTTTACCCTTGACAAATAAAATATTACCTTCTCCTTGAATATTAAAGAAAATTGATAAATCGGATATAGATTAGTTCAACTAAAATTGAAAATCGATTCGAAAAGGGTCAATATAGTCTGCCCTGACCCCAGTTATCAGTTTTGTTTCTATTTTACACTTTCAGCGATAGAATTAAGGGCATAAACATTAAAAACAATCGTTGTTGCGACTATCACAGGACACTGGCTGGGCGGAAGCATGCTGAACGCTTAGGCCTGGCAGTGTATCACGACTACTGCAGGAGCTGTCACAGTGATGACGAGGAGGAGACAATGTCTCATCTTCTATGTCACTGCCCAGCTCTTGTCATCAAGAGATGGACTAACTTGAGCCAGCCTCTCTTTGACGAAATCTCTGACCTAAAGTCAGTCGACGTCAAAGCCCTCCTGCTGTTCTTAAACAATAACTCCAAATGGTTCATGGAGTAGTGTCCGGGGGTGGGCCAACCCATTTACGGTATCACAGCAGGACCTATGGTCTAAGTGTGTCCCACCCCAAGACAGCCACTCTACCCTAACCTAACCTAACCTAATTCATAGTTTACGAATGTACCTAAGAAACACATTCCACAAGGTTTTAGCAAAAAAGTGAGCGGTTTATTTCATTTTCCTTTATTATCTGATTTTTGTTACATCTTTTATTGTACAAAAAAAGTTAAAAAGTCATACACAGCAGAATAGAGGTGAATTGGGAATGAAAATCTAAGACGTAAAAATATCTTGGTGTTTTTCTATTCGACGTACTTTTAGCGAAATAAGGCACGGTAATATCAATAAATGATTAATCGTTGTTATCGATCCTCACAATAAATCATCAATAAATCGATCCTCTATAAATCATTGTTTATATAAATTATCCCAAAATTGAATTCTTTCATGTAATAAATTCTTCTTCAATTGTAACTTAGACCCAATCTCCAAATAATTTTCATCATTTATGGTAAAAGGTTTCCATTCGACATTAATATGTGGATCAGGTATTTCTGGATTTGGATTACTAGTTTTTGCAAAGTTCGTCCATAATGTTGACATAATATGCACAGCAATACCTAATGGTGTATTTGATGATGGTAAAGAACCGAATACTGATTTAAATAAATAACCCAATTCCTCAGCATGGGCTGCACCCTCGTACAAATCCAAATTAAAAATGGCGCATGCTCGTTTCATTTCATCTATGCTGATTTGAAACAAATAATTATAAACTGGATGATTTGATTTTCTGGCAATTTCTCTTGCAAAGACTTGAGTTTTATACGTGAATAAAACATCGCTCCAATACTGAAAATGAAGAATATTTTAATTTCTGGTAGTACGAACACTAAGACAATTTTAGATTTAGGGTTGAAATTATTTGTATCTTATTTTAAACTTGATGAATTTTGTTATAACTTCATGAATGTGGACGAAAAATAAGAATACAATTTTTCGATATACGCCTTGATTTTCGAAATATCGAAAGCTATAAATAACTAAACAAAATTTTCAATTTTCGATATTTTGAACATTCTTACTTTTCGTCTTAACGTCAACGAATAACCGGAATTGATGGCTCCCCGTATTTTAAAACTTACTTACGTCTTTCATACTTTCGTAGTCATTAAATTTATAAAACTCTTTTATTTTCTTTGTAGTTTTTTCAATTTCATCTTTCGATTTTAATTTTTCTAGCAAATCTCGTGGTATAAGCAAATCTTTTTCAAACGAATATAAGGTAAATTTCTTGTAAAGCGGTAGAATCGTAATTAAACCTTCAGCATCGTTTGTACCTATCATTATAGGTACAGCATTAATAAGACCTTTTTTTAATAAATTTTCCGGAGAATCAGTTAAAAATGCTGATGGATTGTTTAATTCAATGTCTGGTGTAACTTCACAAATTTCTCCACATGGCTGAGTCTAAAAAATGTATTTCAAAAGTTTAACAATTTATAATAATTATTTATTTCAAAATTTCAATAACCTCGGGAGAAGTGGACAATGTCTGAGCTTTCAAAATGTCTTCGATCTTTTGATTTTGTAAAAAATCCAATATTTCTATATCGTTGGTAGATGTACATCCTAACAATCTAACAAAATCATAATCACGACGAATTTGTATTGCCCAAGGATTCAAGGCTACACCACTTTGTAAAATTGCCTTATGAAATAATCCTTTCGATAGGGGTGATAAAAGATGGAAACTAACTGAAGCTGAACCAGCACTTTCACCAAAGAGAGTCACATTATTTGGATCACCTCCAAATGCTGAAATATTCTTTTGTACCCAATGTAAAGCCTCTGTTTGATCCTTTAATCCAGCATTACCTGTTACCTCACATTTTGGATCGTTTAGTCTAAGGAAACCTTTAACAAAGAAATTTTATTAAAAATATATAATTCGGTAAATATTTCAGCATTTATCGTACCTAAATATCCTAAACGATAGTTTAAGGTTACCAAAATCACATTTTTTGCGACTAAAAATTCTGGACCAAAAGTTTCAGAATTGCCAGAACCCATATTAAATGCTCCACCATGAATCCAAACCATTACTGGAAGTTTTGTTTGTGATTCTTTCGGTAACTGAAAAGAAAATGAATCATAAGCTTAAGAGCATGTTTTCGATTGAAAAGGTGGCTTTTTTAAGTTGACATATGCTTAAAACTTAATGATAAAATAAGAATGAAATGCTTTTCTGGATTGGAATCGTTTTTGTCCCACTTACCTGAGGTGTATAAACATTCAAAAATAAACAATCTTCTGAACCACTATCCGTTCCAGGTAACGCAAAAGTCACAGGACAAACACTTCGCTCTTTTGTCGCATCTAATATATCTTCTTTCCATGGTTCAGCTGGTTTTGGTGCTTTAAATCTTAATTTTCCAATTGGTGGTTTTGCGTATGGAATCCCTTGAAAACTTTTATAATAATTTCCATTTGCATCTTTTGCAATGCGTCCACGTAATTTTCCTTGTGTAATTTCAACAATAACATCAGCCATGTTTAGTAACGGTTCCGTCTACTCAAACAAAGGAACTTGCTTCAAAGTTAACAATTCTAACACACTCACTCTAACATTTTAGGGTATTAAAATGTTTTTGACGGTAATTTTAAAAACACAACTGGCTTTTATACAAGCAATGTTGTTGACTCAACGAATTAGACAGTTCAAATGATGAATTTTAAAAGTAATTTTAACGTTTAGCCGTGAAAAAACATATAAGTATGATCTTGAGTAGGAAATACGAATCATTGTGGTCAGTGGCGTATTGTAATCAGTTTTGAATAGTAGTCTAGTCGACAAGTTCAAATTGGGGAAATATAGAAATACTGGTCGTCGAAAATATGATGTCTAGAAAGTATGTAATCCTACTAAATTTGGGACAAATTTTTTTTAAATTTGTGGTCAAAATTAGCCTAGCTCAAATAGGTTTCCAGAATGTGGAATCCTGGTCCCAGAATTAAGCACATAAGAGATAGCTAGCGAAAAACTGGCATCACAGCTAAAAAGAATGACCCAAAATTAGTGGGTTTCATAAAAAATTCCAATTAGATTGGATTAAATTTGCCTGTATTATCAAAAAAATCGAATTTTTTAACTTTATGACGTCATTAAAATCCAAAAAATTAAATTTTGCTCTATCACATCCAAATTTCATCTAATTTTGATAAACCAAGTATGTAATCCTACTAAAATTGGGTCATAAATTTCAAATTTTGTAATCAAAATTAACCTAGCTCTAATAAGCTTTAAGAATATGGATTCCTGATCCCGGAATTAAGCACATAAGAGATAGCTAGCGAAAAACTAACATCACAGCTGAAAAGAATGATCCAAAATTAGTGAATTTCAACAAAAATTCCAATAAGATCGGATCAAATTTGGCTATGTTCTCAAAAAAATCGAATTTTTTAACTTTATGACGTCATCAGAATCCAAAAAAATTAATTTTGCTCTATCACATTATTCAAACTCGTGATCAAAATTAAGCTAGCTCTGATAGGTTTCAAGAATGTGGAGTCCTGATACCGGAATTTTTTATTTTGACAACAATCTAATAAATACGCCACTTTCGGATTAACTAGAACTCAGAATGAATAATGAAATTTTGTGTAATGTTTAATCAATAATGGTAGCCTTGACTAAATCATAAAATAGTTTTTAATAATAATTTTTTTGGGTATTTCTTCATATCAGTGGCGGATTTCAAGGGTGGGAAAGCAACAATTTTTCCACTGAGCCCCCGAAATAGGACACCACAAGGGGACTTGAAGAGAACTTTCGAAGACTAAAAATAAAAGAGGGGGAAAAGACGAATTTGTAAAAAGGGCACGACAAGGGAGAACCAAGTTCATGAATGAAGACTAAAAAAAAAGATGAATAAGGCACAAGACAAATTGTTATATTTGTATGGAAGGCCATCGCCAGGGAGGTACCAAGTGCATTAACGAACTAAAAAAAAGGACCCTATTTATAAAGGCCTTTTTCTTTATATCCGCCACTGATTCTTATATATTAGACAATAATAAAATTATGGATTTATGACTATAATAAAATAAAATGGCCCAAGTGCGTGTTGTTCCTATACCCATAAAATTAGGGTCTCATATAGTTATGAATAATTTAGTGGACGGGTCTTTTAAAATTGGAATGAAATATTTTTAATGAATAATGTTCATTTATTTGAAGTAAAAATTAAAAATAATACATTTTACAAATAAATAAATCGTTATTTGTACAAACCATCCCAAAACTGTACCCTTTCCTGGAGTAAGCCCTTTTTAAGTTGTGGCTTTAAATCAATCTCCAAATAATTTTGTTCGTCATTGGTAAATGATTTCCATTTGTCAGTTATAAATGGATCAGGTTTTTGTGAATTTGGATTGCCAGTTTTCGCAAAATTCGTCCATAATGTTGTCATTATATGTAAGCCAATAGCTTGTGGTGTATTTGGTAATATTGCAGGAATCGCTTCCATTTTAAATAAATATGGTATTTCATCTAAATGATTTGCACCATCGTAAGTTTCCCAATTAAATAATTTGCAACTGAATTTTAAATCATTAATGCTGATTTTAAATAAATAATTGTAAACTGGATTATTTGATTTCCGTGCGTATTCGTTTGTGAAAACTTGATTTTTATGTGCAAATAACACATCGGTCCAGTACTGAAAATAAAATACAGTTTTTTCCAAAATGCCAGAAGAAAAACTAACACAAAAATTGACTTACATCTGTCATACTTTTGAGGTCACTAATTTTATAAAATTGCTTGATTTGCTTTATAGTTTTTTCGATTTCTTCTTTTGATTCGAATTTTTGAAACAAATCGCGTGGTATTAGCAAATTATTTTCAAATGCGTACTTTTTATAATCATAAGAAAAGAAATGCATGTCAATTAGCAAACCATCTTTATCGTTTACTCCTATTATGATTGGAACATCATTAAAACGACCTTCACGCAATATATTTTCTGGAGAATCGGGTAAAAAAGCTGATGGAATGTTTGGTTCAATACATGGAGAAACTTGACATACTTCACCGCACACCTAATACATTTTATTTAAACGTTAAAAGTGGCCAAAAATTTATCAAACTATTTGGGTAAATTGTAAGGGAAATACTACAGATAATATAGAAGCTTGATACTCTTCTTTTTAAAACAAATCGGTAGGCTCGCTTCCCAAATTAAATCAGAATTTTCTATTTAGTTTCTCAATTAAGTTATGCAATACATATTACACGACTGTAGTAACATTTAAATAATTGCCGTTAACTAATCATCGCATAATAAAATGAACAAACCTCAGTTGGAATAATAATTTTTTGAGCATTCAAAATATCTTCTAAATTTTGACTATGTAAAAATTCCAGTATTTCTTGATCATCAGTAGAATTACAGCCTAACACTCGTATAAATTCGTAATCGTGACGAATTTGTAGTGCCCAAGGATTCAAAGCGACGCCACTTTGTAAAATTGCTTTATGAAATAAACCTTTCGACAATGGAGATAAAAGATGATAACTAACAGAAGCTGAACCAGCACTTTCACCAAAGATTGTCACATTATTTGGATCACCTCCAAAGGCTGAAATATTTTTTTGTACCCATCGTAAAGCTTGTGTCTGATCTTTTAATCCAGCATTTCCGGTGACACCACATTTTGGATCTTTTAGACTGAGGAAACCTTTTACGAGAAATAGAATTTTTTAAATACAATTTCCATAAATTTTCTAACAATTTTCTCACCTAAATAACCTAAACGATAATTAAAAGTTACCAAAACAACATTTTTCGCAACTAAATATTCTGGACCATAGAAATCTGAATTTCCTGAACCGAAAAAAAATCCACCTCCATGTATCCATACCATTACCGGTAATTTTTCTTCAGTTTCTGTGGGTAACTGTTAAAAATCATTATACAACAAAAATAAAATTTTTTTCGAACTTACGCTTGGTGTATAAACATTTATAAATAAACAATCTTCAGAGCCTGTTGTATTTCCTCCTGGAAGAAAACTAGGTACATAACAATGATCACGTTCTTTTTTCGCATTTAAAATCGCGTCCTTCCAAGGTTCGGGTGATTCGGGTGCCTTTAGCAATAGTAAACTTTAATAATATGTTATAGTGTGGTTAATCTACCGAATTTTGATAATCAATTGGAAAAAGGCTAATTTTGTTAAATAGGTTTTTTTCGTTGTAAAAAACAGAGTGAAGGAGTTTTCCAGTTCTGGAACGATCCACATGACCTTCTGCACGTAGTTTTGGGACAATTCTCTAAATTGTTTTCGGAACCCAAAAACTGCTTTTCTTTATTTCTCACAACTAAATAAACCTATTTAAAACAAATTAGCCTTCTCCCAAAATTTTTTGAATTGATAATCAAAATCCAGTAAATTTACCCCACTATTATACAAATTTTTGAATTACCATAAATCGAAGTTTTCCAATTGGAGGTTTAGCGTATGGAATGCCTTGAAAACTTTTATAATCATTTCCATTTGCATCTTTTGCAATACGTCCACATAATTTCCCTTGATCGATTTCAACAATAGCGTCAACCATTTTTCAATTTCCCAAAAATTCGTTCTAGTAGTTTTCAATAAAAAATAACAACACTTTTAATAAATCAGGGAAGACAAGAGATAAAAGATTGTCCATTTGATTGAAGGATCTAATGCATTTATAGTTCCTAAATGTAATATAATCCTGTTCTATTCTTGCATAATTTACAAAGAAATAATTGTGTTACAAAAAAATTTGAATAAATTTTGTAGTTTTTTTTATTATTGACCGTGAATTATGCATAAAATAATTTAATTTTTTAGAAGAAATATTCGCAATTAATATAAATACCAAAAATACATGATTCTCTCTTATAACACGGTAGATTCACAAAAAATATTGTTCCTAGAAAAAGAGTTATGTTCTAAAAACTGTTTTTCTGCCCAGCGATTATTTTTTTTTGATTTTGTTTACCTACTCTAATACTTTCAATTTTTTAACTTTTTTGAATTATGTTCTTTTCTCATCTAAGGTTGAAGAAAACATGTTCTTGTGAGTGCTTAGAACGACAAAGTTCTTATACGGGAGCTAAGTTGGATTATGTATGCCGTGGATAGAAACTTACTTTTGTGTATGTGTCTTTGCTAGCTTACTATGATCTTTGTTAGACTGAGCACGCCCTTTTAAAATACAGTATAAATTTTCGTTGTAATAAAACAGTAAATAAACAAATTAAATTTGCAAGTGTTAATAGTTTTTATGGAGTCTTTATAATAAAAAAAAAACCTTGAAAGGTTTATTAAATACCTATCTTTTTGGTTCAAGAGCTGATACAACGTTTTCGAGAGTATATTTTGTAATTTTTAGACGGTTGAATTTTGGATATTTCTTTGATTATTGAACTCTTAAATAAGGATGAATTACAGCTTGCATCTTAAAGCGAGGCTGCGTTAATTAACGCGATCATTTTTTGATCTTTTTACAAAAAACTGATATCAGACCAATTTTAGAGAAGGGCTTTTAAAGAATAATATGTTCATTTATGAACCTCTTTAATGATTTTAAAATGAGAAATTTTCGCAGCTGCCGTTTTGAAATAAATTTTTTCGTGAAGTTGGTGGCTCTAATACTATTCAATTTGTTGATAAATTTGCTAATTAAGAAATTGTTTAAATGATTAAATAATTTAATACGTTTTTATTTTAATTTACAAAATATTTAGTATTCGTAATATTTAAACAAGGGAAATGTGATAAATTGTGATAGGAAAGTTCCCACTAAAATAAAAAGTTCTGACTCCCGGAAGTTAACCGTTACCCAGTTAAGTTAATCAATTGTTTATAAACAAAATTTTCTAAATATTTGAAATATTGAAAATATTTTGATAAATTACTTTTAGCGAATTGCCAACGGGAATTTAAATTAATTAAAATTTTTATTTTTTTTTTTAAATAATCAATATACTTAAAGTTATTGTTTGTACAAATTATTCCAAAATTGAATTCGTTCTTTGAATAAACTTTTCTTCGATTGTGGTTTTAAATCAATCTCCAAATAATTTTCATCACTTGGCGTAAAAGGTTTCCATTCCACATTTATATGTGGATCAGAGGTTGTTGGATTTGGATTACCAGTTTTGGCAAAATTAGTCCATAATGTCGTCATTATATGTACACCTGCAGCTTCTGGTGTATTTGGCGTTACCAAGGGAGCTACCGCTGTTTTAAACAAAAATGGTAAATCATCACCATGATTCGCACCTTCATATACATCCCAGTTAAATATTTTGCAACTAAATTTTAAATCATCAACGCTGATTCTAAATAAATAATTGTAAACTGGATTACTTGCTTTCCGTGAGAATTCGGTTGCAAAAACTTGACTTTGGTGTGCAAATAAAACATCTGTCCAATACTGAAAATAAAAGATATTTAAATTAATTAAATCTAAAAGCTAATTCTTAAATGAAGCGTTAAAATTTACTTACATCTGTCATACTTTTAATGTCAGTAATTTTATAAAATTCCTTAATTTTTTTAACGGTTTTCACAATTTCTTCCTGTGATTTCAATTTTTCCTGTAAGCCACGAGGAACAAGTAAATCATTTTCAAAGGCGTATTCTTTAAATCGAATAAAGAAATGCATATCCATCATTAAACCATCTGCATCGGTTACTCCAATCATTATTGGAACATCATTAAAACGACCTTCGCGTAAGATATTTTCTGGTGAGTCAGGTAAAAATGCAGATGGTATGTTTGGTTCTACGTTTGGTGATATCTCGCATATTTCGCCGCATGGCTGAATCTAAAAATTATAACTAGATTTAATTTTGAGGCTCGGTGATAATTACTGAAATCAGTTCTCCTTATTGAGGGCCAATTTTTAACAATTTATTTTGAATAAATGAAAAATTAACTTACCTCAACAGGAACAGTAGCTTTTTGAGCTTTCAAAATATCTTCGATTTTCTGATTTTGTAGAAATTCCAGAATTTCTTTATCGTCAGTAGATTTACAGCCCAACAATTTTACCAAATCATAATCATGGCGTGCTTGGCTTGCCCAAGGACTCATTGCGACACCACTTTGTAAAATTGCTTTATGAAATAAACCTTTTGATAATGGTGATAAAAGTTGATAACTAACAGAAGCAGAACCAGCACTTACACCAAATATTGTCACATTATTTGGATCACCTCCAAAGGCTGAAATATTTTTTTGCACCCATCGTAAAGCTTGTGTTTGATCTTTTAATCCAGCATTTCCTGTTACACCGCAACTTACATCCTTCAGACTAAGAAAACCTTTAGGAAAATAAAAATATTATCAATTCTACATTTTCGTAAGGAAATTTTTAATAATTCTCACCTAAATATCCTAAACGATAATTAATAGTAACTAATACAACATTTTTAGCAACCAAATATTCTGGACCAAACAATTCAGAATTGCCAGAACCTAAATAAAATCCCCCACCATGTATCCAAACCATTACTGGTAGTTTCTCGGATGTTTCTTTGGGTAACTAGTCAAAATAAAACCCAGCTATTATTTTTAATATTTTAAAATTTTTTTTACAACATACCTTTGATGTAAAAACATTAAGAAATAGACAATCTTCAGCTCCAGATGGATTGACTCCTGGTTGAAAATCAGGTGCAAAACAATGACTTCGTTCTTTTTTTGCATCTAAAATCTCATCTGTCCATGGCTCAGGTGGTTGGGGATCCTTAATTAAAATATTACAAATAAAATATTTATCAAAAACTATGAAATAAGCTTAGAATTACCTTAAATCGTAATTTTCCAATTGGTGGTTTTGCGTATGGAATCCCTTGAAAACTTTTATAATCATTTCCATTTGAATCTTTAGCAATACGCCCACATAATTTTCCTTGTTCAATTTCAACAATAACATCAGCCATGTTTACAAACGGGCAAAATTGTTTATTATAATGAACTCAATAAAGATCCCGATAAGTCGAGGAGAACTAACTCAATTGATTTATCTTAAATATGTTTTAATATTTATATACTTGATATTTGAGTCACGTCACGCGGTTCCTTGATATTAAACCACAATTCATCTTTATGCTAATCTATAAACATAAACATAAATACTGAATTACTAAACAGAATATTTTAAATATGTAATGAGCCTTGATAGCCGTTTCTCATGAAAATTAATTTGGCAAAATTAAGCAAATTGATTGCGATTAATTTTAGCGTCATATCTTGGATTAACCTTTGTAACCTTTATTAATACATACGCTAACAAATTGGATCTTAATCAAAAATACCTAAAAAAATAAATAATAGTTTAAAAAACTAAATACGCTTTTGTAAATAGCTTCGTTAATAACTATTAAATGTTTGAAAAATAATAGAGTGATTAAACAAAATCGTTCTATCGATAAAAAGCGTGAGGTGCCAGGTCTAAATTATTAAAAATATTTTATTGGCAGATAAGCACGCCTCGCTGTTTTTCGATGAAATGATTTTTCGCTTAATCACTCTATTTTTATTTTAACTATTATTTATTCTACACTTTTTAATTCAGCTTTAGAACATAGTGTACACGAGAGGACAGAAAAAGTTTAGTAGACATTTTATTGAACCTTAACTATAAATAATTCTGTATCAATAGGGAATAATCCTGAGGTCGAATTGGCCATATTACCCACAAAAATATGAAGCTAGATTTGATACCATGATACCATTTGAAAGTAAAATTAAAATTGATTAAAAAAGCGAAGAAGTTCACAGAAGAATGTAAACGTTCATATTTTACATTCTAGTACTTAAAGATTTTTAAAAAACCAACTTCACTTTTCTGTACGTCCAATAAGAATTATTCACCTATTACGGATCAACAATACTGAAACACTTTGTATTTATTGCAATATTTATAGACTTAGATGTGCCAGTGTCATTGTCAGGGCTTCTAAATGACATGATATAATAAAGTTATTGTATTTTTTAATTAGCTAATTTATAGGTACTAGGTACATAACTAATTTAGGTATTGTATTCCTTTTATCAATTGATTAAAAACTATTATAGAATATTAAACTATACTGCCTTAGTTTTTCAAAACCATAGGTACAGTATTTTCATAAAAAAAACAGTTTTTTAATCTTTCTATGAAAACGAAAACGTGGGCAAAACGATTCAAGCGAAAAACTGCTTCAACACAGTATGAATTGGCTATAAATTTTTTTTGGAGTATCGAACTTTTGGAGGACGAAAATCGTTGTTATCTCATCCTTACACTTTTGAAGTTCCTAATTCCAGAAGTTAATGATGATATATATAATTTCTTCTTTAAAAAAAAGATCAAAATAGATTTTAAGAATAAAATATATGGACAGCAACCTTTTACACTTTCTTCGGTTCGTATCAGATAGGAAAAACACAAAAAATCTTTCCGTTTTCAGTTTTTGCTAGGCAGACATTCACGATTGGTATCTTCTTATTTTATATTTATTTACTTTGAAGGAATCATAATTTTTGGTAAGAATTTTTTTTTATTTGCTTATCTTATCTCTGGATAAGAATGTTCCTTTGCTATTGTGATCTTCGGCTATAATTTGACTATGCTAATAGCTTATATTTGCTATTTCGTCTTCGGCGAGGCAATCACTTTTTATAGAATTAGGATTATTAGAAACGCTGATTTCTCAACATTGCAGAAATGACACACTTTTTCTTTTATCTTGTATTTAGGAAATTACCTTCGACTCTTCCATATTGTATTTACTTAATACAGGTTGAAATGATCACTAAACCATAGCAAAGAATTTGTATTTTTCAAGGTCCAGTAAAAAAATAGTGTTTTTACTACAATAAAGCAGATTTTTAATTTTTTCTATTCCTAAAATTAGTGCTAAAACTAATATAAAAATAATAATGATGTAGGTGGCCTCTGTTATAGGGGTATGTCAGGAAAATGGAGGTTAAACCCCATTATTATTATATTAAAAAACATCTCAGAAGTTTTTAGAAAAAATATTTAATTTGTTATCCATATATTTACAATTACAATAATTTGAATTTCTTTAATGTACAAAAATAGATTTCATGAAAAATTAAAATTAATTAAAATTCTTGAGTTTTAAAAAATAATCACACATTCTTCTCGAGGCCATGCATATACTTAAAATTATTGTTTGTACAAATTATTCCAAAACTGAATTCGTTCTTTCAATAAACTTTTCTTTGGTTGTGGTTTTAAATCAATTTCCAAATAATTTTCATCATTTGGCGTAAAAGGTTTCCATTCTACATTTATATGTGGATCAGATGTTGCTGGATTTGGATTACCAGTTTTGGCAAAATTCGTCCATAATGTCGTCATTATATGTATACCTGCAGCTTCTGGTGTATTTGGCGTTACAAAAGGACCCAATGCTGATTTAAATAAATATGGTAAATCATCACCATGATTCGCACCTTCATATACATCCCAGTTAAATAATTTGCAACTAAATTTAAAATCATCAACACTGATTCTAAATAAATAATTGTAAACTGGATTACTTGCTTTCCGTGAGAATTCGGTTGCAAAAACTTGACTTTGGTGTGCAAATAAAACATCGGTCCAATACTGAAAATAAAAGATATTTAAATTAATTATTTAAAAATTAATTCTTAAATGAAGCGTTAAAATATACTTACATCTGTCATACTTTTAATGTCAGTAATTTTATAAAATTCCTTAATTTTTTTAACAGTTTTCACAATTTCTTCCTTTGATTTCAATTTTTCCTGTAAGCCACGAGGAATAAGTACATCGTTATCAAATTGGTATTTTTTGAATTCAATAAAGAAATGCATATCCATTAGTAAACCTTCTGTATCGGTTACTCCAATCATTATTGGAACATCATTAAAACGACCTTCGCGTAAAATATTTTCTGGTGTGTCGGGTAAAAATGCTGATGGTATGTTCGGTTCTACGTTTGGTGATATCTCACATATTTCGCCGCATGATTGGACCTAAAAATTACATACCCCTTTTACTATTGCAGTCTCAGAGATAGTTAGTTACTGAAATTACTAGAAGATTCTCTCATTTATGTCTTCATGATCTTAGTTTGACAATCATTTGGAAATCGTATTTTTATTTCTAATTGCACAAAATAAGAAGTCTAAGTACTTGATTTTTTGGCACTGCTTTATTCATTTACTGAGTTAATAGAAATGCCCAAGAATCCAAATCCAACAGCCATAAAGTGTGGTCCTTTGACACTTGGCCTGAACAAGTTTTGACACTTTGGAGGAATTTTTTGACAAAACTCTAAAGGTAACATTTTTGTATGAAATCATAGAGGGACAACTCTCTAGTTTTCTTTTCACACTCTCTTTAGGGAGTAGCAATTATTGACGATTTATTTTGAATGAATGAAAAATTAACTTACCTCAACAGGAACAGTTGCTCTTTGAGCATTTAAAATGTCTTCTATTTTCTGATTTTGTAAAAATTTTAAAATTTCTTTATCGTTAGTAGATTTGCAGCCCAACAATTTAACCAATTCATAATCATGGCGCTTTTCGCTTGCCCAAGGATTCATCGCAACACCACTTTGTAAAATTGCTTTATGAAACAAACCTTTTGATAATGGCGACAAAAGATGATAACTAACAGAAGCAGAACCAGCACTTTCACCAAATATTGTCACATTATTTGGATCACCTCCAAAGGCTGAAATATTTTTTTGCACCCATCGTAAAGCTTGTGTTTGATCTTTTAATCCAGCATTTCCTGTTACACCGCAACTTACATCGTTCAGACTAAGAAAACCTTTAGGAAAATAAAAACATTTTCAATTCTACATTTTGGTAAGGAAATTTTTAATGATTCTCACCTAAATATCCTAAACGATAATTAATAGTAACTAATACAACATTTTTAGCTACCAAATATTCCGGACCATAAAAATCAGAATTTCCAGAACCTAAATAAAATCCCCCACCATGTATCCAAACCATTACTGGTAATTTCTCTGATGTTTCTTTGGGTAACTAGTCAAAATAAAACCCAGCAATTATTTTTAATATATTAAAATTTTTTATTTACAACATACCTTCGGTGTAAAAACATTAAGAAATAGACAATCTTCAGTTCCAGAAGGTTTTGTTCCTGGTAGAAAATCAGGTGCAAAACAATGACTTCGTTCTTTTTTTGCATCTAAAATCTCTTCTGTCCATGGCTCAGGTGGTTGGGGATCCTTAATTAAAATATTACAAGATTAATATTTTTCAAAAACAATTAAATAAGCTTATAAATACCTTAAATCGTAATTTTCCAATTGGTGGTTTTGCGTATGGAATGCCTTGAAAACTTTTAAAATCATTTCCATTTGAATCTTTAGCAATACGCCCACATAATTTTCCTTGTTCAATTTCAACAATAACATCAGCCATGTTTACAAATGGGCAAAAAATTATTTATTCCAAATAATGAAATCGTTTCAAAATATTTTGTAAATAGGCCAGAATCTGTTTATTGAACTTGTTTTCAAATTAAAACTTAAAACGTTTATCAGAACAATTAAATCTATTTTTATGTAATATCAATAATGATTATGTCTCTGTTCCCGATAAGAGTCGGAGAACTAACTCAATTGATTTATTTTAAATATGTTTTAATATTTATATACTTGATACTTGAGTCACGTCACGTGATCTCTTGATTATGAAAACACAATTCATCTTTGTGGTAATATCAACAGTAAACAGAATATTTTGTATATGTAGCGTAGCCATTCATCCATCTTAATTGATAGCCTTGAATAGTCTATAAAAAAACAAATTAACTTTTGTGATAAATTTTCTCATGAAAAATAAATTTGGCAAAATTAAGCAAATTGATTGCGATTAATTTTAGCGATCATAGTTAGCCATTTTATCATATTTTTGACTCGTCATGGTAAATTGATTTGGCAACCAAAAAATGTTATCTTAAAACAAGTCTTCCCTTATCATCCTTCCAGTAATGACCTTCTTTCGTATGTGGAAGTTTTTCCCATTGAAAAAATCAAGAAAAACGCAAAAAAATTTTGGAATTTGATGAAACTCAGTGGATGGGGTAATTTTGATCCAAAAAGTATAAAAATCAGGTTAATTTAATGATTGGATGCAGAATTTCTGAGATATCGCAATATTTGGATCGATTTTAGTCCGTGTCTCAAAAACTATTCGACCAGTCATCAACTGCACCCGATTTTTGTACTTTTTGGTTCAAAATTACCTTGTATACTAAGTTTTATCGAATTTGGAGATTGAAAAAATGTCTCGATTTTTTGCAATTTTTTAATTATGCAAGTAACATAACTTTTTTTTGCTGGCAAAACTTAGTTTCGTACTTTCCTAAGGGGTCCAAATAACATATCAAAAAAATAGCTTTACATCGCCTTTTGAAGCTTTTTTTTTAAGATTTTACTGGCGTACCTTAATACTTCTACAACATTTTTCAGTTAATAATGTAAACAAACATAATAAATAAAATAGGAAAGGTATTTTTCAGAATAAATAATCAAGGTTACCATGAAGTAACTGATGAAGTAGGGAATATTTTATCTATAAAAATAATTTATCAATTAGTGATACCAAAACAAAAGAAGTGTTTACTATCTTTGTATATATAAAAATAAATTGCTGTGGGTCTTTGGGTCTTTGTCCAACTTATTACTGTGTGTCCGAAACAGTAATGAATCGTAGGTGGTGGTGGTGGTGGTGGTGGTGGTGGTGTGGGTGTGGGTGTGGGTGTGGGTGTGGGTGTGGGTGTGGGTGTGGGTTGAGTTGGGTTTTTTTTCAATTTTATTGATCTGTATATATAAAAATAAATTGCGTGCGTTAGTCTCGCTAAAACTCAAAAACGGCTGGACCGATTTTCAAAATTTTTTTTTTGTTTTGTTCGCTATAGTTCAGGGTTGGTTTAGAAAAAAAAACTAAACAGAGCTGATATTAGAGTCATCGTAGAGTTACTCACAGGGCATGATAACCTGAACAAGTTCCAACATCAGATTGGAAAAGACTATTTCCCGCGTGTGATAGATGCGGAGAAAATTCAGAAGAAACAACGATCCTTTTTCTCTGTTACTGCCCAGCGCTCATACAGCAGCGAAAGAAATGGTTTGGTTCGGCCATAGTCGAACCAGAAGAACTTAAGAAACTCAGCGCTAGGCAAATACTGGGTTTTAGTACATCAGTTGGTTTATAATAGCCACTGAAAAGCGTAGCGGGGATAGAGTGCAAGGGTCTATTTGGCGATGCTAGAGCATGGTCTGCTAACTTCCATACCCATACCCCATAGATGGAATTTGCCAATCACATTATTTTTCATAAACATTGGTTTGGCTGTTGATTTAGGGGCTTGCTCCAGGACTGCCAGATGGAATAATTGGATACAAAAAGGGAATAATTTTGTAATTCTCTGTATTCAGCTAGTACAGGATAAAAATAACAGTACCACTTTTTAAAATTTTTTAATTTTAATATCAATACACTACAATGGCCTTGATATCAATTTGATGATTAAACTTTTATATATCATAATTCATAATATTATGACGGTGACAAAATTTGTATATTATGCTAAATGACAAAGCACCATTTTATTATTTGATAATATTATTTTTTTTTGTAGGAACCATTCGAGTGCAAGGGAATAAAGATCATTTTAATTTTGTTAAAAAAAATAATAGATAAGATACAATTTTTTCATCAAAACAATACTTAAATCTAAATGAGCCGGGCGAAACCTTTCGTGGTGACTTGACTGAATATAGAAAGTCAACAAAATTTTATTTTATTCTTGATGATGTATAATATTTTGGAAGGAACTATTTGAGAGAATATGGTAAAAGTCGTAGTAAGAAAAAGCAATCAAAGTTTTTAGATTTTGATTACATTAAATTTGGTAGTCAAATTTGATCTGCTATTCGAAATATCCCAAAACATCGAATAAATAGTACAATATTAAATTAAGCAAATATTTTTGAATTATGACACTACCCGGATCATTCGCTTATATTAGCCTGTAAGTCAAATTTGAAAAATATGAGAGCAAACCTGAAAAATATGACCCGCTGGTATAGTGAGGCATCAACAATACTGAAACACTTTGTATTTGCTGCATATATTTAGAGTAAGATGTGCCAGTGTCAAAGTCAGGGTCTCTAAATTGTCATGATGTAATGAAGTTATTGTATTTTTTGATTAGCTAATTTGTGGGTACATAAATTCCTCTTATTAATTCAATAAAAATTAATTGAGAATATAAAATTATACTGCCATAGCTCTTCAAAATAGTAGGTACAGTATTTTCAAATGAAACCTTTTTTTTTAGATCAGTAGAAAATGGATATAATTTTTTGAAGGATTCTAAAAACTGATGAGGGTGAACAGACTCCGATTCTTGTTTTGCGTCACTGAATGATGCTGTAATGGTTATATAGTATATAATAGCAAAAAAATTTGCTACGTATGTTTAGTTGAAGCTCGTCTGTACTCTTCTGGGTGCCTCATGACTTGTGTTGTCTTTGACTCAGGTACAAAACATCTCCTTCTCAGCAAAGTCGGGCATGGGTGAAGCTGGCCGGACTACGGGCTTCCCCGAAGTTTTTTTTTTAACGAAGTTTGTGCTTCCCCGCGATAGTGTGAAGAGACTTTACGGTTAACTTTTTTACTATTAATAAGTCTATTCTAGAAGCTCGATACCGGTTTAATATGTTCAATGCTTGGACTATTCTGTCCCTTTATCGCATTTATCACTTGCTTTTTGAAAAATCCATTGCTATTTGAATCTTGCACTTTTCTCTCTCTGTACGCCTGACTTAATTATTATCATAGAGATGACTCTTTATTTGTGTCTTATCTGATTGACATTTAAAAGCTTTCATAATAGAATTATTGTAATCGGTTTTCTTGCTTCCATTTAATAAATACATATTACATATATTATTTATTGAAAACTATGATTAAAATATGTCAGGTAAGAGAATGCATTTTATAGGTGTATTTAAATATCAAAACCAAGGTCGAACCATGTAGATATTACCTACTTACCTTTACCAATTGCAGTGACGTAGCTAAGTGGCAAGTGTCTCGCTACATAGAGGAAAAGCGGGGTCCTACTCCGTCTTTACACGTTCAAAATAAAGATGCACATGATAATAAAAAATATTTATTAGACAAAAGACAAAAAAAGATTTTCAACAAAATTACCCGTAAAATTCACAATCTCCAAGAGAAGATTGGTGTAGTAACTCGAGCGCGTCATATTAACATATGAGGGGATCCTTGGACCTTCTTTAGTGCCACCACCTAATATTAGAACTAATTATGAGGGGACGCACGTAGGGCAGATGATCAGATTAATAAAAAAGAAATTGCGATAGTTAAAAATCATAGTTAAAGTTTGTACAAATTATCCCAAAATTGAATTCTTCCATGGAGTAAGCTCTTTTTAAGTTGTGGCTTCAAATCAATCTCGAGATAATTTTCATCAACATTAGTAAAAGGTTTCCATTCGACATTAACATGTGGATCAGTTTTTTCAGGATTTGGATTACCAGTTTTGGCGAAATTCGTCCATAATGTTGTCATTATGTGTAAACCAATAGCTTGTGGTGTATTTGATGATATTACAGGAAACGGTTGTGCTTTGAATAAATATGGTAGTTCATCTAAATGATTTGCACCTTCATAAGCCTCCCATCCAAATACGTTACAACTAAATTTTACATCTTTTATGTCGATTTTAAACAAGTAATTGTAAACCGGTTGGCTTGATTTACGTGCAAATTCTCTTGCAAATATTTGAGTATGATATGCAAACAAAATGTCCGTCCAGTACTGAAAAATATTTTTGATGGTTAAAAAAATTGTTCAAAGATGTGAAGAGTGTGTCAGGCTTATACAATGACGGGTCCGAAGCGCGAGTCTATACTACATCATATGCTTCATTGTCTAATCCGAATAAGTCTAGAGACTGGGTACAATTTAATAGCTCATGCCAATATTTAGTTAATCAAGAATTAGTCTTAGCCTCTGTAGCTTGAATTAAATCCTGAAATATCTGGATGACCGAGCGTTGCTCGATATTTTTTGAGTTAAAGAGACACAAATTTTATCACTAATATAAGAATCGTTTTAAATGTCTCAACACAAATACCAAATTGAATGTCCCGGTAATGTACTTTATTTCGTTAACTACGATAAACACCAATAGATGTCAGGAAGAGTCATATTTTGCAGTTTGTTTCAGTTTTACCTGAAAACACGGCTAAAACGAAATTTTTTTTAAATGAAACCTAGCTAGGAGATCAAGTGGAAATGATATTTTGATTCCATAAAATCAGTAAAAAAGATAAACTTTCTCCCAATAACATGGAAATGATTATTAATTTTAAATTATTTACTTAAATTTGAGCATTACAGAAATAATCTACGTCTGAGACAATTTTCCTTTTAAGGTGGATCGATAAAATGGTTTCAAACTTTTACTTACATCCGTCAAATTTTGAGTATCATTCGTAATTTTATAAAATTCTTTTATTTTCTTGATCGCTATATCGATTTCTTTTTTTGTTTTTAATTTTTCCTGTAAATCCCTCGGTATTAAAATATCATGTTTTAAAGTATGGCTTGTATATTCCTCCATTAAATCTAAATTCATTATCAATCCTTCTTGGTCGTTTATTCCAATCATAATTGGAACATCATTAAAACCTCCTTCACGTAAAATATTTTCTGGTGAATCCGAAATAAATGCAGACTGAATGTTCGGTTCGATATTTGGTGATATCTCACAATTCTCACCACATGGACGAACCTAAAAAAATTTAATATCCGTGTTAAAATTTGGTATTAATTAGCCCATCAAATGTATAAACAAACCTCGAGAGGGAAAGAAGCTGTTTGAGCATTTAAAATATCCTCCAATTTTTGATTTTGTACAAATTCCAAAATTTCTTTATCGTCTGTTGATGTACAACCCATTAATCGAATAAATTCATAATCCTGACGAGCTTGTCTTGCCCAAGGATTCAAGACCACACCACTTTGCAATATTGCTTTATGAAATAAGCCTTTTGATAATGGCGATAAAATATGATAACTTATGGAAGCCGAGCCTGCACTTTGACCAAAGATTGTAACATTATTTGGATCACCTCCAAAAGTGGAAATATTCTTTTGTACCCAAAGTAAAGCTTGTGTTTGGTCTTTTAATCCAGCATTGCCAGTTACTTCACACGTTGGATCCTTAAGACTGAGGAAACCTTTTTCGAAATGTAATAACAATTTTATTATTATTTTTTTGTTTTTGTAAAATAATCTTACCTAAATATCCCAAACGATAGTTAATTGTTACTAAAACTACATTTTTAGCCATTAAATAATCCGGGCCATAAATATCTGAGTTTCCAGAACCAGAAAAAAATCCACCTCCATGTATCCATACCATCACAGGTAATTTTTCTTGTGATTCATTTCCTAACTAAAAAACAATATTTAATAAAATTAAAAAAAAAAAAAAAAACCTTCAAACAGAAACTTTGAAAATTTTTACCTTGGGTGTGTAAACGTTCAAAAATAAACAATCTTCGGAACCAATGCATCCTTCTCCTGGCAAAAGACTTACTGAGTAACAAACACTTCGTTCTTTTTTTGCATTTAAGATTGCATCTTTCCATGGCTCTGGCGGTTCTGGGGCCTTAACAAATCAAATATTTTAGATTCTTACAAGAGATAGTATAAGGTCGACCTTCACCCATTTGATAACCAGATGAGACTTATTGATTTTCTATCAAAAAGTGTTCATGGCTATTTTTAATAATATTAATTTTAATCAATTCCACGAACGGCTTTTTTTCAGACAAGCCTATATCATTATTTTCGTAATTAAATTATCTTCTTCTGATCCACTTAGAAAAAATCGGGAAAAAATTTATGTGTCCGTTTTCGATAAAACTCTGTATATAAGGTAATTTTGACCCAAAAAATACAAAAATCGTGTGTATGTATCGATTGGATGCCTAGTTTCGGAGAAAATCGCTCTTTGTTTCCAATTTTATATTATATCTCAAATGCCGTGCATCCAATCATGGACCCCTCTGTATAACCGTACCAACCAACTTAATGGAAAATAATTTTGAATTACCTTAAACCGTAATTTTCCAATCGGTGGTTTCGCATACGGTATACCTTGAAAACTTTTATAATCATTTTCATTTGCATCTTTAGCAATACGTCCACATAATTTTCCTTGTTCAATTTCAACAATTATATCCACCATTTCGAACAATGCCTCGAAAACTGTCTTTTGAATTCAATAATTAAATCATTGTATATGAATCAAATGCAATTTTCTTTAAATTAATTATCTTGAAAGATTTATTATTTAGTCCATTTGGACATTGACCATGAAAATATGAAATTTTATATCACGTGGTATTCATAAATTTTTATAATCCTTCAAGACATAAAATTGCATGATTACATTTGGTTATAAAATTTGGAATGCAAAATAATTTTTTGGCGAGATTTCATATCAGGAATGCGGGATCTGCGCCAGCTTGGGGAATGTTCTTTCCTTAACTTCATCGGATGTTATAATATTTGAAAATATAAATAGATATATAATTAAAAAATCGTAATTGGCTACTGGTTATCGAATCATAGTCAGTGAATAAACAAATTTATCAATTTTTGTCATACCTGCGTAGCTCCCAAATTAGGACTCAGATCCAAATTTGGAAAAGAGTTTTTTTCTTGCTCTTGATGAGCTTATTTTGAGAAGTTAGGTTTCTGCAGTTAATAACAGAACACGTTGTATAAGTTAATTTTGACCCAAAAAGTACATAAAACGGGTGCATTTGTTCCCGCTTCTTACACTGGACGTGGTTTCATGCAGATAAACTGAAGTGATTGATTTTTTCCTTTCTTTATTAGTAAGTGTAATATTTATTATTATGGACAGAAATTGGATGGCAATTTCAACATTTATGATATGAATAGGAACATAGTGTTCATGAGAGGAAAGAACAGAATGCGGTTTCCGGAAGCAGGGAATTTCTGTCCTACCGCATGGGCGTAAATCAGAAAAGGCACAATTTCGCATGAAAATAATTTTGTTTAGGATATTCTGACAAACATTTTCCACTTGCTCCCATTTACTATCGCGGAGTTTTTTCCTGTGTTAGTCATTATTTTGGTTTCGTTGCCTATATTAAGGAAATAAAAATTGAAGTAATAATTTTTATTAAAGCAACTATTAACATGAAAAATTACACAAATATAAAATTTATTCAAGATTCAAATAATGTTTCCACATATTTAAAACGATTACTATCTGGATCCTCCGCCGGTCTTGGATAATGATCAATATGGAAATAATTTAATTTTGATCCAGTAATCGGTTGCCATTCAATACTATGATAATCGTTTGGTAAGGGATTTGGATTATTCGATTTTGCAAAATTTGTCCATAAAGTTGTAATCAAATTAACAGCTTTTTCTTCCATTGATCCAATTGTTACCAAATCCTTTGTTGTTTTTGTACTAAATATGTAGCGTGTATCATCTAAATGTTTTAATACGCCAGCTTCTTTGTTGATTTTCGATGTTAGAAAGAATTTATAGAAATATGTTGGATACGATGAGTATAATGAAATGTATTGGACAAGTTTTTTTATTGGTATCCCAAAATAAATATCGGTTATAATCTAAAGAATAAAATTAACAGTTTTTAAAACAACTTATATTTTAAATAACTTATAGGGGTGTACCATACGGAAGCCTGAATGGCTCACAATCTACCCACAAGGTACTACTACCCACAAGTATTAACCCAACTTTTAAAAAGCCACTAGTTCACTTTCAACAAGTGCACTTGTGATTTGTGGTATTATGGAAACGAACCTTTTTGAAGATGTCAGTCGGTGATGATTATCCTTTAATTATACATTTTTATTTTCTTAAGAAAAGTATTCAATATGATAAAAGTAAAACCGAAAAGGACAAAAGTCTGAATGGACACAAAGGTCAAAAAATCATACTTTTCGAGATATTTTATGCGTCATTGTACTAGTTTTCATTTAATATACACTGTATGCTCTTCTCAAGTTCTCGGTAAACTGTCTCGAAAGCTTAGAAACCGAAGAATGATTTATTCTCCCCCAACTGACATTTTCCAAATTTTTAGAAAATTATACCAAAAGCTATTCTCTATAAAGATTCTTTGTATGAGGAAAATACCTTGTTAAAAATGTGTTTATTTTCATATGAAGGTACTTCATTTTTGTAATAAAAAGTTTGTAATTTTTTCGAAATTGTTTCTAATGTTGAACTATCATTATCTTGCAAAACCTTATATGGAAACAAATAACGGAAATCTTGTAAATTAGGCTTGGCCAATCCCAACATTTCAACAATACTACCATCCTCATTCAAAAAGCCCGCTATCGTTGGACATTTGAAAAAACTTCCATTTTTTATTGATTCTTCCGGATGTTCAGTTAAAAATGCAGTTTCATGATCCACTTCAATAATGGGGGCGAAATTAGGTAATTGAATACTATTAAGTTTCTAAAACAAAAAATAGTACCCTTAAATTTTATTTCTTTTGACGGATGGATTTACACATTCGAAAAATGCGTTGAAAAAAACAGGGCCTCGCAATCACCGTGGCTCCCGACCTGTCTTCCATAAAAAAAAACATTAATTGTTACCGTTGTTCCATTCTACGCATTAAGTACACGATTCAAAGGCAAAAAAAAGATTTGCAATGCGATTTTCGAAGTTTCTTGCCCAAAACTTAATTAGGTTCAATTGAAAGAAATTCGATTTGATTAAAGGATCAAAGTACGTAAAATGGGACAAAATGCTGAAATCATATTGAATCAAACCGCCAAAGAGTAAGCCCTCTTGGTGGAAATATTTTCCGGCCGATAATCCAATTAGTCTTGCAGTGTTCTAATTCTAGAAAAATAAGTCTAAAAGATTCTAAAACATTTTGAAAAAGAATGAAAAAGGTCTATGTTAAACTTACTAAGCACTCATTCTTTTAGAATTGTTTTTCAGAATACTGTAAGTCTAAAATAGACGATTGGCAGAAAGTATTTCCTCTGCGTCCATCGGCAGAAAAGATTTCCTGCTTAGTTTCTTAGTTATCAGAACGTGTAAATCCACTTTCAAATTATTTATCCATACTCTACTAAATGTATAATACTCAGCATCACCCAATTCCGCATACGTTTTACTTTGTAAAAATTCTAAGATTTTTTTAGGATCTGATGTGTTACATTTAAGCTTTCCCAGAAAAGATTTATTTGCCTCTTCCACCGAAATACTGTTAAACGCCCAAGGACAAGTTGCTGAACCACTTTGAATAATAGCTTTATGAAATAGTCCTCGTGATAAACGACTTATTAACAATGAACTAACTCCAACAGCTCCAGCACTTTCTCCGAAAATTGTGACATTATATGGATCTCCACCAAAATTTGAAATATTATTTTTAATCCATTTTAATGCTTCCACCATATCTTTGCAACCAGCATTTCCCGTAACATTTAATGATACATCATTCAATGAAAAAAATCCTGTTGATAAGAAAAATACATAAAACTTATTTTTAGAGGAAATGGTTTATCGAATTCGTAAGTACCTAAAACGCCTAGACGGTAATTGAATGTGACTAAGATTACATTTTTACTCATTAAAAAATCAGGTCCCAGTTCATCTCTGATACTACAACCAGTGATAAAGGCTCCTCCATGAATGTGTACCATCACTGGCAATAAATTATCACATTTCTGCGTTAAATCCTTAAATAAATAAAAATATCGATATTTTAAATTAATTCGACTATCAAACCAATCATCAAACAAACGTCAATAGTATAATAGCCATAAAATTTGAATAAAAAGGTTCTCCAGCACCGAATTTAAGATAAGGCTGCGACCTCAAGTCCTCCTCTAATTGAGGTAAGAAAATTTTCTTATTTTTTTGTCGAATCACTTTTTATTCTTCATTTAATCTTTATTATTCAATAAAAATTGCAATGAAACCTGGTTAAGTGAGACATCAAGGGAACTGCAAATTTGTCTCACTTATAGAGACCATTTATTCCACTTACCCAGTGTCTCAGATATCCAGGTATAAATAAATATCTATCTCATTTACAAAGGGTTCCATTAATAGAGGTCGGAATACAGGTTATTTCAACTATAGTGATTTCACGTCAATTCATTGGCTACATTTATTAACATCAACAGCGTTACTTTCCCCACAAATTGCTATGCAAACTGTACCGTTCCTTTTTTTACACCCTATCAGAGCCTTCGCGTGAAATCTTGTGCCTTTTATATAATCATCGGTTCACGTACTGGAACCTTTTTCTGACGAATTTTCTTGACCCATGTTAGAAAACACAGTTCCAGTTCAGGCTATTCTGATAAAAGTACACGTTCTAGTTTTTTTTGTTCTTCAGAACTTTGTGATTGAATTTTGTATTTATTCTGATTCATGTACTGATAACGATTTGAGCCTTGGTTTCGGCATTTTTCAAATAAACATGCGTATGATAGTAAAGCAAAATTAAAACTGAAGGTCATTGAGGCTCAAAATTAGTAAAGTGCGAACATTGCGGGTAGAATAAGAATAAGTAAATAATACAAGGTTATCTCAGTCCGCAGTTACAGAGCTGCTAATGCATATAAAATTCACTCGCTGTCTCAGTTAGAAAGGTAAAACTATGACGGTAAAACGAAAATTTCCTTGCGAACAAATGATAATTTAACGAAAATTCAATGGGTTATAATAACTATTGTACTAAGACTTACGACTGGTGTGTAAACGTTAACTCTTAAACAATCTTCATCAACCAAATCGGGATAACTTAGTACATTGAGATAAGATGGACATACTTTGGTTCCAATTGTACCATCAAATACACCTTCCCAGGGCTCTGCAGGTAATGGAGGCTGTATATTTGTTAAAATTGTATTAATTCAGGATATTTTTATTATTTAACACAGGGCAGTTTTAACATACCTTAAATCTTAAATCTCCAATTGGTGGTTTTCCATATGGTATCCCTTCAAAACTGTAAAACTCATTTTCGTAAATGTCCAAATTTTTTTTACCTTTTAACTTTCCTTGTTTTATTTCAATTGTAACAGATGCCATTTTTTTAAACTTTTCTCGATTCTGTATGCTTTAAAAAAAGTGAGAGACAAATGAAAATTAGTACTAGTTATTATTTTTTTTTTTTTTTGAAGATTTCTTAATTAAGTGCCCTGGTGGAAATATGACTGCAAAGTTTAGCTCATCACTACAAATATTGGAAGCCCATAAATGTGATGGGAGGCAACAGTCACAAAAAAGACATTGCGAAAAAAAAAACGATTAATTTTGTTTTTACAAAAGATACGGATTTAAAGGAAACAGATGCCACAAAATATGCACGGATGTACACATCTTGCATATCTCAAAGTTAAAAATCGTAATTTGGGTCCCTCTAGGCCAAAAGTAGTTTATTTATCTCTCCTTAGATCCAAGGCTGTGTACATCCATGTCCAAGCCCCAACTTAATAATTAGTTTTATTAATGATATCAGTAAATGTATGTTATTTTTATTTTTACACATTGCTGTTACCGTTTATGATCTTCACCACTATTTATGTTGTTACTTATGCAAAGTGTATTACAGTTATGTATTATAAGTTGTCACAATTGTATAATTAAGCATATTTTAGGTTTATTAGAATGTAATATAAATAAAATAATAAAAAACGTAACAAAATGGTTTTAAATAAAAAGAAACTAAAAAAAATTTATTCTAATAGGCAAATAATTTAAATAATCATCCATACTTTGTAAATACTCCACAATCAAATGAAAGTTATTCACAATTAACACTTCGTCCGAACATTTCACGAAAAAAAAACTAACTGACTTCGTATCCAAAATTTCCAAACTAGAGCATGTTAATAATAAATTAATTTAAACCAATGTTTATTGCCGGGAATAATTATTTATCTTATCAAAAATAAAAATATAATTTTATAACTTTTGTGAGAGTGTCTTCCTATTTACATAACTTTCTTTTTTTTGAATCAAAAATTATTGGGAAGTTATTTTTTTTTTTTGTAAAATATTGGCAGCGAATCCGTAATCGATTAACTGAGTGAAATAGTGAGTCTAGGTATACCAAAAGAAACATTTAACGCTTTTTAGAGCTACATGGTTAAATTCGGCAATATGATCTGAAAAGTTCGAGTGGAATATTCCAGACTTTTCGAGAATGATTTAGAATGTCTATTATATTCAAAGGTTTAGAGAATTTGCTTAAACATTCCAGAATGATCTAGAATGTACAAGAATAATCTAGAATGTTATAGAATACTCAAATGTTACTAAATGTCCTATTATGTTCCAAGATGTTTTGGAATGTTCAAAAATGATTCATAGTGATCCAAAACGATTGAAAATATTTTTTAAAAACCTAAGAAATTTCTATTATGCTGTCTATAAATTGATTTAACATAAAATTTTCAATTATTCACAAAGTCTAGTTGATTAATGGAACATTCATCTGAATAGATCTAAGATGGAGAAGCAGCATCAAGCTTATGTTATATTCTTGGCAGAGCCGGATTTACACAAAGCGCCGCCCTTGGGCAACTGCAAAAAATGCCGGCCCAAGTTTCTTCAGCTAAATATATACCCATACAATTTGAACTGAAGAGAAAAATTCCCCGCAAATTTTTTTTATCGATGTTATATGTTTAAGATTTCGTCATTATTTCAGAAAGCGTATGAATCAAGGCTTAAAAATTTTACGTTTGTGAAAATCAAAAGTATAAAATTTTTTCAACATCTTCAACGTTTTTTGTCATGTCTAAGATCAAATTCACATGAAAGCAAAAGTATTTTGACCTAAGTGGCCCAAAATGTAAATCCAGGCCTAATTCTTGACCGTCTTACGCCGGACATTGATGCTAATGTAGGTACAAAGTAATAGACACGTGTAGGATTAAATTAAAGAAAATTTTCTTTGGAGACGTCACTCGTGGTTATTTAATTACAATATTATTTCAATTTGGAACCAATTATTTTCTTAAGGCAACAACTCATTATATATAATTAATTTTTGGCCTTCCTTTCAATTTTAATAAAAAATTTAAAATTATATCATTCTTAGAAATGATCACACCTGTTCCGATAGTTGAATTTAATTTCTGTGTTTTTAATATTATTTACAAAATATACGTTCAAACTTATTTCATTTTCTTTCACTTTTCCAGCTAGTTTTCCAATTTGAGTGATAAATAGTTTGGCCTGGGACACCCTGTTTTAAAAGCGATATTTTTTATGCCATTGGATGACGTAACTTATAGTATAGTGACGTAAGTTTTAACATTTTATGAATGCCATAAAACTTAAGTTAAAGGTGTGATAAAACATACCAAAATAAACTTGGATAAGTCCACGCGTGGCCACTATTTCTTGTACCAACAAGTTCCTCACTTTTCAAAAACTCTTACAATAATTTTAACTCATATTATTCGAAACTCAAAGGTCCTTTAATTTTTCTCCGTTTGTAATGCAAATTCGGTCAAAGGTAGCACAGGACTGCCGTACGTCCTTAAATGAGCTGGCGGAACAAATGAATGTAAACCTGATATAGGTACCAGGACACATGGACATACGAGGAAATTGCGAATCCGACGAGCTTGCCAGAAATGGCAGAATGCTGCCGGACACGAGCATGAATAAATATCCGGGAGTTCCATTTGCGACCTGCAAGTTGCTCCTCAAAGAGGATATCTTAAAAAGAGCCAATCTTAGATGGAGGGAAGAACGTACTTGTGGTACTACAAGACAGATATGGTCTGAGTACAATCGCAGGAGTTCCGAAGATTTTATATCACTTCCAAGGGCCTCTATTCGCAAAGTTGTTGCGGCTATTACAGGACACTGGTTGGGCGGCAGGCATGCAGAACGCCTGGGAGGCATGCAGATGCAGAATGGCAGTGTATCACGACCACTGCATGAGCTGTCACAGTGTTGACGAGGAGGAGACAATGTCTCATCTTCTTTGTTACTGCCCAGCTCTTGTCATGAGGAGATGGACTTACTTGAGCCAGCCTCTTTTTGACGACCTCTCCAACCTGGACTCCGTCGGCGTCAAAGCTCTCCTGCTGTTCTTAAACAGCTCCAAATGGTTCATGGAGTAGTGGCCGGGGATGGGCCAACCCTTTTTCGGTATCACAACGGGCCCTATGGTCTAAGTGGAAAACATATCGATGTCAAAAGTGAATAGCTGAATGTTGATATTTTTGAAAGCAGAACTCTTTATAAAGAATAAATTTTTTTTTGTTTAGTTACAGTTAATTTCAATTTTTATATTCACAAATAATAGAAAAAAATTGATAAAATCTTCATCTAAAATTTATATTGTCCCCATAATTAATTTGATACGCTAGAATAAATTTAAATAAATAAAAAAATGTTTTATATTAATTTTTTATTTATTATACATTTTACCTTGTGTTATTAATTCAGCATTATGACTTTATAACTAACTAAGTGAAAACAATAAAGGACATAATTTCGAAAATTTACGCAAGCTAAACTATGCTCAAGACAAAAAGTTTAGCTTGTTTACATTTTCGAAATGATGGTGGTCCTTAATGTACTTAAAAATTATATTATGTTAGCACATGAAGAAATGTTATGATTAGAATATTAAAAACAATTTTTAATTATTTACTTGGTAGAATTTTCCAACTTGGGTAATCGTTTGGAAAAACATTAATGATATAATTGCCGTTATACCAAAGTATTATTATTATTATTATTATTATTATAGTTACATAAATAGACTTCCATTACAATTAAAATAATTATTTATTTATATTATATATTTTTTTTTTTATTTAAATAATATTTCAATGTTGACTCCGTAGATTAAAAATTTCACCATAAAATGAAATAGGTCCTCACTTAAGGATGTATGAGCATGGTAGTGGGGGCACAAATTTAAAAATAGATATTTTCAATTTTGATGATAAATTTATATTATTACTTGACGATATAAGACGCAAAGTAAGAATAAAATTTTTCGATATCTGGCTTAATTTTCAAAATATTGAAAATTGAAAATTTTGTTTAATTATTTAGCTTTCGATATTTCGAAAACCAAGACACATATCGAAAAATTTTATTCTTATTTTTCGTCTACATTCATGAAGTTATAACAAAATTCATTATCAAAGTTGAAAATAAGATAAAAATATTTTCAACCCTTAATCTACCCTGCTCTTACATCCCTTATATGGACGGTGACACTTAGTTTTTTTCTTTTCTAATTCATTGCTAATATGTTTGCTTTCTATTTAAAAGTTTTTTTTTTTATTTGTTTTCATTCATTCCAAATGAAAATTATCAAAAACTTCCAAAATATGTCGTTTTTTGAGATTCCTCCATAAGAGCCAATGTATTTTATATCGATTTTTAATGACTTTTTTCTTAAAAATTTGCACGGATACCTAAGCTGAAATTTTAACCACATATTCTTTGAGTAAAAGACTACCTACAAACAAATTTTGAGCCTTTAAATCAAACATTGTTGTCATGCTCATACATTCTTAAATAGCAAATTCAAACTTTCGTTTTCCCGAAAACGTTGATAAAGTCATTGATATCCTGATGTTTAGGAGAGCCCGGCTAATCTTTCCTATCCTATTGAGACACGCAACCAAGATTTTATCCCGCGATGTATAGAAAACGATCTCTCTGCGGTAGATACACTCACCGGAGGAGTTGTCAGTATTTGTAAGAACTCCAAAAATTAACAATTTTTCTTATTCACAAAGGCATTTAAACAAAAATGAGCTTCATCTATTTTTTTCTAGAACTAATGGATTTGAGATTCCGTATGTCTATCTCACTCGCAATGATCGCCAAAACCACGAGTAAACAGTGATGTTTACGAAAAAATGTTTCAAACAAAAGTTGTTTATTTTTTTATAAGAAACATTTACTTATAAGAACTTAAGCTATGTTGCTCATTTCCGAACTTAAAGTCACTTTTTACGCCCTGAGCATGCTATCCAAATTTCAGCATGATATCTCTTTTCGTTTTTGACTTATCGTGTACACGGACGAGCAGACAGACAGACAACCGGAAATGAACGAATTAGGTAATGTTATGAATACTTATATCAAAAACTTTTGGGTTGGGTTGGGAAAACTTTCGAGTATACTTTTAACTCTCTTACCTTAACGATAAACCCACATGCTCATGAATCACGTTAATATCCACATTAATTAACAATTGGAAACCGTATTTTCAGAAAGTTTAACCAAAATTAATTTTCCAATTTCCATGTGGATATACGTCAGGTTCTTTCGTTTGTAATACCTGGGCATCTCAGAGTATGCGGTTTGAAATTTTCCCATTATTATTTTATAATTACATATTTGATATTATGATTACTAATAGATCTACAATTAATTATTTGTTTAAATCAAAATTTATTCTTAATGTAAATATGCAAAGAATTATAAGTGTGATAGTATTATATGTCTTAAAGTGTTAAATCCGGCAGTTCGTTTCCATAAAAATTATCTTAAAAGTATTGAATCATGTTAGCGAAATCAATTTTTTATTTATTTATTTTTAAACTACTATTTTTAATCGTAATCAGTGATGAAATCGTTCCAAAAGTTCGTATTGCTCAGGGTGAAATGCAAGGGAAAGTAATGACAAATCTTTTAGGGGGTGAATTTTTTGGATTTCAAGGTATACCATACGCGAAACCGCCAATTGGTAGCTTAAGATTTAAGGTAAATTTTAGATTTATAAGTATATTTAGAGAAAAATCTCAGAGCTTTTATTTAATTTCGCCTTACTGTCCGTTGTTACTTGTTTGTAATTAAATTTTGTAAGTTTAATTCAAGTTTTATGGTAAGATGATTTTTATTGAAAGTTTTGTGTGTGATTGTAGTCGCCGGAACCTGCGGAACCATGGACGGGAATATTAAATGCGACACAAGAAGGTGCAGATTGTTTTCAAATGACTTTATTTCCCGAAGGATATTTTAAGGGTAGTGAAGATTGTTTGTTCATAAATGTTTACACGCCTAAAGTAAGTAAATCACTTCAAATTATTGAGACTCGATAGATAAATTTAATCGAGAAAAATGCTTCAATGTTAGTTTCAAAGGCACACATAAAAAGGCGAAATAACTATTTTGATATGAAAAAACAATTTTGGGTAAAAGTCTTCAGTCCATTTTTGCTTAAACTGTACGGTTTGTGAAAAAATTACTAGTTATGGAGTTAGATTTAGCTTTTCATCAAGCTTGGAAACCTAGGTAAAAAGGAAACCTAGGTTAATGTTTGCGTAAGATGCGCTTACACACCCAACATATTTCACTTGAAGCATTTTTATCGATGAAACTTATTTTTCAAGCATAAAACTTAAAAAAATCCTATATTTTTATTATTAATGACTCAATGTTTTGAAAATTTTATTTAGCTTCCTGAAACACCCAACGACTCATTGAAACCAGTTATGGTGTTACTCCACGGTGGTGGCTACATTTTTGGAAACGGAGGGACGACATTATATGGACCTGAGTTCTTGTTGACTCAAGATATCGTTTATGTTGGTTTCAATTATCGACTTAATGTTTTTGGTAAATTTATAATTGCTCATTTACGAACTCAACCTCACTTTTGATGTCCTGTTCAAATTTTGTAGGATTTTTAAGTTTTGAAGATCCCACAATTGGTGTACCCGGTAATGCTGGATTAAAAGATATGGTACAAGCCTTAAAATGGGTTCAGGCGAACATTGCAAGCTTTGGTGGTGATCCAAATAAAGTCACTATATTTGGAGAAAGCGCAGGCGGTGCATCTGTTGCTTTCATGTTATTATCACCATCGGCAAAAGGACTATTTCATCGTGCAATTTCACAGAGCGGTGTTGCAACAGTACCATGGGTGTTGAACGATCGACAATATCAATTTTTAGCAGAAAATTTAAAGTATCCGGGTAAAAATTTGTCTGATCAACAAAGTATATTCGAATTTTTAAATAACACATCAACCGAAGAATTGATTAGGGCACAACTTGCGTTAGATGACCATCCTGTAAGTATAATAAAGACCGTTTTATCATCTTCATGCAAGCTGAAAGATCCGAAATGATTTCATACTGCATAAAGTTTGTCAGTGGTCTAAGAGACCGTATATAAGGTCGATCTTTACCCATCTGACCACCTTTTGTACTATAAATTATTTTCGGGTAAAAAATATAGTAAAAACACGCTTGTATTGAGTTGATTCTCGTCAATTAATTAAAGAAGGTTTTCCCAGTGCGATCAGTCTTTACTCTTGAGATCATTCTCAATTGCTCCTTAAGTCGAAAGGTCAACGTATTCAAATTATTTGTACACAGGTTAATCGTGTTTTATACATGTCATGGAATTTCTTATCATTTAATTTTATGATTAATTATTACAATAGGAAAAGCAAAAAAATCTATAATGATTTTCCGCAAGTTAAAGGTCATTGCAATAAATGCATTAATTATAATAATCGATCAATGTCGTTTACAAATATTAATGAGAAGATAAAGTAGATGCGTTATAATTCAAACAGGAAACCAGTAACAATTCTCTTCAGTTAATAATTACTGAAATTTTTAATTCTAGTCTCGATCCATGGGACAATATGGACAAGTAGGACCAGTAGTTGAAAATCCCGAATCAAATCCTGATGCTTTTTTAACAGATCATCCAGAAACAATCTTAAAATCAGGTCCTATTAATCAAGTACCATATATTCTGGGTTTTCTCCGAGATGAAGGTGCTTTATTCTTATTGTATACGAAATTTATTGAACCTAATTTTACTGATTCGAATTTATTGGTACCAAAATTTATTAATGTTACACGTGGCACACCGGAAAATAAAGAAATTGGCGATAAAATTAAACAATTTTATTATGGTGATACAACGCCCAGTTATGAAAATATTAAACCATTTATTGAGGTAAGTGGGAAAATTCTTTAAAACTGGTTTGTTTGTGAATGACCAGGTTTCAGGCCCAATTTTTACGATAGGGGCATGTCTAATATAAATTGTTTTAATTCTGATTGGTTTTTTTTTCAGATGACTACAGACATTGCATTTTCACATAAAATTGTTCAAACAGCAAAACGTCTTTTGGAAAGAATGACGGACCCAATATATTTTTATTACTTTCAATATAAAACTGATATGAATTATATGTCCGAAATAATTCCATTTCCAGTTGACATTCCATACCCAGTTGTTGTGCATGCAGATGATAATGGTAAACAAATTTTTTTTTAATTGTTTTAAATTGATTTTTCATTTAATTTTACAACTGAAAATGATTTTTCTAATCTGTAAATTCCAATGCCAGTGACGTCAACATATCACTTTAGTAACACTACTGGCTTTTACTATATTATAACGCAACTTTCCATAGAAACGAGTCAAAATATGTGAATTTAACGTGATTCAATGCAACAACACAAACAAAATTAATGCAACTTCTCAACTTCTACTATCTAAAATACAAAAATTCTAAAAACTAAACTATTTTTTAGGGTACTTGTTTCCATTCTCGTATGGTCCAATTGATGTTGAACCAGATTCAGTGGAAATGCGAGGTATCCATCGTATGGTGAAATTTTGGACAAATTTTGCTCGTACTGGTAATCCAAACACAATGGATAATGATCCACTGTTAGATGTTAAGTGGCCAGCAGCACGTTTAGATCATTTTAATTATTTAAATCTTCAAGACAATTTAACGGTTGAGCCGTTATCGAATTTGATACCAGAACGATTAGCATTTTGGAATGCTTTAGATAAGTAACATAATTAATCGTATCCAAGATTTTTGCATTTACAAATAGCCATAATAGGGAATATTCATGAAATTTAAATTTGGTTCAAATATTTTTTTTTTCCGTAAATTTATTATTTTAGTAATTAATATCTTTTTAATTACTTAAAATTAATTAATAAAAGTACAAATTCAGTAAGAGAAATTCAAATTTAAAAAACAGACGTGACGTCATAGTATGTTACTTGTCAGACTTGTTGACATACTGCATAATATTAATTACTAATATTTTGTATGGTATTACCATGGATATATACTATAATCACAGAGAGCGGCAAAAGGACTGCGTCTTAAACATCTCAAAATTATTCTCTATTTAAAATATTTCTGTACACTTAATACATGAATATTCCCTATTTCCAAATTAATGATTTTTATCGCTCCAATCAACTGTTTTTTTAAATCTGAAATTATTTTTGGAATCAATATACAGACTGTTTTTTTTAAACTTGACATTTATTTTTTTTTGTGCATTTTCCAACGCTTCTATTTTAAACAAAAAAACTTTTATATTTAAAGCACTCAAAAATCCTTCTGAAGCCAATAACAAAATAAACAAAGTATCATACAAGTTTCAAAAACTTGGAAATCATCATGACAACTTTCAATGCGTAATGTGGTTTAGAATAACTTTAGATGGTAAATTATATAAGAATTTATTTTCTGAAACTATGTTTATTATATAAATTTCCATTATACCAATATTTTCGTGGGGACAACGTGCGAAATAAATAAAAGAATTTTTTATTGGTATGGATTTTTATTTATGGTAATCAATCAATTATCAATTTACGTACAAAATTCTCATTAACAGTTATACAGTATGACTATAAAGTATTTTTTTTAATTACTTTTACAAATTTAAATGAAAATATAATAAATATGATATTTCTGACGTCATAAACCTATATGTAGATGATTTATATGTATTTTAATCAAAAAAATATTAGAAAAATAGAATGCGCGAGTGCCTATGCTTGTCATAAGTCAGAGTGTTCACAGGTAAAAGAGGGAGAACTCTGTCGAGCTATCGTATCTCTATGTATCATGGGATGACGTCACCATAGAGGAAATGATACGGTAGGTCCGCAGCGGTCTCTCTCTTACCCGTGGATACTCTAACTGCTCTATTTTTATAATATTTCTAAAATTAGGAATATAAACCAGTTTTATTTTTCTACGCGTTTAGAAGCTTCACCCGTCTCAACTTGACTTTGTTCTTCCTGAGCACTGTCTAAGGACAATTTTCTCAATTTACGACCAATATTACCTAATGTACTCATTCGAAGTTGGGATTTCGATTGTATTGTTGAATTTTCTCGTTTAACATACGCCTTGAATTTTTCCAAATGTGTATCAACTAAATTCTGCCAAAATTTAATCCGTTGTAAATCTGGATTCACACCATATGATAATTCTTCGTCTAAATGTAAACAAAACGTATCGTTATCATTCGATGGTTTCCAGTCGATATTAATTAGTGGATCATCTTCAACGTTTGGATTTGATGTACGTGCGAATTGTGTCCACATTTTAACGAAACGATACATTGTTTTATATTCAAGAGATTGTTTATCCAATTTTAAAGGTGTTAAAACGTTGTTAAATAAATAAGCTAAATCATCACCATGTGCCACACCCGGATACTTAATTTGGAAGAATTTTTTGATTAAGCTTAGTGGAGAATCGACGTTGAAACGATAATAGTAGACAGGACTTGTTAAATTTTCTGCATTTCGTCGAACAGCATAATGTATTGCAACCGAAAATACAATATCAGTCATAATCTGGAAAAATAAAATAATTAGAAATTTTTTTTAACTAATCCGGTCCAGACATAACTTTCGTAACTAATCAAGTCAGAGACGGATTAGAATATTTTGCACCCGTAGACAGTTTCAAAACTTTCTGCATCTACGACCTGTCGAAAAGCATCGATCTTTTTGAAGCCAGAATTAAGTAGGTACTTTAATTTAAGTACATGAAATTATGGATTATTGGAGGACATTTTGATTTTGAGCTTAGACAAAAATTTACCTTAATAAAAGGTACAATGTTAATGATTGATGGAATTGATTGACCATAATAAAACTTTTTGATAATTTCTCCAAGTTTCTTTGATTCATCTGAGCCACGAACCAAATGCATTGAACGTGGTACTGTTACTTCTGGATCGTTAAATTCAGGATTTAAAAATAAACCCGTAGGACCATGAGCCGATAAAAATAATAATCCCTCATCGGTGTTATATCCGAAAATTGATGGACAGTCATAATAATTTCCTTTCGCCATTGTCGTAAATGGATGTTCGACAATAAGATTAGGTTCATTGTCACATAAAACTTCAATAACTGGACACCAAACTGCTGTGATTCCTTCCCTTAAGTCCTAATAAGATAAATATAAATTAAAAATTTTCACATAAAAATTGGAAAAGTTATTATCGTTTTCTAAATTTAGGTTTCTTGAAAATTGATGCCAATGAGAAGCTAATTACAAAAGAATTGACAGAAAAAGCGTAAAATAATCAAAATAAAAAATGTAGAACTTTACTTCATATGTAATCAATTTTTCTTGAGCTTCAGCAATTTCTTCTTCTGGTACAGATACTAAAAATTCATATACTTCTTGATCATTATCTGAGACAAATCCTAATTCTTTAGCTAACTCATGTGGTCTTGAACGATCATATGCCCAATCCGCATTTGCAGAACCACTCTGACAGATTATCTTATGAAAATAATCCCATGCTTCTGGTGCAAATGTTAGATAATGAACAATTGCTGCACCGGCACTTTCTCCAAACAGCGTAACATTATCAGGATCACCATGAAACACGCTAATATTTTCTTTTACCCATTTTAATGCTTGTAAAACATCTTTCATACCTTGGTTTCCAGGACATTCAATTGAAGGATTCTCAAATGCTAAAAAGCCTGTAAATAAGAATCATATTCGTGAAATTCCTAAAATAAGCCTACTGCCATTAGGAAAATTATGAATCCAAAAGCACAAACGGAAATTTAATGGTGGGGGTAAGATGAAGTTTTCATGATCATTTTTTGAGTAATAAATTTTATACTCTAAGCTTGTTTCGCAAACTACTGACATGAAGTTGATAATAAAAGAGCAAATACTTACCAAATGCTCCAAGACGATAATTAAGCGTAACCAAAACGATATCTTCAGTTAAAAGAAATTGAGGTCCATAAAAATCGCTTGTTGATGATCCAGTCATAAATCCTCCCCCATGGACAAAAACCATAACTGGTTTCTTATCATTGTCTGGTTTCTAGATAGAAATTATGATTTAAAATAGCAACCAAAATTTCTCCAAGTTTTGGAAACAAAAAATTTACCTCTGAAGCATACACATTTAAGTATAAACAATCTTCACTGCCAACAAATTGAGTAATGTTTATAAAATCTCGTGATCTGCAAGGTGAACCTTCCTCCAAAGCATCCCTAACACCTTCCCATGAATGCGGCGGTCTTGGAGCCTGTAAATATTATTACATATATTATACAAAAATTGCATTTTAATCAAAAATGATTATGATTAAAATCAGAAATAAAACATTGTGTTTTAAGTACCTAATCAGGAAATTTTTTAAGTTTTCATAGTCAATAATTTTCACAAATCAACTCCCCATATGACTTCGAATACAGGCTTTTCTATAATTTCCTGTAGAACCCTTTACTTTCTAAATAAGCTTATAAAGTCGAACGAAAAAGTTTCTTTACCAAAATTTCTATCTGAGTAGTTAGAGCAAAATTAAATTTTTTGGATTCTGATGACGTCATAAAGTTAAAAAATTCGTTTTTTTTTTATCACAAAGGCAAATTTAATCCGATCTTATTGGAGTTTTTTTTGAAACCCACTAATTTTGGGCAACTTTTTTCAGCTGTGATATCAATTTATCGCTATCATGCTTAATTCCGGGACCAGTACTCCACATTTTTTAAACATATTAGAGCTAGGCTAACTTTGATTATAAATTTGAAAAATATGACCCAAATTTAGTAGGATTACATACTTGGTTGATCAAAATTAGATAAAATTTGGATGTGATAGAGCAAAATTAAAATTTTTGGATTCTGATGACGTCATAAAGTTAAAAAATTCGATTTTTTGATAACACAGGCAAATTTGATCCCGGTATATATAAGGCGCAACATAAATACTTGCCACCGGCGCTATGTGCCCTCATTACGGCCCTGGCTATATTAATTATACTTTTCAACCAACCTTAAATCTAAGTTTTCCAACTGGCGGTGCCGCATACGGTATTCCTTTATAAGAATAAAATTTTTCCCCATTAAAATTATATTCAGCACGTCCACGTAATTCACCTTGTTTGACACGTACAACTTTAAAATCTGTCATTGCTCTAATACGTCGCACTAGATTAGCATAAAATTGAACACAGAATAAACGATTTAAAAGCCATACACCATAAAAATATCCATACGTTAAAACATTTGACATTTCAATGAACGTAGCAATGCATTTGCAATACCATTTGCAGTGTCATAAAGCAATAAAGTCATATCAGCGAACAAATCAAATATTGCAAATATTTTGGATGAATATATTTATTTGTATGGTCAACCAATTAATGATCTGAATTTAAAAAAGAAAAGGATTGCAGAAATATAAGTAAGTCTATTGGTAAATTGGGAAAAATAAATTTATTTAGGTCAAAGTATGAATAATTAGTCGCCCTATTAGCTCAGTTGGTTAAGGCGTAACCAATTCCGTCCGCGGTATGCTTAGGGTAGCGGGTTCGATTCCCACCGTCGCAACAAAATTAATTTAATTATTAATTGCGATGGGCTGGTGTAGTGCATTGTATATGAATGAAGGAGGTGCACTCAGCCTATGAAATTGAGGAGCTGATAAATGAAATTGTCAGCGGAAAGGTGGTAAAACACATATATGATGTCACAATGGGTTCTATAGCCAAAGTGTGTCCTTCGAGGACGGCCAAAATAACCTAACCTAACCTAACCTATGAAAGAGAAATATCCGAAATTCAGCTGAATAAAATGAGAGTACTCATAAACTACACGGCTTTATTCCAGACTCTTTGGCATCACTTGCAGGCACTGTGGGGCGATTCTCAGATAGAACGTATTTTTTTTTCATGTTTCCGAAGGATTAAGTTATTTTGTGAATTTGAGTTTTGGTTTTGTTTATCGGTTTCCCACCCCTCCCCTGACGTAGCTCAGCGTAGTTTTTGAGTTAATGCCCCAACGTTTACGTGGTGTTGGTTGCTGTTATAACGTCAGATTAATAATCTTATTTTGACAACAAAAAAAAACTTATTTTTCCCAATTTCGAATAAGGCTGCTTAATACTTTTGTTGTAAGTATCTAAATACTTACCTTACGCTCAAATAAATAAAATAAATATTTATATTTGTTTAAAAAAAACCGCAGACGATATAAAAAGTGATAATATTTAAGACGATAAATTTTTCAGACTATAATAAAGATAAAAATAATTTCTACTTAATTTTTTATATATTTTTTCATATTATTTTCTTATTTCTTATTTTTTTTGTTATTTCTTAATTTAATTGTTTACTACATTTTGATTCTTCAGACTCTGCAACTGAAAAATAATTTATTAGTCGTAGCTCTGTTTAGCCCTAACTTGTATAAAATTGATACCTAGGAATTGGAAGGTTCCTACAGTTGAAAAAAATAACCCAAAATTAGTGGATTTCAAAAAAAATTCCAATAAAATCGGATCAAATTTGACTGTGTTCTCAAAAAAATCGAATTTTTTAACTTTATGAGGTCATCAGAATCCAAAAAATTTAATTTTCCTCCATCACATTCAAATTTTATCCAATTTTGATAAACCAAGTATGTAATCCGATTAAATTTGGGTCATAATTTTCAAATTTGTGGTCAAAATTAACGTAGCTATAATAGGTTTCAAGAATATGTAGCCCTGGTACCTGAATTAAGCACAATAGTGGTAGCTAGCGAAAAACTGACATCACAGCTGAAAAGAATGGCCCAAAATTAGTGGATTTCAAAAAAAATTCGAATAAGATCGGATCAAATTTGCCTGTGTTATCAAAAAAATCGAATTTTTTAACTCTATGACGTCATCAGAATCCAAAAAATTTAATTTTGCTTCATCACATCCAAATTTTATACAATTTTGATAAACCAAGTATGTAATCCTACTATTTTGGGTCTTTCTTTTCAAATTTGTGATCAAAATTAATCTAACTATAATAGGTTTCAAGAATGTGGAGCCCTGGTACCGGAATTAAGCACAACAGTGATAGGTAGCGAAAAACTGACATCACAGTTGAAAAGAATGACCCAAAATTAGTAGATTTCAAAAAAAATTATAATAAGATCGGATCAAATTTGCCTGTGTTATCAAAAAAATCGAATTTTTTAACTTTATGACGTCACCAGAATCAAAAAAATTTAATTTTGCTATATCACATCCAAATTTTATCCAATTTTGTTAAACCAAGTATGTAATCCTACTAAATTTGGGTCATACTTTTCAAATTTGGGATCAAAATTAACCTAGCTATAATAGGTTTCCAGAATATGGCATCGTGCAGATCAATTTTGCCTGTGTTAACAAAGAAATCGAATTTTTTGACACAATTGACCTATTCAGAATTAAGAAATATTTAAGTTTCATGGGTTTGCGATATGATAAAAATATGCAAAGAAGACAGAAATGATACAAAGCAAAAAATATCAACTTTTAATTTATTTTTCTTACCAGAGTTTTACATGATTCCAAAAAGAAAATCTTTAACATAAAGTTCTTTTTTTAAATATTTTATTTTGCTATTTTTTTTAATCTGTTTTCCCTTATTTTCTAAATTTTCATTACTTATTTACTGAGTATACGTTAAATTTGTAAACATTTTGAACTTTTGACAGCATTTTTATGTAAGTGAAAATCATAGTGACCGTAGTCCAAATAAGTTATAGAGATTTTTTACGAATATTTTTCACCCCTATTCGAAGCAGAAGCGAGCGAAAATGAGTGAAGAAGGTTAATTTTTTGAGAACTTGTAATAAAGAAGTATTTTCAAAAAAATTTATGATTTATACGATACTAATAACTTCAAATGACATATTTTGATGAAGTCACTGGGGAAAAAAGAATGACATCCTTCTATTTATTGACATCGGTGCGTGGTGGTCCTAATTCCAAACTGTCAACGTTTGCAACAGAGCATATTAATGCTTAGTATTAATAAGATATATCAAATAACTAAAATAAACTGAACATATGTCTTTCAAAAAAATACATAGATGTTTAAGATTCTTTTAAAATAATAGACATGTAAGATTGCTTCGATTATTGTTATCTATACAGAGGTTACCGGTTTTAGGGCAATTCTTAAAGAAGACAATGTTTTTTTTGAAGTGAAAACTTCTTTAGCGGCGTTGTACACTTTTTTTGTAATGGGTAAAAAATGTTAAACTCGCGACAGGCGACAGGACACGTGTCCTGATCGAAAAAGCGTAAGACTATGTCACATTCAGTACACCGGCTCTCGTCCGATCGCTGAAGTTAAGCAACATTGGGTACAGTCAGTACTTGGATGGGTGACCATCCAAGAATATAATTTTTTTTTGTTTTTGTTTTTTTTTTTGAAGTGAAAACTTCTTTAGCGGCGGTGAACACTTTTTTTATAATGGATAAAATATGTTAAACTTGCGTCAGGACACGTGACCTGATCGAAAATTCGTAAGACACCGAAGTTAAACAACATTGGACACAGTCAGTACTTGGATGGGTGGCCGCTTGGGAACACTGTGTGCGGTTGCCTATTTATTAAAAATATAATTATTTATTTTTTTTTTTTGAATTGACAACTTCTTTAGCGGCGTTGTACACTTTTTTGTAATGGGTAAAAAGTGCTTGTTCATGAAATTGTCATGTTTGTGTACGACAGCGCAATAAATAAATATACCATGCACTACATCAGCCCATAAAAACTTTTAATTAAATTAATTTTGTTGAGACGGCGGGAATCGAACCCGCTACCCTAAGCATACCGCAGACGGAATTGGTTACGCCTTAACCAACTGAGCTAATAGTACATAAAACATACAATTTTTGTAACCATTAAAATATAAATTTTCTTTTGAAAAAATTTGAAATAATTTTATAACTCTGCTTTGATGTAATTCAAAAAATCAAAATGTGTACAAAAAAATTTCCTGACATTAAACGAGAATACAAAAAACATTTTTTTTTTAAAAGAATCAAAATGTCAGTGCAATAAAATATATTACGAACATTTAAAACCGCGCGCGTATATTCGAAATCGTATCATTTCTTTATTTCTGTATGTTCTGAAAGGTAATTATTATTTTACACATATAATACTAAAAATGTTTGAAGTTTTATTTTAGTCTTGGCGGCCATACTATATGTCACAAACAATTACAATAGCTGTATGTTCCCTGTCTTTGTACGACACCTAGAGAAGGTAAACATCCTGGAGTTTTAGTATATTTTTCAGTAGATATAACTTTTAGTATGTACTTTTCAAAAAAGTGTCTGCAACTGTTTTTCATTTAAAATTCATCTAATGTTTGAAATATATATTTTATTTTTTTTTCGGTAACATTTCATCTATGTGGTGTATAAATTAATTATATTGATTTTAAAATACAGTAGAACCTCGATAACTTAAACCTCGGTAACATAAAAACCTCTGTTACTTCAAAAAATACTATGTTCCCTTCCCATCAGAGCCCAAAACCTCTGTAACTTAAAATACGCAACCTCTATAACTTAAATAAATAATCTCTGTATAGGCCCTCAGTAACTACATAGAAACATGTACATACCTCTATATTAACTAGGGTACATAGAAACATGTACATACCTCTATATTAACCTTTACCTAACATAGACCCTTGATAACTTAAAACCTCTATAACTTAAAATATTTTGTGTTTCCCTTGGACTTTAACTTATCGAGGTTCTACTGTACTTCTACTTTAAATCGTATGTAGAAATTAAAAATTCTACATTAAAATCGCAAAACGCGATGTAAAGCTGCATTTTTGGTATGTTATTTGAATCCCTAAGGGAAGTTTTGCAAGCAAAAAAAAAAGGTTGTACTTCAAATTTTCGAACTTTTTTAGTTTTTCACAAATTTTATACAATTTTGTTAAACCAAGTATGTTATCCTACTAAAAATGGGCCATATTTTTCAAATTGGTCCTCGAATGTGGTGTCCTGGTCCCGGAATTAAGCACATCAGTGATAGCTAGCGAAAAAATGGCATCACAGCTGAAAAGAATGACTCAAAATTAGTGGGTTTTAAAAAAAATTCCAATAAGATCGGATATAATTTGCCTGTGTTATCAAAAAAATCGAATTTTTTAACTTTGTGACGTCATTAGAATCCAAAAAATTTAATTTTGCTCTATTACATCGAAATTTTATCCAATTTTGTTAAACCCAGTATATAATCCCACTAAATTTGGGCCCTACTTTTCAAATTTGCGATCAAAATTAACCTAGCTCTAATAGGTTTGAAGAATGTGGAGTCCTGGTCCCGGAACTAAGCAGGTTGTGATAGGTAGCGAAAAAATGGCATCACAGTTGAAAAAAATGACCCAAAATTAGTGGGTTTGAAAAAAAATTCCAATAAGATCGGAACAAATTTGGCTGTATTATCAAAAAAATCAAATTTCTTAACTTTGTGACGTCATCAGAACCCAAAAAATTTAATTTTGCTCTATCACATCCAAATTTTATCCAATTTTGTTAAACCCAGTATATAATCCTACTAAATTTGGGCCATACTTTTCAAATTTGTGATCAAAATTAATCTAGCTCTAATAGGTTTGAAGAATGTGGAGTCCTGGTACCGGAATTAAGCACAACAGTGATAGCTAGGGAAAAAATGGCATCACAGCTGAAAAATAACCCAAAATTAATGAGTTTCAAAAAAAATTCCAATAAGATCGGAACAAATTTGGCTGTATTCTCAAAAAAATCGAATTTCTTATCTTTGTGACGTCATCAGAATCCAAAAACTTTAATTTTGCTCTATCACATCCAAATTTTATCCAATTTTGTTAAACCCAGTATATAATCCTACTAAATTTGGGTCATATTTTTCAAATTTATAATCAAAATTTACCTAGCTTTAATAGGTTCAAAAATGTGGAGTTCTGGTCCCGGAATTAAGCACATTAGTGATAGCTAGGGAAAAAATGGCATTACAGCTGAAAAGAATGACCCAAAATTAGTGGGTTTCAAAAAAAATTCCAATAAGATCGGATCAAATTTGCCTGTATTATCAAAAAAATCGAATTTGTTAACTTTGTGACGTCATCAAAATCCAAAAAATTTAATTTTACTCTATCACATCCAAATTTTATCCAATTTTGATAAACCAAGTATGTAATCCTACTAAATTTGGGTCATATTTTTCAAATTTATGATCAAAATTTACCTAGCTTTAATACGTTTGAAAAATGTGGCCTCACACTTCCCTAGGGGATCCAAATACCATAACAAAAAAACAACTTTACATGGTTCTTTTATCTTTCATTTGCCGCATGTTTAATCTTGATACGACTTTTCTAAGTCAAGATATTTAATTAATTTATTAGTTATTTATTTTCTGAGCGTTGGGAAACATCCTTTATTCTAGTTTTACGTAATAATCTCATATCGTAGAACTATGCTAATAAATTGCAGTTAATTAATTTATTTCCTATACGAGTACACACTAGCATAACATGTTGATAGTATTTCAATATGATGTTTTTAGAATTATCATAAACGTTTCCAGATTTACGTTAATTATTTGTCATCATCAAAAAACGTAAAAATATAATACATACAGCAAACATAGTCATACGTTATCTTGATTCTCGCGGCGATATACTTCTACCGCTCTCAAGACCTTTTTTATTTATTGGTCAAGATGAATCCTTTAATATATCATGTTTAATAACTCGTTTATAGTTAACCAATTAAGTTAACCATGAGTTTTATTTCATGTTCTGGCATCAGATTGGATTTAGTACATCTGGGTTAGGTTAGGTTAGGTAAATTACTTTAACTTGGAAAGTTCATCTTCATAGAAAAACTTTTTTTATTTTTTCGAAAATTGTTAGCGCGCTTTACAACTATAATCTTTCTATAGTCCGGGAGCGGATTGCAAAATTACTTGATCCATCGGTAATCGGCTCAAAAAACAATGGGCTGTGGCAACCCTACCAGACCAGTTGCAAAAATGAAGGAGAGGGCAATGTGCAATGCAAAATTGGGATACTAATTTGATCCCTAAAGTAGGCGGGTAATTTCCACGTGAAATCATAGCTTTCTGTCTGTTTGAAATCATAGCTTTCTTTCTTTTCAAGAAATACTGCTTGCCCGGTTAATTTGGCCGATAAGCTATGAAGATGCTGTTTGGAGTACCAAGTTGACCCATAAGGTAACCGGATCATTTGTACGTAAAACTATAACTTTCACGTACCTTTTCAAGAAATAGTAGGTTGCCAGGTCTACTTGGTCGATAAAATATGGCAATCCTTGTTTTTTATTTTCTCTCCTTCCTTCTTTAATTTTTGCAACAGGTCTGGTAAAGTTGCCATAGCCCATTGTTTTTACGGCTTTGATTGCCGCTTTATTACAAATTTTGAACCGATTACCGAATACATAATTAAATTAACGAATACTCTAATTTATATTTTATTACTAGCTGTGAACTACCCGCTTTGCTCGGCAACTCCTCTCCCCCCATATTCCATATCCTTTTCTAGGTTACTATCTATCACCTAACTAAATTTCATCAAAATCCGTTCAGCCGTTTAGGCATGATAGAGCAAAACTCCCAGCAAAAACCATAAAAAAATCACTAACTCAATTCAGTTTTCTGCCTACTTCCTACCCCCTAAGTACGATGACGTGATCATTTTGATCTTATATCCGTTTTTAGGTAACCATCTATTACCTTACTAAATTTCATCAAAATCTGTTCAGCCGTTTAGACGTGAAAGAGCAAAAGTCCCAACAAAAACGACTAAAAATCACTAACTCAATTTAGTTATCTGCCTACTGCCTACCCCCTAAGAACGATGGCGTGATTATTTATAGCCTATGACCATTTCTAGGTTATCATCTATCACCATACCAAATTTCATCAAAATCCGTTCAGCCGTTTAGGCGTGAAAGAGTAACAGACAGACAGACAGAGTTACTTTCGCATTTATAATATTAGTATGGATTGCCTGATTGAGTGCGGTTTTGATATACAACCATTTTGTTGAATAAAGAAATCAAGAATAACCTTTATTTTTTTTGGTGTGCAGAATTAGGACCATATGTTTGTTATAAATTCACAATACTCTACTTTTGATATAAAGATTATTATTTATTTAAAAAAATATTATAATTAGTTCTCTTGTTCACAATTTTGCACATCATTATTCTAATTTATTGTTTTTTTTTTCTTAACTTTATTTCTTTCTAACTACTTACTCTTACAATTTTTTCTAAGGGATATTTTACCTAAAGGTATTTTCTTACATGTAAACCACACAAGTTTTCATTCGACAATTTATTGAATCAATAATTTTCAACCAATTTCGGCAATACCGACCAATAGGCATTATAAGGGAAGATATTGATAATAAACTTACTAAAATATACAAAATTTTTGTCGAATTTCTTCTTAAACTCCAGTAAACGAGGATTAAACCTCTAAATTGTTTCCTAGGGCTCCGATTGACTTGAAAATTTGACAGTAAGTATGTAAGACCTCAAGAAACAAAAGTTATATGAACCCAAATGGTGCATTGGCCCAAGGGTTGGTAACCACCCCTTCTAGCGAGTGGAAGAATGGAAACGGGAATAGATCGTACACTTTTTAAAGTACTATAAAAAATGTTGGAAAAATCATTTGCTCGAAAATTAACGGAGTTATAATGAAAAGAATGTTCCTCGAACCTTTTTTTGATTCTTTTATCAGGACAAAAACAGGTTAATTTATTACGGGAACTCAAATTAATGCTTGCCGCTTTCCAATTTTCTCTATTTAGGTACTGACAACATACTCAAAAAGTTCTAGCAGTTTCGATAATATTGTTTTTGTACTTTATCGAACTATTTGACGATAAAGACATTTTTTTCGTTTTATTCGAAAATTAAGACCCAACGACCAGACGAACGGATACTCAAACAGACGACATATAGACAGCCACTTCAAAATAACACCGTCCTTTTACCGTCGCGACTCACAACCATAGCTAATAATTTAATTATTTCATTAATGATGAAGACAAGAGTGTGGACGTAGTTATGGAGATAATTACATCCAATTATTTCACAACTACGAAGGGTATACGCATCATTTAAAACCTTTTAAAAGTTATGCATATTTTAAATATTATTGGTTAATTATTTTTTTGCTAATTTTTAACATCAATGATTTATTGTTTATTTTTGTTATTTGGAACCTACAACGATGAAATTATTATTTATTGATATACAACAAAATTAATATTTCCGATTTATGTTCGTTGCAGCAAAATCATTTTATTTAATTAAAGATCAAATTACAAAAAATATAATTTCCATAAACAAATTTTTTGGGTCGATTACAATTAAAAAAAATTTTTTTTCATAATCAGGCGTCAGTTGATGCGATTATGAATTAAAACGAGGATGAATTAGAATATTTCGAATGAGATGAATTTATTGCAGTATTTAGTCAGTATATTTGAGCTGGCAGAACAAATGAATGTAAACCTGGAATGGGTACCGGGGCATAGAGTCATTCCCGGAAATTGTGAAGTGGGCGAGCTTGCAAGAAATGGCAAAATTCGGGAGTTCCTTTTGCGAACTGCAAGTTGCTCCTCGAAGAGGATATCTTAAAAAAGGTCAATCTTAGTTGGAAGGAGGAACGTATTTGTGGTACTGCAAGAAAGATATGGTCTGAGTACAATTGTAGGCGTTGCGAAGATCTTAAATTACTTCCAAGGGCCTCTATTAACAAAGTTGTTGCGGCTATTACAGGACACTGGTTGGGCGGCAGGCATGCTGAACGCCTGGGCCTGGAAGTGTATCACGACTACTGCAGGAGCTGTCACAGTGGTGAAGAGGAGAAGACAATGTCTCATCTTCTCTGTCACTGCCCAGCTCTTGTAATGAGGAGATGGACTTACTTGAGCCAGCCTCTCTTTGACGACCTCTCCGACCTAAATTCCGTCGACTTCGAAGCATTCCTGCCGTTCTTAAACAGCTCCAAATGGTTCATAGAGTAATGGCCGGGGATGGGCCAACCCTTTTTCGGTATCACAACGGATCCTATGGTCTAAGTATGTCCCACCCCAGGACAGCCACTCTAACCTAACCTAACCTAGTCAGTATATTATACATTTTCTTTCATGAGAAAGTGGGTCCTGCGTTTAGAAAGTGTTTCTAATCCTGCGTTTAAAAAATTTACTCGGAGGTTTTTCAATAATTCAAGAATAGAAAAGTGAAATAGCTCATAAATGAAAAATTTTGAATAATTAGCCAAAAAACGGAAGTAATCAAAACTAAATAACCAGAACCAAAAATACGAAAAAAAAATTTATGTAAATAGACGCAATTTTTTTGATGCGTTTATTTAACATTCTTTTAAATAGTAAAATATTAATAAAGTTTTTAATATCCAAAATAAAGATAAAAGAATAAATATTTTAATCAGTTAAAATAAGATAGAAATATCCACAAAAAAAAAACTATATAAATATTGGGTTAGTTAATTTGCAGCAATCAGTTAGATCGTATATCTTGTTCATACTCTCAATCTGTCTTGTTCATTCACCACTAGTTAAATGCTACATTTGTAACTGTCAAAACTTCTATGGCAATGCTATTGCATTGTGGTAGTCAAAAAATAATATTTACAAAAAAACTTAGTCGTGTTAGATATAATCCTTAGAAGCTAAGCCAATAATTTGCTGATTAAGATTGCGCGTCTACGTAGAACTGCCTTTAGGGCAGTATGCTGGTCCAAAACTTTGAAAAAATCAATTTTTGTTTGCATACTTTCAAAGGCTAGACCTTTAAAACTATGCCCTTAAATGAATCTTTCAAAATTTATTTTCGGAGATACAGTGGATTATCTGGTAAAGAAGTTCGAATTGATGGCTCTGAATGGCGCACTTCTGTTGCTTCAAAAGAAGACCGAATTGTTCGGTTAGCAGAAATAACTTTGCAAGACATTGCATATGAAATAGAAAAAGGCCCAATGTATGGTTCTGGGTATGCCGATTATATCCCAAGTGATTAATATTATTCGACTTACTCTACCGAAATTGATTCTAAATTTTCTTTGACTCGTGACAATTTTTATAACTTCATCGTTTTCGATATATAAGCGTTTAAAAAAAACAAAGTACAAATTTTTGTCGATAATTCGTTATTGACGAAAATTAAGATTATTTTGAGGTTCTGGCCAAAAAACTCTACTGGCAAGGAGTCTATCAATTGGACAAATTCTTTATTTCCTACAGTAACAGGCATTTCTAAAATATGTTTTCTTTAATTGATGTAAATCATTGTAGGCATCTCCAATTTTGGCTTCGACTTTCGGACAAATGTAATGATTTTCTATCGGAAAATTAAAAGTCTGTGGTCTTCAATGTGTGGTACAGAATGACACAAACATGTTATATGAAAGCGCCAATAGATGTGTCAATCAAATTATTTTGTCTTATTTTTCTGCTTCTGAATTTTTCTTTACCTACGCATCTCGAATACTAGGTATATTGTTCATCTACCAAAATTTATAAGGTCTAATGAAAATTTTAAGGTTGTATTTAAAAACAATTATCTGCCTGCTGATGCGTAGGTATTCGAGAAGTTGTGTAATAAGATGGTTGTTGGGGATGCTACGAAACTCCGGAAGAATGCTTTGACCAAAAGTTGTCAAGGGCAATAGAGGACAACTTTAAGCAGATTTTTTTTTCGATTAAATTTCGTCCGAAAGCTAACGTTTTTCGAAAAAATGTTTGGAACAAAAATTGTTGATTTTCACGTTCAGACTTTCAGACTGCTCGTAATTTTCCAGTCCGATATTATATCGTTTGAATCTAATTTATAATATGACAAGTGAAAACAAACAATTGACTGAGTTAATTGTTGAAATACCATGCATAGTCAGTGTTGATTTCTTTATCATATAACACATACAAACATGTGACACATACATAACTGATAATCAAACAGTGATGAGCCCTCACGGGTAAACAGTGATGTTTACGAAAAAATGTTTCAAACAAAAGTTGTTTAATTTTTGCTAAGGAACATCTTTTACTTTGTTCTATCTCTAACGGTTTGCAAGATGGGGCCCTACGTACCCAAGACGTACCCAATCGCTGTAATTTCAACTTGATATCTTTTTTCGTTTTTGAGTTATTGTGTTATCAGACAGACAGACAGACAGACAACCGGAAATGGACTAATTAGATGATTTAATGAAGACTTACACCAAAATTTTATTCATAGTATCAATATTTTTAAGCGTTTTAAACTTGGAACTAAATTTAGTATACCTTGATTAATATTTCAAATAGATGGTATAAAAATCATCCAGTGTAGAAAGGTGTATATCCGTTTAAATAACGCCAGAAGCAGAAAGAAGCCAATAAATACCAAAACATTTAAATTCTTGTACACCTGCACCCAAGACCCAGCCGACCTATGATGCCCATTTACGAACTTGACCTCACTTTTTACGTCCTGAGTACGCTGTAAAAATTTCAGTTCGATATCTTTTTTCGTTTTTGAGTTATCGTGTCCACAGACGGACGGACGGACAACCGGAAATGGACTAATTAGGTGATTTTATGAACACCTATGAAAAAATTTTTTTCCTAGCATCATTATTTTTAAGCGTTACAAACTTTGTTTTTCGATACATAAAAAAAATATAATTATACCGTGTGTATTTTTTACATATACACAAGGTTTACAAAAACATGATACATTTTTTTTCTCTTCAAAACAATGTTTATAAAATTGTCATAAAAATGTTTTTATTTTGTATAACGGATGTGAGTAATATTTTCAAAGGGTTGCTGCACAGCCATAGTGCCATAGTGTCTTCATTATATTATAGTATGTAGTTAGTTTTTTTTTAACGATCTGTGGTCTATTAATTAATGAATATGTCTTCAATGAATTATGTACTTAACTTTTTTAAACACTATACGAGTTCTTACTTTTTTTTTACACATAATTTAGACATAATAATAATTATAATTAAAATATAAACACTAAATAAATATTAAGTATAAATATATCATTAATTTTAATATTTAATTACTATTGGTTTTAACGCTTTATAAGTACGAATTAATAGATGAAGGTTTATTATTTCTGTTAATTGGTAATTTAAATGGAATATAACTTTGGAAAAGCTGAAAATCTTTGGAAAATTCATTGGAAGACGAGGGAAAGCGGTTATCTCACCTCTACCGACGCGAAAAAACTAACAATATCTAGAAATAATAGATAATTTGCGCCTAATAACTCGAAACAATATTTCTTAAATTTCCCTGATCTTCATAAAACATCCCGAACAATCATCATACTTCCTGAAAGTTCCTGGAATGGTAGGGACAATAAAATCGATGCCAGCGCTTCCAGTGAAAAATTTTGACGATAAAGGAGGCTGTTATGACTAATTTGCAATTCTTTACATGTTAATGTTATAGAAAATGTCAAATTAAAATTATTGAAAAATACTAATTAATTAAACTTAATGCATTAAAAATTGTGAAAATAAGAAATCAAATTGTACAAATATTATTTTTTTAAATGTAAATTATCATAATTATTTATTTAAATTTGTGAGACAATTATATTAAATTTTCAATGTAAGTCTTCAATACAATCCATACAATTATATATGCATCCATACAATTCTATAATTAAAGTAGTGTATCGTTACCATGGAAACGTCTCCTATAAAATTCACACATGGTGCGAATAACACAGATCTGTAAATAATTTAATCTGAATTTAAATACAAAAACTGGTGGAGGTGCAAATAAATGATATGAGATATCAATAGTTACTATGTAACATGTATTTATTTGCGCTCCCACCATATTTATTAATCAGTATCGAGACGAGAAACAACTTATCAAAATCAGAAATCATTTATATACCATGTATACATAAAATATATCAAGGTATACTAAGTTTAATCTCAAGTTTTTATACCATGTATTTATGAAATATACCAAGGTATACTAAGTTTAGCCTCAAGTTTTTATACAAAGTGTAGATATATGAAATATATCAAGGTATACTGAGTATAGTTCCAACTTTTTATATCATGTTTATATGAAATATATCAAGGTATATTAAGTTTAGTACCAAGTTTTTTATACAATGTATTTATGAAATATATCAAAGTATACTAAGTTTAGCTCCAAGTCATAAATACAAATATATATGTATCCATACAATTCTGTAATTGAAAATAGTGTATCGTTACCATGAAAACGCATCCAATAAAACTCACGCACGGTGCGAATAACGTAAGCAAATTTGTTGAAATTTTTTTTGAAATTAACACAACTGCAATAAAAGTGAAATTAATAGCTATACAGCAGATAAAAAGTTTAACAACCAAAAAAACATTTTTCATTCGAATTTCTCGTAATTTGATTTCATTTCTTTAAATTTTTTTGTTTTTTAAATGTAATTATTTGTTAAAATTAGTTTTTTTTTTATGATGTGTTCAGAACATTAAAATGCATAAATATAATGTTTATGACGATACTGTTTATGTTGACTTTGACTCATGTTTCTAAAATAATAAAATTATATTTTTTATTACAATAATTAAATAAATAATATTATGTTGAAGACGGTGAAAATAGTTTAATTATGTGGAAAAGAATCGAATTAAGTTTCTAGTAAATTTTTATACCATATATCAAGGTATACTAAGTTTAGTCCCAAGTTTGTAAACGCTTAAAAATATTGATGCTACAAACAAAATTTTGATATAAAATCACCTAATTAGTCCATTTCCGGTTGCCCGTCTGTCTGTTCGTCCGTGGACACGTTAACTCAAAAACGAAAAGAGATATCAAGCTGAAATTCGCGTGTTTAGAATGTGCAAAGTGAGGTCGAGTACGTAAATGAGCAACATAGGTCAATTTGATCTTGGATCCGTAAGACCCATTTTGTAAACCGTTAGAGATATAACAAAAAGTTAAATGTAAAATATATTTCTTATAAAAATTTAAAACAACTTTTAAAACATTTTTTCGTTAAAATATAAAAGAAATTTATTTTTAGAATTTTCGCAAAACTTTTGAATTAAAATGGGTAAAAAAAAATTCAACTAAAAAAACAATAAATATTAATTAAAATATTTTTGAATATTATACTTTTTAATTTATTTTCTTTAACATTATTTTGTGGTAAGAAAATGATTTATTTATATTTTGACAAAAACCTGAAAAAAATTAATTTATTTACTAGGAGTTAAATCACTCTGAAGATGATTATTTTAGAGGCGGAGTATTTATTCAATTAAAGGAGGCGGATTCTTTACCAATTATTCTGTATTAATGTATTAATAGATTTGATTTTTTTTTTAGATTTTTATTGTTAAATACAGGGTGCATCATCGTTATGTCGAGTGATGAGAATATACACAACTGCCTAAACAGAGCTTTTATTTTTACAAGCTTTTATTTCGCCCCAACAACATGAGACGCTAGGCTCGAGCCTATATAGCCAATGCATAACACGCGCCACTGAGAATAACACACATGTAATGCCAATTCATTTTTATGGTAAGCATGACCTGGTTTCGCTTCTACCATAAGACTTTAAAATTAAAACGGACAAGCTTTTATTTTACTAAGAAAAAAAATTATTTATATTAGACACACATACATGACTATTTGTAAAAGATGTGGCTAAAAGAAATAATTATTTTCTACTTTTTAGTACAATAAAATCTTGTCCTTAAAATATTTTAGTTACAGATGTCCCCTTTGACACGGAAAAAAAGCAGAATTTTCTCTTAAATGGGACAATCAATTTGTCCATTTGTGTTAATAAAAGATTCAATTCCGGGCGCTAATTTAACGCTGGGCACTCTGGGTAAGTGCCAAGGACCCTGGTACACGACTCAATGACAAAATAATTGATTGGCAACGCAAATTTTGAAATTTCCAAGCCAAAACTTTTTTTTTTACTTTCTGCAGCAGTTTTTTTATTTGAAATAATTTCTACGATTTTCCGCAAGCTTAGGGGATTTATTCCGGATATAACTTGGCAAATGTTATTTTTCGAATACTTCAATGTTGCTGGTTTGTTAATATAGACCCAAATCCTTAGAAAACCCCACGAAAAGAAAGTCAATGGCATATTCTTGGCTGAACGTACGCTACGATGATAGGCATATCCAACTCTATCATCAATGCTTACAGTTTTCTCGAACTTTTACACATCGATACGAACTATTCGCACGCTCGGACGATTAAATTGGTCATAGTCATAATCTTCCCTTACAAAATTGTTATTTCTGTAGAACAAGTGAACAATTTGAGAATTGAGCGTTGTTGAGCCTAAGTAAAACGATTTATATTGTAAATGGAATGTTTTAAAACTAATATTTGATGTTTGGTACAAGCGAAAATCTTCCCAGAATTCTAATTTTTCTGAGTTGAAAACACATGGGAAACTAAAATTGGTTCACCCTTTTTTTCTTCCTTATTTCGTTGATCTAAATCGCAAAAGAAAATCTGATAATTTCATTTTAAGAAAACACTACTTAAAAAAATTAAGGCGTATACATTTTAAAGTAGACATGCAAAGTCACATACCCTTAAATCCCTCTACTTTTAATTATAACGTCCAAAAACAACGAACTGTATAGTTTTAAGCGCCGCCTATTTTAAAAAAGGAACAAGAAATATTGAACAAAACGTTAATAAGCTTAGATAAATATACATCTTAAGTATATGTGAGTGAAGCTTTTTCAACTTAATTTGAACTTTATTGAAAGTGGGCAAATATTCTGTAACAATCAGTAAACACGATTATTTATAACGATTAGTTAATCAACAACTTTACTTACTTCTTCTCTGCTTAAATTAAATTAAATTTTGATTAGCCAAGTCATTAATATCAATTTTGTTAAACATTTGTTTTAATTTTATTAAATTAACTAACTATAGTGATATATGAAAATATAAATTTTAATATAATTTTTTAAATAATTTATAATAATTTTAATTTAATTATAAAAATAAATAAAAAAAATAAAAAATAAATATTTTAAATTAATTTTTAATCCTTTTTTATTAATTTTATAATGATTTTTAATTGAAATTAAATTATTTTTTTGTTTAATTTTTATTATTAAATATTTTTAATTTTTTTTGTTATAAAATTATGTTAACTTATGGTGGGATAATGACTTCAAGTGCATCAAATATTAATCCATCACGGATATCGGATTTAACATCAACGGCAGCGAATTCAGGATCAGGAACAAATCAAACAGGATTAATGACAACACAATTCTTATCAACAAAAACTGATAATACACGACGTTTTTCTGTTAGTAATTTATTACAATTGGGTGGAACAAATACAAATCAGTTACATAATACACGAAATTTGGATAAAAGTGATGGTAAGTAACGTAAATTTTTCGCGCATGTTGAAGAACTAACTAGTGTAGATGGTGCGAAATAGATAGTGAATTTGACATTCTTTTTGGGTACCTTTTGGAGGATTGATAATGTAGCCGCCGCGGCTGAAGTGGCCAATTAATTTTCACAAACTCTTCGCTTGTTTTAATTCCTATTGGCAAAAACAACGTAACGAAAAAGTTGATTTTAGGATGGTTAGTTTAAGACAATTACTTTTCTTACAGAAATTAGATAGGAATGAGGTAGCTATACGTTTGGCACACGGAGAGGTTGCATTTACTGAATTTGGTTGCATTAACTGCTAATTTTAAAGTTATTTTAATACCTACACCCCTTGAAAAAATCGAAAAAATCGCAAAAAAAGTTTGGAAAGTATCGATTTTAGTCCGTATCTCAAAAATTATATGACCAGTCAACAAATGCACCCGATTTTTGTACTTTTTGGATCAAAATTACCTTGTATACTGACTTTTATCGAAATTGGAGATAACCAAAATTTTTCGATTTTTTGCAATTTTTTTAAGGAAAAAAATTTGAAAAATCGAGAAAAATGCAAAAAAAGTTTTGTTTTGGAATTTGATGAAACTCGGTGAATGGGGTAATTTTGATCCAAAAAGTATTAAAATCAAGTTAATTTAATGATTGGATGCAAAATTTCTGAGATATCGCAATATTTTGATCGATTTTAGTTCGTATTTCAAAAACTATTCGACCAGTCGTCAAATGCACCCGATTTTTGTACTTTTTGGGTCAAAATTACCTTATATACTGAATTTTTAATGGTGTTAATATAAAATTTTTAATCGTACCATATTGACCATAGAAAATTAATGCCATAGTTCGTAAAGTTGTTCATATAGATTGTTCAAATAATTCAGATTTTCCACTGGAAAAATTTCCTTTCTTGAGTGTGAATCACTATAGAAGCGATATTTGCATCTATTCGAGACGAAAGAAAACTTACGATATATATAGATGGATGATTTAATAAAGATCAAAACATACAAAAGAATGTTTTAAACAATATTAATTTAATTAATAGATTAAAAATCTAATTTAATTAATTAAAATAGCTACAAGTCACTTCTGTTATCCATCGAAAATTTAAAAATCGAATTAATTGTTTTAATTGACAAATTATATTGATGCCAAAAAGTTTGAAATTCTAATTAATGCGACGGGCATTTGGAAAATACATGTTCCTAAATTTTTGGCAAATTTTCTCATATTGATGTTGTGAAAGATTTCGCAAAAAAATTCGAAAAGGTTAAAAATATTTAACAAGCAAAAATATTTATATGCCAAATTGAAAATTTGGGTAAAAAATTAAATATTGATAACAGATTTCGACGGGTTTTTTATTTTACATTGTGTTTTCGGCTGCAAGTTTTCGGTTATTTCTTTCCTTATTGAATTTAGCTAGAGATGAAGTGAGTCTTGCATCTGCGAGCAGTTAAATTAATTAACGTGATATGCACCCTAGTAAAGTATCCGAATTTCTATCTGGCAAATGAAAATTACATTCTTTAATTATAAAACTATGTTAAGTTATATTCGCTGTCCACGAAGGGCACACTTAGGCTATAGAGCCCATTGTGATACCATATATGTGTTTTACCACCTTTCCGCTGATAATTTCATTAACAGCTCCTCAATTTTAGAGGCTGAGTGCACCTCTTTCATGCATATACCATGCACTATACCAGCCCATCACAACTATTAATTAAATTAATTTTGTTGCGACGGCGGGAATCGAACCCGCTACCCTATGCATACCGCGGACGGAATATTATAAAACTAAATCATATTGAAATTACAGCCACATTCAAGTGATTTGAAAACAATATTAGAATAATATCTGACTCGGTCTTAGTAACGGCAAAATTGCCTGGCAATTAATTACTTAATGTTACTAGAAATATGAAAAATTGCCTTAAAATGATTTTAAAACCAGCAGTATATGCAACCAAACGCTATAAATTCAACCACTCCGCGTGCGAAACGTAGCTACCTCACTCTTATCTAATTTCTATAAAAAGAATGTCCAAAATCTCGCCGTCTTAAAATTAACTTTTTCGTGGCGTTTTGCTTAGGTACTTATGCCAATAGGTATTAAGACTAGGGTAGAAAAAAGAAAATTAAAAAAATTATTGATAATTATTTTATCTTTCAGACTATCGTACCTAAACTCGGCCTTTATTTATTCAAATTTGAATAGAAACTCTTGAAGGTCGTTTTTAAAAACTTATTTGATAAAAAACAAATGAAAATATACAATTGATTGAGATAATTGTTGAAATACTCGATTTACACAGTGTGAATATCAGTTCATGTATTATTTTTATAAAAATAGATTTTTTTATGTACATAAAATTTTGTCCCCGAAATTTCGAAAAATATAGGCAAGGAATTTTTTAAAATCTGCATGCTTTTAACCGAAAATTGACCCTTTTGACTACCCTACATTATCGGGTGGATTAAGTATCAAATTAGAATCAATAGACTCACTATTTGAAGCACCTACAAGTTTTCAACTCTATCTTTTATAGTTTTTGTGAAAATAGAAACTTTACTAGTTTTACCCTAATTTAGATCTACACAAGAAAACAAAGATACTTACGAAAAAATGTTTCAAACAAAAGTTGTTTATTTTTAGTTGAGAACATTTACTTCAGGGAAATGTAAATGTTACTGTTTAAAAAATGACCCAATTGAGCTATACAGCACGCCCACGAACTCAACAAGTCACTTTTTACGTCCTTAGCACCTTATAAAAAATTCAGCTCGAAACACTTTTCGTTTTTGAATTATCGTGTACAAGGGCGATGAGATGGGCAATGAATTAATTCGGTGATTTTATGAGCATCATATCAAAATTATGTTTGAAGCATCAATATTTTTAAGCGTTATAAACTTGGGACAAAATTCAACATACTCTGATATATTTTAAACATAGGGTATTCAAATTATAAAATAATAAGTTATTAAAAATCGTCGGCACTACTATTTTTGTTAAATTTATATGTGTTTTTTTTTTCTACAGCGCCACTTTTGTCTCATATTACCTAAAAATTTTGTGTGTATGTAATTGATACATTTGTGATCGGAACTCGGGTGGCTGATTATAACATATTTTGCAGACGTCTATCAGACGAACGACTGCTTGCTTCATGCTTGCTGTGTGTTAATTTTGGAGGAAGAACCATAATTCACAGTAGTAATAAATACCTACTTATATAGAGATAGACCTTATTATTTTGTAAGCGTATGAGACAAACGTGTGTGTTTGTAAAGATCCGATATTTTCATTCATTAGAATTTTATAAAAGGGACATATTCAAATTTATTTATCAGAGACGTAATAGATATTTTTAATTGTGCCAAATTTCTGCTGAATTTATTTTTTTTTCAAGAGACTTTTATAAAAAATTTCTGCGCTTTTACATCTAAAAAATTTAGGTCTGCTTACTGCACATTGCAAAGTTAACAAGCCGTGTTTCTTGAGGTCCACACGAATAACTTCCCAACTTAATAAGTAATTTAAAAAACTAAAAACTCTACCGAATCGAAACGAATCAATCAAATGTTATGAAATTCTTTTTCGGACCATATTTCTGGTAATAGCTTCGATTGACACATCAACGAAGTCGATATCATTTTTTGTTCACGCGATATCGACGACACCCATACTTCTTTTCATAAATAGTGTTAAAGCCGTGTCCTAACCATGAAACGTAAAGATATGCTGAAAATTTCGATTTCGAAAATGGGACACATTACAATAACTTCCTGGGAAATTAATAAGGAAAATCAGAGTCACAGAGAACGATTTCTGAAGCTTTTGTAATGAAATGTATAGGAAACCAAATTTCACATTCTTTTAATTGAAAAAGCCTCTTTCTCAAGATGAATGGGCTGATCTTGTAACGACCTGGTGATTCTTATTTCTTTTTGATCTAATGCAAGATCAATGAGATCGATGGTTACCATCTCGCAAATATTTACTTTGGTTACGCTAACAACCAATTACCCTCAGAAAATGGACTTCAAGACATCAAACAATAGTATCGTTAAACATGTTTTCGTCGCCTTTTGCTAAAACCTCATGGATTGTGTTTCTTAAATGTCAAATATCATTAGTAAAGCTTGCGTTAGTGACGTAAATGTTTCTATTTGTTAATCAACAATAAATTGTTAATTCGATGGAATGGATGATGTTAAAGTTGACTTACAACATTAATAAATAGGCAACTTGAATTACGTATACGTTATACATGTATATTAGTTTTCGATTATTTGACAAACACTTAACATTTACGTCACACAAGTTGCCTAGCGATGTAATATATCTTTATCCGTTAGATAATTGCATGCAGTTAACGTAAACGAATTCTAAGACGGTCCATATATACTAAAGTGTTGATGATGATTTAGAAAAGTATCCCTTTTTATTTAAGTTATATAAGTTAAAAAGCTATCATCGAATGTACATCTAAAATATGTCATATTTGATGACACTTGACATAAAGTACAAGTGCTGTAAACATGTGTTTTTAGTGTTATAAAATAAATATATACTTTTAGTTTACAATTTTTAATAAAAATAATAATAATTATTAGATATTTTTATACTACTAAACGCGAGCCCCATTTTAAAAGTTGTGTTTTATGGATTTTCCGTTCTTCCCGTGTAAAATTCACAAAGGTATTATCAAATATTAGATACTAATAATATACAGTCAAACCTGGATATAAGCGATAGTTCAAGGGAGCACAATGAGCACAATCTCATTCTCGCTTATAGAGGTTTCTCACTAACCCGAGTTTCTCGCTAATTCAAGTACATGGGTAGCGTTTCTCTCTTATAGAGGTACGCAGCAATAACAAGTCACAGCAAGTTCGAATGTTTTTATTCTAGCTATAGTTCCTCCTAAATAATATAAATAAATAAAGCTCGACTGTCCATGAGGGAAAAACGACTCTCTTACAGAGATTTCTGTTTCTCACTAATAGAGGTTTTGGGAGCTTAAAATGACGGGACCTGGCTATTACTCTCACTTATAGAGTTTTCTCACTTATCCAGTTCTCACTTACCCAAGTTTGACTGTAATACCAAAATTCATGGAAATTCTTGAATGAATTTCCATGAATTTTAGTATTACAGTCAAACCTGGGTAAAATGGTAGAAAAATAAAATTTGTAGTTCGCTAAAGTGAAAAATAACCCCGCAGACTTACGAAATTCGACCTTTCAGGTGGAAATTATATATCGGACAATAAATTACTGACTTTACCTACTCTCGTTTCGAAATCATTAAATAAAGAATGACACATTTATTTTTAAAAAGAAATTAAATTATTTAAACCCAGATAATCAATGTTTATATAATCAGCCTCATAAAAAAAAATTGTAATAAAAGTAATTTCATAAAAGTTTATTATTTTTTATTCTAGAATCATAAAATTATGTCCAAAGGTCCAAGGGTCTAAATTTTGAAAAAAAATATACGTTTTTTTATATAAATAAATATTACCGCAAATGACACATCAAAAATATTACTGCAGTGCGTGTAACTTGAAATTGCGGCTAATCTATTATAAAAAATTACTAATTACGTCACGTAGTCAATTTGGCACTGATAATTACCTAAATCTTATCAACAATGGTCTATGAAATGGTTAGATCATTAAAAAAGTGTTCATTCATATATTTGAACAATATTGTTGTAAATTACTACGGTTTCTTAAAATGTATTATTATAAATTTTATGAATCCTACTCTTAAAACACGTTACCTGTTGCCCCAATTAAACAGTCATCGTACTTCAAATGTTTATTTGCTGATTTGTAGCAAACACGTGGGCGAAAAGACAAAGTTGATCAGATTTTATTGAAATTTTTTTGAAACCAACTAATTAAGGGTCATTTTTTTCCGCTGTGATGTCAGTTTTTCGCTAGCTATCATTTATGTACTTAATTCCGTGTCCAGGACTCCACCTTCTTGAAACTTATTAGAGTTCGAATAAATTTGATCACAAAATTGAAAAGTATGACCCAAATTAAGTTGGATTACATACTTGGTTTATCAAAATTGAATAAAATTTGGATGTGATAGAACAAAATTAAAATTTTTGGATTCTGATGACGTCATAAAGTTAAAAAATTAGATTTTTTTATCACAGGCAAATGTGATCAGATCTTATTGGAATTTTTTTTGAAACCCACTAATTTTGGGTCATTCTTTTCAGCTGTTATGTCAATTTTTCGCTAACTATCACTTATATGTTTAATTCCAGGACCAGGACTCCACATTCTTGAAACCTATTAGAGATATCGAGATTTGCGTATAGTAATTTAGCCCATATCTGAAGTATTTTAGGGCGATTAAACGTTACAAAAAGAATGAAATCATTGATTTTAAGAACTAAGCCGGCATATTTTTATGACTCGTATATATTTCAAAGAATATGACATATTTTCCCTTGATAGATACATGACAATGATACCTATATCAATAATAATTATGTCATGAGAAATAAAAATGTCAAAATAAAAGCCTGATGAAAACATCATTAATCATTAGTACTTAAAGTATAGTTAAAACCATATCCATGATTAAGTATATCTTGGTAATTTAAAACCGATTTTCTTGAGTGAATTTAAACAGTAGTCAGCACTCATTTGTTTGGCCGCCAAGTCAATATCACCATTTACAATGTTTGTTTGTAGTCTTTTCAAGTCATATCAAATTCAAATCAAACTATTTTATTATTTAGTAATGTACAGATTTCTAGTTAAGATATTTCTGCATCGATACATTTTTTACATTTAAAACACATTTCTTTTTTTAAAAAAATTACATTTTTACTATGAGAAAATATATCTTCTTAAGGATGTATGAGCATGACAACAATGTTTGATTTAAAGGCTCAAAATTTGTTTGTAGGTAGTCTTTTACTCAAAGAATATGTGGTTAAAATTTCAGCTTAGGTATCCGTGCAAATTTTTAAGAAAAAAGTCATTAAAAATCGATATAAAATACATTGGCTCTTATGGAGGAATCTCAAAAAACGACATATTTTGGAAGTTTTTGATAATTTTCATTTGGAATGAATGAAAACAAATTTAAAAAAAACTTTTTAATAGAAAGTAAACATATTAGCAATGAATTAGAAAAGAAAAAAACTAAGTGTCACCGTCCATATAAGGGATGTAAGAGCAGGGTAGATTAAGGGTTGAAATTATTTTTATCTTATTTTCAACTTTGATGATGAATTTTGTTATAACTTCATGAATGTAGACGAAAAATAAGAATAAAATTTTTCGATATGTGTCTTGGTTTTCGAAATATCGAAAGCTAAATAATTAAACAAAATTTTCAATTTTCGATATTTTGAAAATTAAGCCAGATATCGAAAAATTTTATTCTTACTTTTCGTCTTATATCGTCAAGTAATAATATAAATTTATCATCAAAATTGAAAATATCTATTTTTAAATTTGTACCCCCACTACCATGCTCATACATCCTTAAATACAGGATGCACTAAAAAGTCTTTACAACGGTCTGTAACACATATATCTTAGCTCAAAATAAGTCGATTTATTTCAACATATCCCTAGTAAAAATTAATCCGTTTTGGCGCAATACGCTCTTGAAATCGTATTTCTTCCATAACTTGAGAAAGGACATCGCGGTTTTGATAAAAGCGCCAAAACGAAGCAACTTTTACTAGGGCATGTTTATCTAAATCGCCTTATTTTGAGCTAAGTTTTATGTGAAAGAGCGTTGTAAAGACCTGTTAGGGATACCATGTATAAAAAAATCAGGTTAATTAGACCTCTTATAACTCAATAAAAGCTGGACCACTTTTAAAATTCCTTAATTTTTTGTATTCATCTCCACCCAATATCAAAATAATTATTTGAAAATATAGGTTTTTTTAATTGGAAAAATTTACAGGAAAAAAACTCACCCTAAATGTGGGTATCAAATGAAAAAGACTTAAGAGTAAAACATGCGGGGAGCTAAGTAACGTGAATATAAACTCAATATAGAATTAACATCTCAAGAACCATAAATCTGATCGATTTTAGCGTTAGCTTTGTGTTCGCTTAGTGAAAAATAAATCTAAATAATAATTTCTTCAAATAACATAAAATTTCTAAAAAAAAAAGGGTTTCCAGGCTCGTCTTGTTAAATTAGGCAACCTATAAAAATCATTGGACTGGTTTTATATCACATCATAAAGTTATTGTTAGTGACACGTGGCGGATTAATCACAATAGATAACCATAAATAAATATGTTTTCGCTCAACTTTCCTATAAATTTTTTCCAATTTAAGATTAGTGATTACCCACCTACTTTTGCACACACAAAAAATGACTTTATGAGTTTTTCGCTTCATTAGAGTTCAAGTTCAAAATTTATAAGTCCAAAACGAATAAATTTCAATTTTTGAAATATCGTCTTATAATTTATCAGCCCAATATTATGAAAATAATATTTTTTAAATAAAATACGTAAATATGTAAAATGCCTTTTTTGAAAAGTAGTATTTACTTCAATGCTTAACAAATTGCCTATATAAAATAATATAAATACTACTCATTGAATCTAATACTTTTTAAATTTACTGCATTGTTATAAGTTTATATTCTTTCTAAGATTACACATTTTGGCAAAAAAAAAATTAAAAATCACCAAATATATTCATTAATTTTATGACTTTATGAGTTTTTCGCCTTATTAAAGTTCAAGTTCAAAAATTATAAGTCCAAAACGAATAAAATATTTGTCAATGAAAAATGCCTTTTTTAAAAGTAGTATATACTTCAATGCATAACAAATTGCCTATAATACCCATTGAATCTAATACTTTTTAGATCTACTGCATCGTTAATTGTTATAAGTTCATATTCGTTTTTTGCAGATGAAGAATACGAAAAAATCAGTAACGAAGGTGGAACTGATGTGCTTTGTCATCGAAAAAAACCTCGACGAAATCGAACAACTTTCAGTACAAATCAACTAACTGCTTTAGAACGTGTTTTTGAACGGACACACTACCCAGATGCGTTTGTACGTGAAGAACTTGCTGCGCGTGTATCCTTAAGTGAAGCTAGAGTTCAAGTAAGTATTTATTCGAAAACTATTATACTCCTACTTTCCGACGGGAGCCATATTCAATTTAATGTCAGCCTATAACCAGAGAACGATCACGATGCTTCCAACGATACCTAATTTGTCAAATTATGATAAGTAGTTTAGAAGTTATGAGGGAACAGATGAACACATAACCCGGTCAAACACATAACCCTCGGCGTTTAACCCATAACGCCGTCGTTGGGATAATAATAATTATTTTCGCTTAAAAAAATTACTTCAATTCGACAAATAGTGAATCGAATGTTATACTTTTATATCGGGCTTCTTTTTGAGTTCGTTTGAGAATTTTCTTTAAAAATTTCTACTACAGAATCCTTCTCCATAATACATTTCCGTTAATTTTAATAACGAAATTTTTTGTTTGTTTTTGTTTAGGTTTGGTTTCAAAATAGACGCGCAAAATTTCGACGAAATGAACGAAGCTTATCCCGACAACAAAGCAATATAACTTGTAGCACAACAATGTACAACAACAATAACAATATAATGAACAACAATCAACAGAAAATCCCATCTTCCTGTACAATCGAAACACCTTTAAATACTTCCATAAATGCCCTAACAAATTTACAAGTATCACATCAACAGAATTTACGATCACAAGTCTCATCAACAACAAATACAAATTATTTACCCATCGATAATACCACCGAATCAACATTACCATACTTAAATCCATGGAAGAATCCTGGTTTACCCCAAGAGATTGGTCTGAATTTATATACAAGTGGTACAAGCTTTACAACACACTTGGATAATGTTAATAATCCTCATACCTCGTGTGGATTTGTTCCACCGTATCCACAAAATTTAACCGTTACAAGTTTAAATAATTTACAAGCAAATTGTAATTTTGTTGGACAAGTATCATCCATATCGAATAGTATTGCGCATTTACGATATCGTGCACATGAGTATAGTAATTTGAATTCGGCTCAATTATAACTTTTTTTTGGACGAGTAATCTACGATTGTTGATTCGAAGATTCCAGTTATTTGGAATAAATCTTCTCGAAAAAATTCAAAATGGAAATATTTTAACCAAATCAATATTTCACGTTATTTTAATCTTGATTTTATACCGAAACTTATCAGAACCGAGTCGGATTTGTACCATCCGTATGTTCCGTACCATGTACTTTTTGTAAAAGAAAATAATAAGTATGAAAGCCTTGTTCAAGCAAGCCCAACTCTCACTTGACCTGTTTATCAGTACTCCAATTATCTTAGGGTTTCATCTTGGAATCTAATTTTGGAATCTGTATTTTGATAGCACAAATGTTTATTTTGATAGTACTTTAGTTATCCTTCGGGTACGGAACCAATAAATGAATTGACCTGCATATACAGCCAAATTGTATTTGTTGAAAATTTTACAGGCAATATTTCCTGGAATATTTAAAAACAAAAAATAGATAAGATGTAGGTAAACTGTAAGTGAAAATGATACACGAGTAAAAAGGACCTTGTGGCCCTCTTTATGTTTATACTTAGCAGTATTAGCGCGCTTAAATAAATTCTGTAATTTGTTAATCTATCTAATTGTAAGAATGCAATGTAATTATGTAAATAAAATTAAAACAATTAATTAATGATATCAGAATGAGTAAAATTTCATCTCATCGAATGTCCTTGACCATCACTTTGATATTGATTTAAGAAGGAGTGTTATAAGTTTAAAGTGTTTATCTGTGCGTCTGTGTGTTTCTCAGTGACATCGTAGCCCCTAACAAATCGAACCGACTCGATTGAAAACATTTTATAGCTAAGTTTCCAATAATCGGTTTACAAGAAATTTAAAAAAGTTTAAAAATAAAAATTGCAGATTTTAATTAATTTATTTTCTATCATCAAAATTATTACATAAATGGAATATAACTTTGTGCTGTATAAGTTTTATATTTATTGTCCATGACAAAACACATAGAATTGGTATTTTTATTTTTAATATTTGGATCCAAAAAGATCAAAATTATACGACTGGTTCAATATTATCCAAGTTGCCACAAAAAAAGATGCACTATGAACACACGATTTTGAATTTTAAATCTAAAATGGAATGATGTACTGACCATAAAGCCACCTTCACACTATCGCGAAGTAGTACAAAGTCAGGTGAGAAAGGAGAATGTGGAGGTGATACTTGTGGTGTCTCACCTGTTTTACCTTTCGCTAAAAAAGCGGTTTTTTGAAACCGAATCAAAGGCAACACGAGTAATGAGACATCCCGACGATTGCAGGCTTCATCTTCACATTCTCGTGACAGTAGCTATTGTATAATAATTGCCATAGTCGGCAGCCATAATATCATACTATCGCGAGAAGTCCAAGTGCTTTGTCGGCTAAACGGTGACAATTTCTGTGTTGGCAAAAGAGTCTCTTTTGCTTTGAAGAAAAGCATTTAAGAAGTGAATTCATGAATTATTTTAAGGAAGAATATGCTTATTTATTTTGAATCCAAAATTTACGCTTCATATCATCATATGCTTCACTTCGGCTTAATTTTTTAGTATACTCGGTGAGAATACTCCGCGAGAGTGTGGATGAAGTTTTTTTTTTCGATTGCATCTTTTTTTGTGCATCCTGTATTAAATAAATGTTTGAATTCTAACAGTAGGTAATTTTTCTCTCTTCTAAATCATTATAAATAGAATTAACGTTCCATAAAAATTGAACTAATTTTAGAAAAATATTTTTGGAATTATTAACTTTTTTAAAAATATACTTTTCTTAACACCTTCTAACTAAAATAGGTTTCGACGGAAATTTGTCAGTTTGTATATAGTCAACAAAAAGTGCCTTGCCATAAAAATTTGGAACACACATTTTGACTTCTAAATGTAACATTTGTAAAAACAACATCTCATGAACGGTGCAGTAAATCGAATCATAAGATAGGACCTTTTTTGTAGAAAGTAGATTTTAACGGACTTTCATAATAAAATTTCGACAATAATTTAGTAAGTATGACATTGTACCTACGTTCTTTGTAGCACGGACTCAAATTAAAGCCATATGAAGAAATGTTCCAGATCTTTTGATGGAGAAGCGTAAAATTATGAGCCAATTTCCCTGTTTAACGGGAAAAATTAAGCCGGTATTAAACCCGATAGGCCGACTTATCAAACTTATATATCAAACTTCATGTTTACCCTTTCCCCCAAGTCATACGAAATTTACTATCTGACTTAGACCCATTTGACTGCATATTTTTAAAAGAAATAGTTTCAAGGCTCCTGTACCATCCTGTCCTTTTCGGTACCAAGAAAAATTCAAAATGTCCAGGGAAATCTTAGATCTTATTTATTTAGAAAGCCTTTATATTTAAGTGACTTATACATTAGTCACTTTGCACGCTAATGCGCAAATATTCCTTACTCTAACGGGTGCGCCATCGTTTATATCGGTATGTAAACCATGGGCTTCGCCTCCGATTTCTGGTAAATTCATGGTAAACTAGGACTAATTTTAATAATAATTCATACTTTTCCCATTCTCCATAAAGCAACTTCCTCCCTCTTTACCATCAGTTGGCGATCCCCATGATGAAAACATTAAGTAGCTTTGAAAAAAACAACAAAAGATTGGCACACCCTGTATATAAATTAATAGAATTAAATTTAAATAAGGTTTTTCTAACTAAAATATCACAAACAATTCGGAATACAATAAGAAAGGTTTCAATGAATTTACCTAAAAAAAATTATCATTAAAATTAAACTGTAACTTGCACATTCTGTACAACATTGGACCATTCCACTTTTGATGGGACTAAATAAAATGCTGGGGAAACTTTACTTCCACAAGGACATTGACAACCTAGAAAAAATTACCCAGAACAAAATAAAAACGAAATATAGCAATTAATAATATTCGGTCATACCCATAATCCAGCTAAATGAACCAATTTTATTATTACATTTTGGGCAGTACAATTTTCCTTGAGTGTTTTGACAAATATCTTTCATCCATGCTAACGGTTCAATAAAATACGTTTTTCGACATATTTCTATTTCTTCTTCAGGAACATCATCAGCATTCTTATTACCTTCATTCTCCGCAGCAAGCTCTTCGGCGGTAAGATGTCTTATCCTATGTTTTTCTTTAAGCTTATGATTTATTTGGGCTTCTCTGTCTAAATGAGTTATGATGTTAGATTGTGAAGCCACAATACGTCTGGAAGTAAAAATTAATTTTTTAGGTAGTTTTTTTATCACCAAGTTTAGTCCCAAGTTTGTAACGTTTAAAAATATAAATGATTCGAACAAATTTTTGGCATCGGTGTTCGTAAAACCACCAAATTAGACAATTTTCGTTTGTCTGACTCTCTGCCAACACAATAACTCGAAAACTAAAAGAGATATCAAGCTGAAATTTTTATACCGTATTCAGAGCGTAAAAAGTCACTTCATAAATGAACAACATAGGTCAATTGGGTCTTGGGTCCGTGTTATTTCAACAAATTTTATTTTTTCTTCAAAATTAAAGTTCGAAAAATACATCAAATTTTTAAGTGGATAATTTGCTAATACTTACCGACATTTTTTACATCGATAAACCAATGGCTCTGGCTTAACTTGGACCACACCAGGATCCGGTTTGATTAAATCAATGGAAGTTTGTGGAAGTATTTTCACTTTTTTCACTTGATCCGCAGCAATTTTTAAACGAAAATCACGAAATTTTGGATAATTTTTATCAATTATATAGCCCATTTTTTCATATAATTTTAATTGATGTTGAAATCCGTGATTTGGATGCACGAATTTACGTTTTGACTTCACTCTTAAAAAAAACGACAATTTGTTTATTCTATGGAGGGTAGAAATAAGGAGCACAATCTTAAATAGAGGTCAAAGTAAAATAAAATGTCCAAATGAACAGTTCTAAAAATGGCCGTAATGGCGATTGTGTAGCAAAAGGTGTTTAATGTGAACTTCTCAATCAACTTGTTCAGATCTTTATCTTATTCTTTATTACTTTCTTTAAAAAAAACTTCACTTTTGCTACAGAAAGGCAACAAATTTTCTGCTATTCGTGGACACTTTCTATATGCAGAGATGATTTTCCTTATCTCTACCCTTCATAGTTCATTCAATTGAAATTTATGGCTCGACTACTGCAGGAGTTGTCACAGTAGTGACGAGCAAGAGACAATGTCTCATCTTCTCTGTCACTGCCCAGCTCTTGTCATGAGGAGATCGACTAACTTGAGCCAGCCTCTCTTTGACGACCTCTCCGACCTAAAGTCAGTCGACGTCAAAGCCCTCCTGCTGTTCTTAAACAGCTTCAAATGGTTCATGGAGTAGTGGCCGGAGATGGGCCAACCCATTTACGGTATCACAACGAACCCTATGGTCTAAGTGTGTCCCACTCCAGGACAGCCACTCTAACCTAACCTAACCTAACCTAGGTTTTCAAACTCAATGAAAAGCTCATTCTACTCCATAACTGGTACGATTACCAGTTTATTATCGATATAGATGAATACTCTAAATTAGAAAGTTTTTATTGGTATAAAAAGTAACATTTGTCCGCAAACCGTACAGTTTAGACAAAAGCGGACTGAAAAATTGCACCCAAAATTGTTTTATCACGTATCAAAATTGTTATTCGTGTAATTGTTTCTAAATATCTATAGGCAATCTTCGAAAAAAAATCAAACTTTAAGTTCAATCAAGTAATACTTACAACTCAAAGGCTTCATCAAAAGGCATATTATTTTTTTTCATAACATAGGCAATAACGATTGTGGCACTTCGAGACATTCCGTAATAACTAAAAAGCAAAAGAAATATGATAAATTATAGAAATTTATTTCTTATATACTTTTCAGAAAAAAAGGGACTTACCAATGAACAAGAACAGTACCATTTTCTTGTAAACAGTTATCTATAAAATTGTAACAGTCTTCGAAATGAGAAAGTATATCTTCTTTGGGCACATCAGCGATTTGTACAAATTTTGTTGTTAATTCAGATAGTTCTGTAATTTGTCGACGTAATGGAACTAAATCTAACGTTATAATATGTGTAATTTTATGTTCATTAATTACTTTTATATCGGAAGCTGCAGTTAAATTTCCTGTAACATAAACAATTCTTTAAGATATGTCCACGTTAAGAAATTTAGAAAGTTTTATACCTAGCCATAATCGCTCTTGTATTTCATGTAAGCTAACAGGATTTTCGATTTCCTCTTGCATTATATGAATTATATTTGGTATATTACCCTCCATCTAGATAAAATTTCTAAATTATACTTTCTTGATTAAAATTTTTAAATATTTACTTTATTTAATTTTAGAAAAATACAGAATTCAAAAGTAAAAATATATAGAAAATCGGAAGAATATTCGTAGAAAAAGTTTATTGTTAAAATTTTCGTATATGAAATTGGTCGATACGTAAAAAAAGAAAATTTTAATTAGTTTTTTATTATTAAATTAATCTGTCTGCGTTTACAAAATGTAGAAAATTTTATAATACTGAATAGATTATAGATTTGTTCTATGCTAGAAATCTAGAAAGTGCGCATTTCGATATGGTAATTTTCGATGAAAATTGTTAACAATAACATACGGCCTGACATCTAGTGGTAAACTTTGTAAAATGAGAGCTTTAATGAGCTTTTGAATTTCATTTTCTTGAAGCTAGTTAGTATATCTCCGTTTATAAAGAGTTTTAATGAAACTTTAAACTTAAAGACCGATAAATTGCTTTTAATTTTTTTTTTTCTAGATTAAAATGTGCTTTAAAACCTAACCTTATACTTTTTATAATAATTTATAAATAAGGTTTCCAATTATAATTTATAACAAAAACGTATATAAAATAATTTGAGTAATTTATTTGTAAATTAAATCTAATTATCCTTATATCCCTAAAAAAACTTGCCTTGCCGGATCATATCCAAAAAAAAATTACAGATGTCTTATTCTAATTTAGGTTGCTTTTATGCTTGGCGCCAATAAATGGAAGGTAAAGAAGAAAGCTAAGCTATTCCTTAAAAAAAAGGAGCCAAATTGTTACTTTGATGAGTAGATTTGAGTAAGCTTAACAGTGGAAAATGGAAAAAATATATAGAAAAATCGAGGCATAATAATACGGTGAACAAATTAACTAACCACGACAGAAAACAACTGTCAATTAAGTTTAACATTTTAAATGTAGATAGCGTTATATAAATTTATAAGCTTGATCATGGAGGTTTTAAAGAAGGAGAACGATCGCTACGCGCTAAAGCATTAGCGCGTCTGTCCCTGAAAATTTGTGGAATTTATAGTTCATTTTTTCAGCGCCTCACTTATTTTGTCCATATTTCGGGGACAATATTTTCTATTGCGATCGTTCTCCTTCTTTATAACCTCCATGAGCTAGATTTTAAAATACGATTGCTTAAAAAAACAAAGATTTTTAGCAAAAAAGGCGGCCAAATTTGATTTAATTTTTAATTTTGGTTTAAAGAAGATGTAATAAAATAAATTTTATTAGAAAATTATTTATAATAATTTATATAAAGAGAAAAAATTAAATAATTTTTGAATTACAATCTCCATCTGTTCGTTTATTGTTGTGGTATTACCGGAGAAAAAAAAAATTAAAGAGCAACATGGCGGAAGCACAAGAGAAACATAATAAATTATTTTATTCAAAAAGTTTGCGTGTAAAAGCAACAGAATTTTTAAATAATCGAAGAAATGCTAATAATTTATTAGATATTTTACATGATTTAGAGGTAAAATTGGGAATTTTATTTTAACAAATATTTATAGGTTATAATCCACATATTTTAGGTGTGATAAAATCTCAATTAAAAAAAAAAAGACAGCAAATCTAAGTCAAATTACGCATTTATTAAATAAATATTCGATAATGAGGTTTTTTTTCTTTAATTTCAGACAAGTCCGTATATTTCAACATGCCTTCTTACACTAGAAATGATATTTACCGAATTATTAAAACGACGGGATATGTACGAAGAGGTCGTCCCGTTAAAACCATTAGGTAGGTAATTTAATAGTTTTTACTCAACTTACTCAAAATTTATTTAAATAAACGATTGTAATTAGATTTTATACATCGGAAAAAAGCCTTTAATACGGAATATTCATTTAAATTTGGTTCAAATATTTATCTTTCGTAACTTTAATGCCTGGACATTTAAACTAAACCATTATTTTAGTAATTAATATCTTTTTAATTACTTAAAATTAATTAATAAAAGTACAAATTCAGTGAGAACATTTAAAAATTTCTAAAACGGAAATTCAAATTTTTATACGGACGAGACATCATAGTATGGGCTTGTCAAATTTGTTGACAAAGTATGTGATATTAATTACTTACATTTTATATGGCATTTCATTAAATTATATTATTCTACGGCTTTTTATTAGAAAACTTAATGATAACGAGTGTAAATTCTATCTTGAAAATTTATTTTTTTAAAGTGTAAATTATACATTGAACTGTCACCAATTGGCAGATCACGTACTTATACGTCATCAACAGAGAGCGCCAAAAAACTGCGTTTAAATATCTCAAAATTATAATGTATTTTAAATATTTTTTTACACTTAATTACAGCATTTTTAAGCAGTATTTATATTTTTTACTTTGCTATAACGGTGTAAACAATGAATTTGATTTTTTCCTCCTTTTTTTAAAGCAAATGAAACATTATTTACTTTTTTTTATTTAAGTACATTTTGAATATTAAACCTTAAAATCCTCCAAAAAAACATTAAGCATCTTTCGAAAATATTTTTGTTGAGTGATTTGATTTTAATTTCGATTGTTTTAATATTTAGAACAACGTGATCCAGAAGGCCAATATCGATTATGGCTAAGAACGGCTTACGAACAATCATGGCTTCAAGTGTTAAATCATTTGGAACATGGAAAACCTTCGGATCAACAACAGTCCTTGGTCACTGCCATGAAATTAATTGCTTTCGAAGGGAAATATCCTTTAGATTCAGTAGAGTCAAATTTCCCAACAATGAAATTAAAAGTGAGTATGCTAAGTATTTACAGTTTACAATTCTAACTGTTAAAAAAACATATTTTTATCGATCTTCGATTCGGAAATTTAATCGAATTTACGAATGGCATTAAACTTCAGTCTGGCACTAGCGATTCAGTAAAATTAAACATGAAAAGGACTTGAACGCAGCATCATATCAGACATTTTTAATCAAGGTGTTCTAATTTTAGTCCAAAGTTTGTAACGCTTAAAAATATTGACGCTACGAACAAAATTTGGGAATTAAAATCGATCAAAATATTGCGATATCACAGAAATTCTGCGCCCAATCCTTAAATTAACCTGATTTTTATACTTTTTGGGTCAAAATTACCCCATCCACCAAGTTTCATCAAATTCCAAAACAAAAATTTTTTTTGTGTTTTTTTCGATTTTTTCAAAGGGGTACCCTTTAAAAAAATTGCAAAAAATCGAAAAATTTTTGTTACCTCCGATTTCGATAAAACTCAGTATATAAGGTAATTTTGACCCAAAAATTACAAAAATCGGGTGCATTTAATGACTGGTCGAATAGTTTTTGAGGTACAGACTAAAATCGGTCAAAATATTGCGATATCTCAGAAATTCTGCATCCAATCATTAAATTAACCTGATTTTTATACTTTTTGGGTCAAAATTACCCCATCCGCCAAGTTTCATCAAATTCCAAGCCAAAAATTTTTTTACGTTTTTCTCGATTTTTTCAAAGGGGTACCCCTTAAAAAAATTGCAAAAAATCGAAAAATTTTTTTTACCTCCAATTTCGATAAAACTCAGTATATAAGGTAATTTTGACCCAAAAATTACAAAAATCGGGTGCATTTAATGACTGGTCAAATAGTTTTTGAGATACGGACTAAAATCGATCAAAATATTGCGATATCTCAGAAATTCTGCATCCAATCATTAAATTAACCTGATTTTTATAATTTTTGGATCAAAATTACCACATCCACCGAGTTTCATCAAATTCCAAAACAAAATTTTTTTTTGCGTTTTTCTCGATTTTTTCAAAGGGGTACCCTCGGACTTCTAACTTAACATACGAGTAAGACAGTGAGTGACAACCTAAAATACTAGTAAGACAGAGACAACATTTTTTTTTCTATCTATCTCATTACTATTAGAGAAACTGAAATAGGTAGAAGAGTCGTATATCCGCCTCGCTTCCTCCTCTATGAGCAATGTGGACTTGGATAAAGAAACACACAATAAAGTTTATGACACACAATAAAGTTATAATAATGGTGACTTCGATTTAAAATAACTCGCCCATGCCTGTTCTGGAGTCAAAATGTTCTATAATTATGTTTTTTAAAATATTTTTAGGCCGTTTTAATAAAATTATTATCATCAACAAATAATATCTCGCATTTATTAAATAAATTCCAAGAATACACAGCCTATACGGATGTATTATTCTTCGTATGGAAATCGTTACCAGCAATTACCTCAAAATCGCAATCACCGAATGAAATATACATTAAGAATCTCCTAGAATTAATTGATAAAATTCCTGTTAATAAACAAACAAATCCTGTTATGATGTGTGGCATTAAAGGTAAGCTTTATGAGAAACGAAAAGTTCGAATATGTTTTGAATGTTTTTGTGATTTAAAATTTTAGGTAAAGCAGGGCATTTTGATTATCCTACCGTTAAGAAAGCCATGAATAAAGTATGGAACACGATTATGAGATGGAATCATACAAGCGCCACACATAAGCAAATGTTGATTGTTTTATTAGAAAGAGTCTTGCCACATTTAGATAACCCCTTGTTACTAACGGATTTCTTAATGGATTCCTTAGATGTTGGTAAGTAATTTAAACAATTTTTAAATATTAAGGTGATTATTTAGCTGGCCAAACTGGGAACCACCATGGCTCCCACTCAAGAAAAGCTTGCGAGGATGCCATATCAAGAAGGTCTTAACAGATTAGGAGATAATCTGAAAAACCAACAATTAAAAGCATGGACCAGCTACGAGGGAGGACGAATCGCCAAAAGCCTGTTGGGTGAAGGAAACTCGCTCGGTAACAGAGCCGAGTAGATCTTGAAACTAAACAGAGCTGATATTAGAGTCATCGTAGAGTTACTCACAGGGCATGATAACCTGAACAAGTTCCAACATCAGATTGGAAAAAGACAATTTCCCGCGTGTGACTTAGCCAAAAAAGACTCAAAAACTTTAAACAGTTGATTTTACGATTTGATAGATAACTTCCGAGATACTACATTTACTCTTTTTATGGCCGATATCTTGTAAAGCATTCATTAAATCATTACGATTTTCCTAGTTTTTTTCAGGTTCTTTAAGTTTTGAATAACATGAAAATTTATTTTTAGGCGGTCCTATTAGTTTACTAGCTTTACAAGGTGTGTTCACAATGATACAAGTACACAATTTAGATTATCCATTGTTCTTCGAAAAATTGTATTCAATGTTCGAACCAGAAATATTTCATACTAAATTTAAGGCTAGATTATTCTATTTATCTGATATGTTTTTAAATTCTACGTAAGTATAATCTTTTATCAACACATTATAGTAGAGGAGTCCACGATGCTAAACGTGTAGTAACTCGAGAGTCGTCGTCTAGGTCTATTTAATTTTGTAGCCTATCCCGCGCGCATCCCTATATTAAGAGCTAATATTCGGTGGAGTTGCTTAGGATGATCTAAGGAACATATATTCAGCTGACGCACTGGAATTTCTCCCCAAATACCCTCTTGCGCTCCTCTACTATTAAATGTGACTCTGAAAAATACTTGTTGACTTGTGTTTAATATTTGTAATAAAATTTCTTTTTAAATTTTTATATTAAACAGGCATTTACCTGAAAGTTTAGTTGCTGCATTTATTAAAAGATTGGCACGTCTTGCTCTAGTCGCACCATCAGAAGATATTTTATTAATCATTATGTTTATTGGAAATTTAATTCTTCGTCATCCTGGCCTCAAACGATTAATCAATATGCCTGGAGCCGGTTGCGAAGGTAATTATTCACAAAACCTTCCAAAAAACAGTACAGAATATTGCTTTCGGAGGAATTCCATTTGAATTCAAATGATTCTCACTGAAAGTCCATTTTTATTTCAAATTTTTTAATATTTTTTTGAAATTTTTCAGTGTCTTCTGATCCATACGTAATGGATGAAAGAGATCCATATAAATCAAACGCTTTAGAAAGTTCATTATGGGAGTTAAAAGTTTTACAGCATCATGCGTTACCACAAGTTGCAACTGCTGCTAGATTCATAGATTTACCACTGCCATCTGTTGAATGGGATATCACACAAATTTTAGATAATAGTTTAGACGAAGTAAGTATTTCAAGTTCCAAATCCAAGTGGGGGTTTACTTCAATTATATGTTGTTTTTTTTTTTTTACCAGAGCCCATTTTGTGGTTTGAAAAAACCAAGTTTCAATAAATTATTAAACTCAAAAATTTTTTTCAGATGTTTGAAAAAGAAATTAGAAAAAAGGCAAAAGAAATCGTATTAACTTTTACCAAACCACAATCGTTGGCGTTACCAAAAGGGGAAATTGTTTTAGATTATTGGAAATTGACTACATAAAATTTAAACCATATAGTAATTATTATTGATCACACATTTTTTGATAATTTATTACTCAAATTGTTATAAAAAAAAAAAACTCGCATACAATTTTATCCAATCTTATCGCTATACTTATTAAAACACACACACACACACACACACACACATACACACACATGAAATGAGTTATCTCGAATTTAAAAATAAGAGTAGGCAGTGCCAAAAAAAGGATTTATCGATATTTATCTTACCAGCCCTTATTTTTAATAAAATATCTACTTCACACTAGTCATAAATTTTTACGTAGTTTTATGGAAAGTGATTCAAGAAAAGTTATGATATAAAGTTGTGCGTGTTTTTTATGTGAAGTGATTTTGGATGTTAGGATAACAGTTATGAAGGTAACGTGAAGTAATGTAAAGTTGTTTTTAAGAAATCGAACATGTATTTTGTAAGGACAGAATAAATAAAAACACAAAAATTTGTTTAAAAAAAATATTCAATTTTTATCGATTTCTATTTAGTTTAACGTTAAGTTATATTTTAGGACTTTGACGCCTTTTTTAGGCAAATACTGGCAGAATAACCTAGATGAAATCGTAATTTGATTGTAACTTGACTTTTTTGTTTCTAATATTCAAGGAAAATCCATGAACTCTAACTTTCTGCCGCGTGTTTAATAAGCTCCTGAGTCAATGTGGAGAATTTTCTCTCATAGGACATATATAGTGTGCCCCCGGATAGATAATTTTGCTTATTCTGAAAAGTATGTACTTGTTCGTGTACTTGGAGTCGCGTTACGAGTCCCGAAATGAAATCCTAAAATGATTTTAACTTCTAGATGTACTTCGATTTATTAAATTGTTGTGATTTCGATACATTTGATATAAAAACAATTTTTGTGTGACTGATCAAACTTTTGACCAGTGGATAAAAAAAAGCTTGACACTCGTGTGAATTAGTTATTTAATAAATAACAAATAATATGATTTCTTAATAGTATGTTCCATTCCATCAGTAAATAAACCTGTGTTTTTTTTGTTTTCTGTATATTTGTGTAATTTTCTCTGTTTTTCTTAAGTTAATAGAAAAAAACTTAATTTGTATTTTGTAAATAATACGCTTGTTTCAAAGTTAACAAATAAAAACTTACGTTATTTAATTTTTACATAATTTGTTGTTTTTTTTCCATTCCTTTTTTAATAAAAACCACGATCAGGGGAGTTTCGTAGGAAGCAAAACTAAGATCAGTTGATGCAGTACTCTGAAAGTTTTTAGGTTGCTGATGACGAATTTGTGCGTCGAATGTGTGACGAATCTATTCACAAAAACCATTCACGACCAAGATCGCGACGCTTTTCAGTAGCTCCAGTTACTAATTATTGATAATTTCCGAGATTTAGACAATTAAATTGTTAATAACTTTTTTCTGCACTACTTTACGTAAAACCGATGCACATATTCTTAATCAGCCTTCAGAAATCATTCCACAGAAGGCCTGGTAGGTGAGGAATATGGGAGTTTAAGTAATTAGTAAGGAAATGTTTAAGATGATGACAAGCCAAGATGCACCATTTTCTCGTTCCTGTCTCGCAGTGATAGTCCAGTGCAGTTATATAAATCGAAGAGGGCTGACCCAAAAGTTTGTGACAGTATATTTTTTTATTCATTCATTCAATAGGGGATTATTTGGAGACCTTAAATCTGAAAAGTTACAAAAGAAAACAAATAATTTTGACTTTGAACGCGAATAACATTTTTCTATCAATCGTAGCGTGTACTTTGCTAGAAATCGTTTTGAATATAAAACGCAGACAAGTCCAACAACATAATAAATCATTAAATTTTAATGAATAGAACCCAAGATATGGACCCAAACGCAAAAAAATCATTTTCCAAGATGGCAGCGAAAGCCAAGCTATTGAATGAATTGGCCCAAACTTTGGTCCAGTTCGTAACTGTACTGGAATATGAGCTGAAATGTACATTTGTTTTAACTAGAATGATGAATGATGAATCGACTCGAAAAAATCATTTCAGATGACTCGTATAAATTGTCTGATGCCGCAGTTTATACAGTTTATACGAGAATTGAAACTATGGAGAACGGTATGATACTCTCTCTTTCGGGATGGAATTTAACCTCCTACTGGAATAGTTGACAAGTTTTTATCCATATACACGAATTAAATATTACTCGATAAATTTTTATCAGTGGGTCTACTGTATTTTGTTCTACTGCAACTGTGCTCTACTACACACACAGATAATACCGATTATTGATATTGGTCTACTGTATTATTATTATATTGTTTATATTTGCATACAGATAAAATTATGACAGAAATATAAACATAATAGTTTTAAATTCCCAATTCTATAAACATATATATGTTCTGTTCATTTATTGAAATTGTTCATTTCGTAAAATTAAAAATTATGGACATTTTGTGAATATATCTTCAGTGACTTAGCCTGATCTATGGAGGGTAGAGATAAGGGGAACTATCTCTGTATATAAAGCAGAAAATAATAATGGCAGACAAGCTGGCCAAACTGGGAACCACCCTACCAAGGCATGGACCAGCTACGAGGGAGGGCGAATTGCCAAAAGCCTGTTGGGTGAAGGAAACTCGCTCTGTAACAGAGCCGAGGAGATCTTGAAACTAAACAGAGCTGATATAAGAGTCATCGTAGAGTTACTCACAGGGCATGATAACCTGAACAAGTTCCAACATCAGATTGGAAAAAGACAATCTCCCGCGTGTGACAGATGCGGAGAAAATTCAGAAGAAACATCGATCCACTTTGTCTGTTACAGCCCGGCGCTCATACAGCAGCGAAGGAAATGGTTTGGTCCGGCCATAGTCGAACCAGAAGAAATTAGGAAACTCAGCGCTAGGTAAATCCTGGGTTCCAGTACATCAGTTGGTTACAATAGCCACTGAAAAGTGTAGGGGGGATAGAGTACAAGGGTCTATTTGGCTAGGTGCTCTGAACCATTGCTTCGAGGCGCGATGCTCGAGCATGGCTCGCTAACCTCCATACCATCGCGTATTTCATGAAATAGATATACTTTTCATGAAAAGTTCAATTACATTAAACGAGTATCACATATGATATGTATGGTGGTATATGATGTATATTTTTAAGGTTGGTATTTTTCAATATAATAATAAACTTCAGCTGTTATGTGTGCTAATAAAAGCAGAACTAGTGAGTGGTGGTACTCTAAGATCGTGTGTGTCAAACTTCTTCACTCCGCTCCGGTCTTTAATTTTTTTCATTTTCAATTACTTTTATTTAAAAAAACTAAATCACTAATTAAACTAATATTTTCTAATCAATTACAAAAAAATATATATATATATTTAATTTAAATCATTAACAGTACACGCTTAATTATTAATTAATAATTCAAATATATTGTAATAACAATAATTAAAACCAAAGACATATTTCAAAGAAACCCAAAGGTCATTCATCTAACTTAATTAAACGAGAGTGCAACTTAATATTTTGAGTATAAATAAATAATAAAAATATGAGTCATTTTAATATTTTGAGTTGCAAGTGAAGATATTTGTATATTTTTAGTTTTTTTAAATGTGAACAAAAATTTTTAAGTGTGAGTTGACTTTTAGTTTGACAAAAATATGAAACCATCGGCGAAAATTTTTTATACCTACTTGAGTCAAAGACTGCCAGATGATCGACCAATTACTGCCATACAGGTAAAAGATGCATTTTTCTTAACGTCACTTATTTAGAAATAATTACCTAATCAGATATTTTTAGAATCATAATAAGCAGTCACCACTTAAGATAAAATATGTCATATGAATTTTTTGATTTTTATTGGTTTCGAAAATTTAAAATTGTGTTATTTTAAGAACGCATGTTATCGATAGGGTTATAAAGTAAGTCTAGACATTTTCGAGATTATTGTGCTCATTAAAAGAATATACAAATATGTTAGAAAATCGATAAATGCTTTTTATATACGATGTCTATTCTTATTTTAAAGTTTACGATACACTAATTAGTTTATTTAATATCGTGTAGGGTCCGCTTTATAATAAAAGGATAATTGATATTTTATCAACAAATTCTTGGCTATATTTTAATTTTTTAACTCAAGATTAACAAGGTATCATTTTGAAACACTTCTGAAAGAGGCACCATAATTTATAAGTCCTAAAAATAGGTAGACGATTTACTTTTAGGACTCTTTTTGTCTGTTTAAGCACAATAAAATCAATGAAAAATTGAACTTTCTGATCAGGAATCTAAAGCCAGACCCTTTGTTGTTTCTTTTAAACATAAAATATCTTTAATTTTGTCAACAAAGTGTGCGTTTCCAAGATTGAAAACAATGTGTTTAAAATTCTCACAGAATCGACATTCTCAATAAAATCTTAGAGTTATTTCAGATTATTGCAATAACCTTAAGTTCCAGAAATTGTTTTTATGGCATTTTAATACGGTGTGGCTATCCGCACAATACCGTCTACGGTCTAGACCGTCCACGGTATACCGTATACGGTCTATTTAGATGCGGTATGAAATTATTTTTGCTCTTTTATACTGTGGGGTCCTTATACCGTGCACGGTATACTCTTTATGCCGTCGAGCCCTAATACCGTGTACGGTATAGTCTCGTCCATGGTACACACAATATAGATTGGAAGGCTTATTTGAAGCAAATAACGTGGTATAACGTTGCAAATAACGTTGAAGCAAATAATACGGTATACCGTATAGACGGTATACCGTATACCGTATGCCGAGATCTGAGATCCGAGACATTATTTACTTTTGCTCCCTAGGTATGTAATATACTATTTATTTGTTTACAAGTATAAAAATGTTACTTGGGTCACTACGCTTTTACTGTACTCAATTATTGAGATGAGAGAATAAAATTTGTTTTTGTAAAATATTGCTGATAAAAAATTACAACGCTTGAATAGAATGAATCACCTGTTTACAATGTAAATATTTTTTTTATAATTTAGTATTTTTTTTTCCTCGTTTGTATTATGATAAGCAGAGTGAGTACTTTTAAAATGTTTGTTTTGTTAACAAAGCAATCTAGCACAACTGGAACAAATTGATTTTATCTAAAATTGATAAAATTTTTGATGAAAAAGTGCCACAAAACTGTTAAAGTAAAAATTACTCGTATAACTTCCATACAGCGTGTTTACAAAAGGACTTCAGGCATGGGCATTCGTGGCTCAGAGAAGTCCCTCAGACTTCTGTATCTAAAATTCGAGTAAGACAGCGACAACCTAACTAGTCTCAACCAAAAATACGAGTTAGACAGAGAGACAACATTTTTTTCTACCTGTCTCATTACTATAAGAGAAACTGAGATAGGTAGAAGAGTTGTATACCCGTCTCGCTTCCTCCTCTATGAGCAATGCGGACTTGGATAAAGAGACACACAATAAAGTTTATGGTACACAATGAAGTTATAACAATGGTGACTTTGACTTAAAATAACTCGCCAATGCCTGCAATATCGTCCATGCTCTTGGATCTTGCTGCAGGTAGACACAAGACTAAATTAAAAATTATCTTTTAGGAATCTTTTTAAGTAGACACCCGTTATATTTTAATTTTAAGGAAATGTATATTTATAAAAAAATTCAAATAAAAATAGTAAACATTTAAATTAAAAAATGCTTATTGTACAATAATTTAAAATAAACAAATATATAAGTTAAAAGTAGTCACGCGAAGTAAATATTATCAATTTAGAATTAATAAATAGAGCCTTCTCTCTTTAAAATGAATGAAACTTATTAATTTATTTATCGTGTTAAAAGTTTATTGATTTGATACGGTCTGGTAATTAGAGAAATATATACTCATATGTAAAGTTTTTGGTCTTGATGTAATAATTATCGCGTTAATAGCATAGGGGAAATATGTTTGTCCAGATTATTACAACCTTTGTCTAGAATCGTATCGTACCCTTACTTTTCACCCATTAGCTTGATAAAACGAGTCTTTAACCCTTGAATAACAAGACCCTCTAAATGTAAATGCTCTCTGATTTATCGATGTAAGAAAAATATTCTAATGGAGTTAGATCGGACGATTTTGGAGGCCAATTAACAGGTGCATTAATTGCGCCTATTTCTACTACTTATGCGACTATTCAATAATTCGGGTGTGAATTACCTTCTGTAATTGTGAAAAAAGAAATCAAATTAAAGAGGTTAAAGACCGATGTTATTTCATTGTAAAAATTGATTTAATAACCGTTACTTAATTAGTAATTTTTTTTATTACACAGTAAGTGTTATTTCATTTCTATCGCCACTATTGTCTATTCAAATTACAAAAACCAATGGCGAATTTTTAGTATTATAGTTGCAAAAAATTATAAGTTTTATTTTAACCCGTAAAAAGGTAATAGGGTATTATCGTTAGTCAAAAATAAATCATGAAATTTGAAAAAAGTTAAAATTTATTTAAAAATATACTTCAGTGTAGACAGCTGGGTATAATATATACATAGATAATGAGTATTTATTTATATTATAATCAGATGTCTATGAATATATCTGTCAAACTTATTTGTGTTATCTCGTATAGTGATACCCATATTACGTTATCAAATTGGATGCCCACGTTTTTAACAATTTAAAAAAGGTTTAAAATTTAAGTTTTTGGCAAGAAAGCGTGTGTATTTTTCCGAAATAAATTTTTGATGGCTTTTTATTAATAAAATTAACATTTTGAAGTACTTTTTCAAAAATAGTGGAAGGCCCTATTCCACTATTCCAAGGTATACAATCTAAAATTAAAATTTACGATAAAGATCAATTATTCCGAGCAAACTTCGTGAAAATTTATAGATTTCTGGAAATTTTAGTGTTTAACTAAAGGCTTTACAAGCGCACGATAAACCTTGTTAAATGTTAGAAATTCGCCACTGATATTTTATATAGGTATTGTGTACAAAATGTTATTTTTAATTATTTTGTGGTAATTAATCGAAATTCGTTGTATTGTTTATGATAAAATTAATAACATTTTAACGTTTATAATCAATTGAAACAATTGTTCACGTTTCCCACGTTGATAAAAGGTGGTTATATATTTTCCTGGCATGATTTGATAACACGTAATACTTTTATATGCATTAAAATGAATTGAAGGTCATTAGTTTTAAGTTTTTAATTATTTTGATAAACTCTAAATTTATTTATACGAATTTTAATAACAAATATATAAGTTTTGGATAAATAAATTATTTTTATAAAAATAATTTTATGTACACTCACTGTCAAAAAAAGTGCCACAGTTAAAACATTCTAAGCGTACTCATAATATGTTATGTTATAATAGTAACACTTAGAATGTTTTAAAACGAGCATTTTTTGTGACATTGAGTATACATACATAATTATTTCAAAGAATTAGCCGACACCGGTTGCAGCTTCGCACACAGGTCTTTCCAAAATTAAAGATAACTTAATTCGTGGCGATTTATGTTCCTTCGAGACTGATTATTCCAAAATTTCGGAGACGATACAAAATATTCTTGGCCTGACCTTCCTTATTAATTTAGCCTGGAAAATATGTTCACAGTTTTTTCAATTGTTGACAATTTGTGTTCGGTTCTCGAGGTTGGAATCATCCCAAACTTGGATTTTTCATTGGACCAACATTATAAACAAGTCTACAAAAAATCAGAGCTACCGAATTTGACGCAAACTTTGATGTATAAAGTTACTGGACTAGTTTTACTGTGGAACTCAAGCAACTTAATTAATTTTGATAAATGAGGTATCGTTAGAAACACGGCAATAATCCGTCTAACATAGGATATGATGTTCTCAAAAAAACCAATACTGCGGACGTGAGACCCTGTAATGCTTCTTCCGTTGTTAAGCTTTGTTGTTCAAACATTTTAACTGATTTCAATGCATGTAAAGCTGGCTCGGAAAATTATTTTGAACATTTAATATTTATCAAACCATTTTTTTGAAACACTCAGTACATTTAATCTTCTTTTTATTTACATTGCTTAAAAAGAAAACCGCAAAGCCATATATTATTATTATAACACGCTTGGGAACAACAAAAGAAATAAACAACAAAGTTCTGATTCATCAATTAACCAATAGGTTCTAGAATTATCAAGAAATGAATTTCGCAATTAAAAATGGTTATGGTTTGTCTCTCCCACCATTCGAGTATTCAATTTGTCTGTTATAATATATTGCAATCATATTTCGATCGTGAATATTCGCTCCGTGCGTTTCCATGGTAACGATACACTACTTTAATTATATAATTGTATGGATGCATATATAATTGTATGGATTGCATTTAAGACTTACATTGAAAATTTAATATTATTGTCTCACAAATTTAAATAAATAATTATGATAATTTACATTTGAAAAATAATATTTGTGCAATTTGACTTCTTATTTTCACAATTTTTAATGCATTCAGTTTAATTAATTCGTGTTTTTCAATAATTTTAATTTGACATTTCTATAACATTAACATGTAAAGAACTGCAAATTAGTAATAACAGCCCCCTTTAACGCCAAAATTTTTCACTGGAAGCGCTAGCATCGATTTTATTGTCCCTACCATGACTACGCACACAACGAATAAGTCTTCAAATAAATTTTAGATCAATACAACACTTCTTTAAATATTATTGAAACCAACATTTTAAAATAAAAGCTTCAATAAACCGGCAGTGTTAACCATTCTAAGTCGGCCTCTGCTTAAGGGGCCTGCACCAAAAAAGCTGCCTACGCGTCACAACATTTGTAATCGAGCCACGAAGGCTTTCCTAACAATTAAAAGATAATATCCTAACGTTTATCAAGGCTATTTTCTTTAACGGGGACTTCTGGAACACCTTTAATGACTAGATTAAACTCGTTGCAGTAAAAAACCTTTCCCCAAATTTTATTCTAATCTATTTTGGATTCAAAAATTCGTATTAGTATTTCAAGCCACAACTACGTCTTCACTTCTTTTGAATTTGATCTTGCAGAGAGGATTTTCCGAGAAATTGAATTAATTTGTAGCCACTATCGTCACTTTGTTAAATCCAAAGACTTGGTGAATATTCTTAAAACAAAGTTGTTCTACATAATGCGATTTTTGTTGTTGTAAATAATTGCATGTTGAAGACAAAGAGGATGCGTGTATAATAAATGTATCAAATTATTATGAATGGAGAGATTTTAAGTTTCCGGTTTTTTATTGTTCCCATACCGGTTATTTTACTTAACGGATGTGATATGATTCAATTTCTTATAGACTTGCACGTTTTTTTTTACTATACATAGTCCAGTCGACAAGTTGAAAATGGTGAAAAATAGAGATAGTCCTCTTAAAAATAATTGCGATTCGGATTGATGTCTAGAAAAATTTACCGGAAGCGTTTTTTCCCACTTCTGGAAGTCTATCTCCATTATTTATCGAAGAATCACGAAGAATCGATCTTCAAAATCGGCTCAGTTTGGAAAATGTTTTAAAAGGAAAAAGTTAATTTAATGGAGATTGTTCTTAGATATGTATCAAGTGCGAGTTTACGGTTCCGTATCCGAAAAATTTGTCGGGTTTTTTTTTAATTTTGTAAATTTCACTTGTTCTATATTTTCAACTTATCGACTGGACTAACATACAAAGTCAAGAATGTGACACCACTTGATTTAAGAAGACTGAACGAACTTATTCAAGGTTCAATTAAAATGATGTAATTGGCGTATTGTCGTTGCGTAGACTTCACGGCTGTGATTACAACCTTTTAAAGTTGATTGAATATAGGTAATTAGTTCCATCTTGTTAATCAGGTGCTTGTAGGTTTTAGGTTAAATGAATTTATTAAATTTAACATTTATATTGTTCGACCTAAGAGGCCTAGGAAAAGAAATTTGACAGTCATTTCACAGCGATTGGAAAATTTAAAAGCTGTTTTCAAGATCGTGTTATGGTTGATCGGACATTAAGGGTAATGTGTAGATAAAAATCATAAAAGTATTTTCTATAATTTTTTTTTTCATTTTTCAAGTATGTTATACAAGACCACTAATTGAAGCTACCTCAAATTACTCTCTACCTTTTATAGTTTTAGAGAAAATGGGGATCAAAGTTTTGTCCTAATTAGGGCCCTCACGGATAAACAGTGATGTTAACGAAAAAATGTTTCAGACAAAAGCTGCTTATTTTTTTATAAGGAAAATTTTTTACATTTAAACTTTTGTTCTATCTCTAACGGTTTACAAGATGAATCCTACGGACCCAATTGACCTATGTTGCTCATTTACAAACTTAGCATAATTTTTATATTTTTTACGTTCTGAGTACGCTATACAAATTTCAGCTTGATATCTCATTTCATTTTTGAGTTATCGTGTCGACAGACAGGCGGACGGCAAACCGGAAATGGACTAATTAGGTGATTTTTTGACACCCATATATTTTTATATATATATGAAAAATTTGAGTAAAATTTTTTTAAATAAAATATAAACTTCTAAAGTATAATATTTCCAAGTCGTTTAAAATTTTATATTAGGTATATATTTATTTATTTTCTATAGACTTTAATACTACTAGTTTCAAGGTAAAATGTTTTAAGAGGGTCAGGCAGAGAAAGGGTGATCAAAATACGTTGTGTACGTACAGTACCAGTCACTGAGCGAGCAGTGACTGGCGGTGATATTAATTGAGTGTATAAAACTATCGTTTAATGTTTTTTTTGTTTTGTCTAATCCATAATCCTGATACGAAATAATAAATTTTGTATTATTTAACTCTAAAATAATACAACCCATAAGCTAATATAAATAAATTTTATAAGCGAAAGTAAACTGAGCACTTTTTATTTACTAGGGACGAAAAAGACATTATAAAATGAACCTACTTATTTTGATAGCATACACTCTGCTCCTTTGTAACTGAATTATTACCCTTTGCTCCAATGTTAGCCGTAATGAAACACTCACTACCATAATTTCACCCTTGCAAGTATCTCACTGTTAGCTCCGCAGACACACTCTCGTAGAAATATCCTCGACGAGTATACTCGCCAAAGTTAGTCGAAGTGATGTACTAACTACCACACTTTTAAGCAAGTAATTTAGTTTTTGGTCTTTCAAATAAAAAAAAAAAACTTATGCTTCTAAATCTGCAGAAAATGTTTCATTCGCAACAAAGCTGAACGGCAATTTTTTTGTATACGGATCCCTAATTTATCTACTTTACCGGTTTATTGCCTTTTATTATTGCATTTTAATAAAATTGATGATAATTTTTTGTTTCGAAATACCGGTTTTAAAAAATATATTACTCATCATTAGTGGAAAAAACTTTTGATTTTTCCTTTAAAAAATTACTATGACATATTGGCCAACTAACTTTCTTCATTAATTCAAAAGATATATTCATTCATAATTGTTTTGGTAAGAATTAAACGGAATTTCCAAAAAGTGCCTAGATATCAATACTAATATTGATCAATGATGACGCATTTTAAAATATAATGATGCTAAATGCTAATTAATATTTATTACATGTTAATAAAATTTAATCATATAACTTGATAAATTACCAAAGCAAATCACATATATATTAAATATTGGAATGCGTTTTTATAAAGCTGAGAATACATTTGCTATACTCAATAGCCATGCTTTGTTTGCTATGAAGATAGTGCTTTACAGATTTTCCCAGATTTACACTGTGCGAGAATGTGTGAAAGTGTGATTATAAAACTGAGAATACACGTTTGAATTATAAAGCTGAGAATACACACTTTTCAGCGTGTGAATGAAGTGCATACATACTTTTGACTAGAACAATTATATTATATTCGCTGATAACTAGATCTTTTACTGTAAAAAGATTTCGAACATTATTAACTCGAAATAAACCAATTGGGGCTATAAGACTGGCCTTATAATTAGCTTCTGTCGGCTCAACAAGCATAATATCCACTATTAATATTACAAGAAATGATCTCTGAAAATATTGCCATGAACAGGAGAAAATCGAAATTCATGTATATGTATGAATACGAAAATCTCTCTGAACAACCCCCGAACAAGCTTTCATAACTCGAATTGGTATTTAGCCAGGTGTACGGGAACCCTTATTTCCCAAATAGAAAAGTTTTCTTTTTTTAGATCATCCTATATTTATTTCTGAAGTTAATTTACAGTTAATTATAAAATAAGTAATTTTATTCAATGCATATTATGTAAATTTCGAAATTAAAATAATAATTATTTGTTTTCATAATAAAGAAATCTATATTTTATTCCCAACATAAATATCCGCTGATTTATAATAATTTTATTCAAGTCACAAATATTAGGACAACGTTAGTGGTTCGTGACTAATTTTTAAAAACACTGGGAGAATTGTTTACAAGGTGATTCACTTTTGCAAAACTGAAATTTATATTTAATGTTTTTTTTCGAAAACCATCAGTCACAAATATATTTCGTGACCATATTTTTATAATTATATTCTTTGACCTTTTGAAAATACCAAAATTGTGTTTATTTAGCGATAATCCGTATAAAAAGCTTTTATTTCGGAGCGATTCCGGAGATATTTCGAAAACTACTTACATAATCGTCAAATGTGGTGAATTTTTATAACGAGAAAATCTGATCTTTCTTCAATAAATATTTCTTAAAAAATAATATCCGTTCTTTTGTTTCAGATTGTAGAACATACAGAAAAATGCCCGGAAGGATTTGTAGCCATTAGTCGGACACATGATCAAGATCAAGATGCTGATCTATGGCGTGAACATTCATTATTTATGCGAAAGCAAGGACGTTATTTATGTTTATCAAAGACTGAAGGATTACCAAATTATGTAGTCCAAGAAATTGCCATATTAGGTGATAAAGAATTACCACCTGAAGGATTTAGTTTATTACATCGTACAGCTGATTCAGAACAGAAAGCATGGAGGAAGCGACAGATTGTATATAGATTAACACATATTAAAAATACAACACAAGCCATTACTGATATTATTGTATGTAGTCGATTAAAACAAGCACCAACTGGTTTCACATTAGCGGGGTGTGTATTAATCATACTTTACCCACCTTTCATGAATTGATTTCATTATTGAGCCAATATCGATGTTGAGGAATTTCTTGATCACCTGAGGGATTGAAACAATATTGGTGAAAAAATTCGAACAATTTTGACTCACACAGTCAATTTTTTTAAGCCAATATCGATATTAATCAATATATTGATTGTATGAAGAGTATACTGAAACAATAATAGCTTAGTCAAGAAAATTGCTTTAATAATATTGAACGTGCGAGGCCAATCCAATAGATAATCTTTCACGAACACTTTTTCCTTCAAGCTCGGGAAAAACTGTATTATATGTCAGGATATCTCCGATGATTTAGTTACATCTTAGTGGATTTACACTTATTCGTCTGTGTAGATCCACTTACATCATCCGGTAGTTGATCAGAGAACGTACATAAGACATCAGTGTTGGTCTACATTTTTAGTACATCTGTTGATATAAATGTAGGCCAACATTGATTTACGCTTATGTACATTGATGTACTCTGATTATTATAATGTAGATCTACACGGATGAACAAGTGTACATCTACTAAGATACAACTAAATTTATTATGATTTCAGCTTTACCATTTTTTTGATCAAAAGAAATATCGGAGATAACCTGATATGTAATCCAGTTTTCCCCGCGGGTAAGAAAAATGTGGAAAGTTAACGGGAATACCGAAGAAGAAACGATATCTCTAATCTCTCAGTCACTGTTGCCATAAGGAGATGGACTCACTTGAGCCAGTCTTTCTTTGACGGCCTCTCCGACTTGAAACCCATTGACCAAAACAGCTCCAAATGGCTCATGGAGTAGTGGATGGGATGGGGAAATTTTTTTCAATATCACAACGGATTCTATGTTCTTCTAAGTGAGTCCCAACCCCCCAAGGCAGCCACTCTTACTTACACGACAAATATTTCAATATGAAGATTTGTGGTTCGTATTCTAATGTTCCTTAAAAACAGCACAAAAGCCGAATACTGGCCCTAGAATTATTTATAACCAATTTATGTAGCTTTTATGTATCAATTACTCATAATAATATATTATTCCCAATAATAATATAATTTCTTTGAATATATAATTCATTTTTAAAATAGTTTAATTAATTTTATTGTCAAAGTATTCAAGAAAAAACGATTAAAAATTTATGAGCAGCGTTAATTTTTACACAAAATTTATTAATAAGCTAAATGACCTTGCTCGATATTAAATGGTAATCAACTAATAATATTAATATTTAATTTAATAATACAATATTAATATTTATTATTGCTAAATATTTATACAATCGTTAATGCTAATTTACACGGAAAGGCATCGAAGTGGAAAATTCCTAGACGTTCAGTATGCATGAGTGATAACATTTTTTTAATTTTTATGATTGGAAAAAATTGGTCGTCATTTTAAATCCTTCTGGGTTAGATTTAAAGATGATTGGCAAAGATCATCTTAAGGTTGATGGCGAGATTTCATTGTGGCATTCTATTTTCCAATAATCAATCACTGTAGCTTTGTGCTTAGACAGATTGACGTCAAAAAGGCTAAATGTTTTCAAATACCCTTAGGTCAAGTTAGGTTAAAAAGGCTATTCTGGGGTGAGATAATTATCTCTTCTTTGGTTTTCCCCTAAATGTACATTCCCTTGATTCGCCATGCTCATATTTGAAAATAAAAAAGTGAATTTAAATCAAGGCTGTCAAAATTAATAACGTATTTTTTTTTAATTCACAGAGAAATCAATGGCGTCACCGTATGCTACAAAATGGGTCCATTAAATAATCCTGATCGAAATGAAATTACAAATAATATAGTGAATGGAAATGGTATAAAAAATGGTGGTTCGCCGTTTATGGGTTCACGTGCCCCACCAGAGCTACCACCAAAACCATTTACTAAAAAATCATCACCAAATACCACATATCCTGTATTGGATGATACCGGCGGTGGAGATGATGATTACGAACGTTTAAATCCGTCTTACTTGCAACCATCGAGACCTGCACCAAAACCTCCAGCACCACAACCTCCACGAACTGCTGTAGTTAATGGATTTAGTACATTATCGATTTATAATAGTTTAGAAGGTGTTCCATTTGTATTGAATCCAAAATTAGTACAAAATGGATCGTCTATATTAAGCAAAGTAAGTATTCAGAAAGTCTGCTTGCAAGTTTACTATGTTTAGAACTTGGTTTAAATTAGTGGCCGGGGATGGGCCATCCCATTAACGGTAACACAACGGACCTTATGGTCTAAGTGTGTCCCACCCCAGGACAGCCACTCTAACCTAATCTAACCTAACCTATCAATTTTCAGTGATGATTGTACACCTAAAAATTCTTAAGTTTCATTTTTAATATCTTTTCTTTTTTTTTTAGTTTCAGATTCCTCCACAGAAACCACGCTCAATGATGGAAATAGAAAAAGATTATGCATACGATTTTAATGTTGAAAGACAAACATGAAACGAATCTAATTATCTAGCATTTTTTAAATTATATATTCAAAAATTAACGACTAAATACGAACATAAATTTCGTTTTTTAGAAATAATCAACATTTTTTTAATTATTTATACGATGGAAAGCTGACGTTGCTGGAAAATTTTGTGTGATGTTTATTCCAAAATAATTTTATATGAAAGCGAAAGTGGTTGTCCTATAAGCGAAGCGATTGGTTTATCTGATTCTTAACGAACAAATTTTTATCTAAAAGTAAAAAGAAAATGGTTGTGTGATTTTGAAAAAGTTAGAATTCTTTTATTTTTCAAATTATAATTTATGATTTTTAACGTGTTTAAGAAATGTTTTTTAAACTTAATGTTTGCACTTTTTTTAAACTCATCGGAAAGTGAATTCGTATGTCGTAAATAAAAGTCTATGCTATCTATGTCTTCCCTAATAAAAAAAAATAGATCCATGAATCGGATATTTTCGACTCTAATCAATTAGAATCAAGGAAATGAATTAAAATCCCATCGATCATGAATCGAACTTTTTTATTAGAATTTCGAAGCTTTGGCAATTGCCAAATCTTGGCAATTGCCATATCTTGTTCCAGACAAGTTTTCAATAATTTTTCGATTTCGATCTAAAGAATTGACTGATAATGGTTGTTTAAAAATATCGACATTTATAATTTTCATTTTACTTAATTTAATAATTTCAAGTTACCGTATTTATTGTAAACAATTTTTTTAAAAACCACAAAATCGGTGGATATTTAATATTAATGTTAAGACGTGGACGTAGGTGGAAGGAGGGAAGTTTTTTTCCCTTGTTGCTCAAGTTCCCCCTATGTTCTACGATTCTGTATTCATTTATTTGGTAATTTTAGTCACAATTTTAATATTTTTTACGTATTCGGGTTCCGTTTTGTAGTCCGTTACGCGAATTTTTTCTGTAAGAATTTTTACACGACGTGAAAACTTTAAAAGGCTGAACAATGTCGTAAATTATTGTTTTGAATTTTTATTTGGTGTCGCAGTTTGAATAAAAAATTTGCTGTCTGTGATGTGAACATATCAGGCGTCTTGTGCTTTGATCTTTGAAGTTTGATCAAAATAATTGTTTTTTTTTAGGAAAGATTAATTGTTTGAAAAATTTGTTCTGTTTTGATTTGATGATTTTTTATATTAGCCTAAGCGAAACGTACCTCGAACTTAATTAATGTAAGTTCGAGGTACGTTTCGCTTAGGCTAATATTAGAAATTATCACTTCAAAACAGAATAAATTTTTCAAACATGGGTGCTCCTTTTTATGTCCATTGAACATATTAAACCTTAACCGTTTTGTAATCTTCCGTGAAAAAATTCGTGTACATTATGAAAATTTATTCATAAATTTTATTAAAAGGAAAATCCGAACTTGTGCTGTAACGAATAGTTTATAAATGAAAAATTGAATGCCATGTAAATAAAAGTTAAAATTATTATTTTTTCTTTCGATACATAAAAATGATTATACAAAAATGTGATTTATTAGAGTAGAAAATTCAAATTATCTTGTTTGTAATTGATTAAGGGCTGTTTCCACTATTACTGATTACAAAGGAGAAAAACGAAAATAATATTTTTATTTGTTTCCCTTTCGCGAAGGTAATAGATGCCATTTTCATATCGAAAGCAGCAGCTGATAGATAACGCACTCACAGTACTCTATGACGCGATTAGTATAGGTTAGATTAGTTTTGAGTGGGTGTTCTAGGATAGGACACACTTAGAGGGTTGACTCATGTCCGGCCACTACTCCATGAACCATTTGGAGCTATTTAAAAACAACAAAAGCGCTTTGACGTCAACAAATTTAAGTTTCAATAGGTTGTCAAAGAAAGTCTGGCTCAAGTGAGTCTTATTTTTTCAAGACAAGAGCTGGACAGTGAAAGAGAAGGTGAGACATCGTTTCTTCCTCCTCACCACTGTGGTAGCTCCTGCAATAGTCCTGATATACAATCAGGTCCAGGCGTTCTGCGTGCCTACCGCCTAGCCAGTGTCATGTAATAGCCGCAACGCTTTTGCTTACAGAGGCCATAAGAGCTTCGGAACGCCTACGATCATACTCAGACCATATCTGCCTTGTAGTACCACAAGCGCGTTCCCTCCTCCATTAAAGATTGGTCTTTTTTTAAGATATCTTCATTCAGGAACAGCTCTCGTTCGCAAATGGTACTCCCGTGCGGCTATTTATTCTTTTGTCCAGCAGCGTAAGGCCGAAATCAAGGATTTTATTGAAAAATAATGGAATAAGCCCTTAATCCTTGAAATAAATATTTAAAATAATACAAAATCAAGGTTTTCGCACACAATCGAAAACTAATTCACTAAAAAAAAATACATAATTATAAAAATTGTTCATTGAACCTTCTGTTATTATTTTGTTAATATTTACCGTAAACTGTAGTGCCTCAATTTACGTTTTTTTTAGGAAATGTTAGGTTGTGAATACGTAAAGTTAAATATGTTAGGTCTTCGGAATACAGACAAAAGGAGAACGAACATTATAGACTTGAATGGTCTATAATGGGGAGGAAATAGTTCAGATTTCGGCACCTAAATTGCTTAAAGTATGAGTATTGTCGTGGCCCCAAGACAATGAAATTCTTGGGACCCCTTACAGCTGTCTGTTTTTTTCGTGTGCGTTCTCTTCATGTCTCTATTCCGATCATATTAAGTCATATACATTTCGTGCCGTTTTTGTTGTAACAAAATGTTTTTTAAAAAGTGTTTTGAGAATGTTTTTCAAGTATTTAACCCCCTCGAGGGTAATTTTTTGTAAAAGGTTATTAAAATTGTTAAGAAATTTTGGAAAATTATTAAATAAGTTGGAATTAAAAAAAATTTATTGGTACGAAATGTGATTCAAAGAATACGAGAAAATGTCCTTGAATTATGCCAACAAAAATTACCATTTATTATTTTGAAGTCTTCCGTTGTAGATGCCAATATAGAGATTTTTTTAAATCGCACATCTTCCATTAATTAGTGAACGAAACAAAAGTCGTTTTCTCGTATTTTTTAAAAAACAATTTCAGTAAAAAAAATATAACATTATTTAACGAATGTGTTTTTCGTGACTAAAATTTCATACTTGTAATCCGCGTAAACTTTATCCGCCCCATTCTCCCTTTTTTTTTTTTTAATATCAAAGAACAAAAATTTATTATATATATTTAAAAATAAAAACACAAGTCCATAAGGGTGAAATCACAAGATGGCAGAGGTTATGAAAAACAGAAAGATGGTAAACCAAAAATAAATCTTATTTGAAGGAAATATCGAAAAATCTTGGAAAGTTTATCGATGAAATCATATGAATTTGGAAAAATCTCGAAATTTTGGTTTTAGGTTTGGATAAAAATCATGATCACGAACACCATCTAACGTTTTTGTAGAAATACTTCCTCTTTATATGATAAATTACATTGGAAAATCGGGAATAATTGGGGAATTTTAGAAGTCAATTTTCTTGATCAACCCGCTACTGATTTTTGCCATCTTGAGTATTCAACCTAATTTAATGTGTTTAATATATAAAAAAAAAACCATTGTAATATGTTAGTGCCAAAATTTTATATATTATTATTAATAATGATTATATTAGGGTCACCTTAACTACTGGTTCAAGTGGGCAAAATGGTTTCTAGTTGTAAATTTCCTGTAGTTGTTTCACTTAAAACAGTTTTCTCTGAAGGAAAAATGAAAACCTGTTCGTTAAAAGGCAACATGGAACATGAATGTTTCGAGTTAGAACGTAATTCTTTTTGTGAATGAACCAATAATTATAACGAGTGTTTTTTAGAGGTTCGCAACTTTAAATTAAAATAAAACAAACATTTTGTGGTATTAATATTTTTCGCAATCTGGATGTTCAATATTCACACACTTTTCGCAGCAATCGCACAATCTTGAATGCTAATTAACAGGTCCTATTACCTGAAATTAATAAATAATTTCATAAATCTTCATAAAATAAACAATTTTAACAATTCGCACGCGTTACTCTGGCATGAGTCTATACAGTATGAAATGGAAAACCAAAATAAACATAAAGCAACTGTCTGCTGTCAAGTTGGTTATCAAACAAAAGAGTGTTGCTAACTCAAAGATGGGAACCTCTAAAAAAATACTTTTAGTTACTCGGATATTAGACCAGCTTAATTATGAAAACCATAATCCAGCTCCTAATTCGTAACTATAAACGGCTTGCAGAACCAAGTTCACTAAGTTTAAGCATTTATTTAACCGAAAACCAAGGTTTTCCTTGCAGAAATAACAAAACGGTGGCCGGTATAATACGAAAAAACGTTTTGTTCTTCGATTTTTTACAAATATCTGCGGACTCAGGATCGCAATTGACTTTAGTCCATCAAAATCTACAAAATGGCGGTAACAAAACGGTTTGGGAGTCAATTGTAAAGTCACGAATTTCGTTAAAAACGCATTGCTTTTCAATTTGCAATAGTTCCTAAGATATTTTTAAATAGTGTTTGTTTCGCATTATTTTGTTATTTCAGTAAGCAAAACCTTGGATTTCGGTGTATTATATGCTTTTGAACTTAGATCTACAGACCGTTTTTAGTTACAAATTAGGACCTGGATATTTGGTGATTTTGGCAGGTAGCCCACATGCGTTGAAGATTTTAAGATGGCTCTGATGATTATTTAAAAAAAGAACAAAAACTTTGTATATATTACATTATAATTATTATTACTAAAAATTTATTATAAACAGACTGTTATTATTATTAATTATATCACAATTGATTATAAATTATATAAATATTGAACAAAGTATAATTATTATTGTTTTTGTGTTTATTCATTTTTTAATTTCATTTATCTGCTGTATGTATGGTTCATAAATATTATTTACATTTTATTTTCTATTGAAATTATTCATTTGAATGTTCTATGAAGATTTATATCAGTGTGTAAGATTTCATGTCTTCAGGCAGAACTAGATTCGAATAGAAAAAAAAGGTAAGTATGTATATTATCAATAAATCTGATCGGTGACATTCCATAAACATCCTTTTTATTCTTTTAATAACAAAAGTTTTATTTTTATGATGACATAAAAAGAAATCGGACATCATTGTGTAAAATTATTACAAGAAAATCGATCTTTAATCAAATAGATAGTCCAGACAAGGGGAATTCTTTAAGTTGAAAGTTCCTTTTCATTCATTTTTATACCATGTATATATGAAATATACATAGTATATTAAGTTTAGTCCCAAGTTTGTAACGCTTAAAAATAATGATGCTAGGAAAAAAATTTTGTCATAGGTGTTCATAAAAACACCTAATTAGTCTATTTCCGGTTGCCCGTCTGTCCGTCTGTGGACACGATAACTCAAAAACCAAAAAAGATATCGAGCTGAAATTTTTACAGCGTACTCAGGACGTAAAAAGTGAGGTCAAGTTCGTAAATGAGCATCATAGGTTAATTGGGTCTTGGGTCCGTAGGACCCATCTTGTAAACCGTTAGAGATAGAACAAAAGTTTTCGTAAACATCACTGTTTACCCGTGAGGGCGCCAATTAGGTGGAAATTTTATAATATGTACTATACTTTATTATCAGTTATGTATGTGTCACATGTTTGTATGTGTAATGTGATAAAGAAATCAACACTGACTATGCATGGTATTTCAACAATTAACTCAGTCAATTGTTTGTTTTCACTTGTTTTTTGAAAAAAGTAGTTTAAAGCTGTTCATATTCTACCTGTCGTGGTTACTTTTATTTTTCGAAAATCCTGTTAATTTTATCAATTTTCATTGTGCACATCCAGGTACAGTGGAATAAGAAAAAGTACCTGGATGTGAACAATGAAAATTTGGAAAAAATAACAGACTTTTCGAAAAGTAAAAGTACCCAAGACAGATAGAATATGAATACTTATAACATATCCCAAATCGAGAGTAAAGGGTATAATCGCAGTGCTTGAACTTCAATTGTAACTTTCACTATTCTTAACTAGAAAAGCGCTTTTCTTTATAAATGTTTATCCCCACCAATGAATATTTAAGAGGATTCTTAAAAAAATTATAAATTTTCACGCCAATCAAAAGTTTGTACATAACAGCCTTAAGATGACAGTATTTTTATAAAAAAACATTAAAAATTCAGTTCGTAGTTGATCTGCAAATTCAATTTCCTTCAATCACTTACACAAGACTGTTGAATATGACAAATTTAATGGTCATACATAAAAATTGAACAATTAGTTTCCGATTCCAATATTAATTTATAACTTCCTTCCTTTCTTCCTCATAACTTCCGAATAATAATGAAAGTATTTACGCAATGTTTTATGAATTTCTTAATATCATATTCTGTTGAACTACATTTTATAATCTTCTCATCTCTGTAATCTAATCCACCTATCTCCGGTGTCAAACACACACAAATTTTTGCTGAACAAGCATGTCCGTAGTTTGAAATATTTTTTCCAATAAGATCGGATCAAATTTGCTTGTATTATCAAAAAAATCGAATTTTTTAACTTTATGACGTCATCAGAATCCAAAAATTTTAATTTTGCTCTATCACATCCAAATTTTATTCAATTTTGATAAACCAAGTATGTAATTCTACTAAATTTGGGTCATATTTTTCAAATTTGTGATCAAAATTAACCTAGCTTTTATAGGTTTCAAGATTGTGGAGTCCTGGTCCCGAAATTAAGCACTTAAGTTATAGCTAGCAAAAAATTGACATCAGAACTGAAAAGTAGGACCCAAAGTTAGTGGGTTTCAAAAAAAATTCCAATAAGATCGGATCAAATTTGCCTGTGTTATCAAAAAAATCGAATTTTTTAACTTAATGACGTCATCAGAATAAAAAAAATTTAATTTTGCTCTATTACATCCAAATGTTATCCAATTTTGATGAACCAAGTATGCAATTCTACTAAATTTGGGTCATATTTTTCAAATTTGTGATCAAAATTAACCTAGCTTTTATAGGTTTTAAGATTGTGGAGTCCTGGTCCCGAAATTAAGCACTTAAGTAATAGGTAGCAAAAAATTGACATCAAAACTGAAAAGAAGGACCCAAAGTTAGTGGGTTTCAAAAAAAATTCCAATAAGATCGGATCAAATTTTCCTGTGTTATCAAAAAAATCGAATTTTTTAACTTTATTACGTCATCAGAATCCAAAAAATTTAATTTGGCTTATTACATCCAAATGTTATCCAATTTTGATGCACCAGGTATGTAATCCTACTAAATTTGGGTCATATTTTTTAAATTTGTGATCAAAATTAACCTAGCTCTAACAGATTTCTAGAATGTGGAATCCTGGTCCTGGTATTAAACACATGAGTGATAATAATTTATACGTATAAAACATTCTTAAGCGCCATTGGCGGATGCCTCCTTTGTCAAGCCCTAGTTACGGCCCTGGTATCAATATATAATTATTAAAATATGTTTTTAATTCAGTTTAAAAATAAAGTGTATATGTAATTAGTTGAGCTATGAGATAGATCATTCATTTATACATAATTAAGAATAAATAATAATTGTAGTTAGTACATAATGCTGTTTCATTGTTTTTTTAAATTTATTAATAATTATTAATATAATTAACCAAAAAATAAATAATATTTTCTGAAGGAAGTCATCAATCTTCAAAATTTTTGTTATTATGTTTTCATTGATGTCTTTTTTTTTGACTTACCACTTTCATTATGGTAATAGAATTTCTGACTAATATTTGTCATTTTGGTTACGTAAAATGAAGAAAATTCGAGTATGCCCGGATTAATTTTTGTAAAACAATTCGCATATTTGTAAAATCTAGAAGTTTTTTTTGTTATAGTAGATGTTTTCAAGATGATGTCTTCGAATTTGATTTCGAACGAAACATATGGTAAACGGAGATTCCAGGTGGAACTCCTACGGCTCCACTTTGGGAATTCTCTTCATGTGCACCGTTTTTCTTCCTCTACTATACAGGGTGCGTCATTTTAATATATAATGCCTAATAGCTAGTTTTGTAGTTAACCAATCAAAAAATAACTGAAGCAAAAATTGTAGAGTTTGATGGGGGGGGGGCATCATGTTCTGATATCAGATTGGACCTAGTTCTTCGGGTTGCTTTAATAGGCAATTTAGATTGTAAATGGTAAGCGATAGAAGTTAGCTTTCGGAGCATTAAATTAAAAGAAAATACGCTTTCCGGTTCTAATAGGTGTTCGTCACCTAATTAGTTCATTTCCGGTTGTCTGTCCGTCTGTCTGTAAGCACGATAACTCAAAAACGAAAAGAGATATCAAGCTGAAATTTTAATAGCGTGCTCAGGACATAAAAGTGAGTTTAATTTCGTAAATGAGCAACGTAGGTCAATTGAATCTTCGTAAGACCCATTTTGTGTTTGTTTCTTATACACTTTTTCCTGAAAAATTTTTTCGTTAACATCACTGTGTATTCGTGAGGGCTCAAATTAGGACAAAACTTTGATGATCATTTTTTCTAAAACTATAAAAGATAGGCAGTTGAAAATTTGCAGATACCTTTCAGTTCGACACTCCTTCCAATTCGACAAAATAAAATTTCTACAAGGGCATTGTAAAAAAAAATAATAGTTACATCCAATAAATTAAGAAGTGAAATATTTTCAAAGTTGTAATAATTGTAACTAGAGGCGTATCGCGCCTACTTTTTGATGGTTTTGCTTACACAATATATTAAAAATTATGAATAATTTTTAATATGATGCTGATGATGTCCCAAAGGAAAGTAAAATCAAAAATAATTTAATGAAAAATATTAGAAATTAACTCAAACAGACAGACAGACAGTTTGGTACACAAATATAATTTTGAATGTTTTTAGATATTTGATATATTATTACATATCTAGTTATGATGTCAGCAGCATAGTCAGCCACTTTCTTTTATAAAAAGAATCCACCTAAAATAGAATATGTATCATTTATTTTTGGATAAGATGATAGGTGGTATTACACTCACTGGCTAACAAATTGAATCACTATGAATTTCACTTAATCAAATTTTTTTAATAGTCGGTTTCTGGTGTCCAAAACCCGCCAGTCAACAAAAAGTTTGTAAAAAGTTGCAGTTTTATTTGATTCGACACGAGTTTCTGTTTTGTTTTTTTGTCCGTTTAATGGAAAACTGACATTATTCTCCCTATTTGAAGCTACACACAAATCTGCAATCTCTCTCTTTCTTAGTTTTTGGAGAAAATGGACACCAAAGTTTTGCTCCCTCACAGGATTTAATTTGCTCCCTCATAGGAAAACAATTACGTTTACAAAAAAATGTTTCAAAAAGTTGTGTATTTTTTTACATTTACGTCATACAAATTGCCTAGTTTTGAATATTTTAGAACCATTTATTACATTTACGTCATACAAATTGCCTAGATTACTACACAGTTGACTACACAACAGCCGTAAATTTTATTTAACTACTACTTAAATCTCTAACGGTTTATAAGATGGATCCTTCGGACTCAAAACCCAATTGGCTTTTACGTCCTGAGCACACTATAAAAGCGTGATATCTCTTTTCGATTTTGGGCTATTGTGTTGGCTTACAGGCGTACAGACAAGAAAATAAAGTTGTAAGTGTGCGTTAGTGATTTGATATCTTTGCCCGTTAGTGTAGTAGCATTATTAAAATACAGTAAAAATCCAGTTTTTTAGTATAAATAAAATACAATATAACAAACAACATGTAATTGTTATATTTTACTTATATCACAATATAAAAACATAATGTTGTTGTTTTTTCAATGAAAACCATTAATTATATCATGCGATAAAATTAAAATAATACGACCTACCTGCGATTCATTTTTACTTTCAAAAACAAACAAAAATATACTAAAATTAGCAAGTTTCAAATAAATGCTTCAATTTTTGAATAACTGCAAGTAAAATTTGTTTTTGATAACCATCAGAATCGAAATATGTCTTTTAAATTGAGCTGTTAAATCGTGTTAAATATACCGAATGTTTGATTCACATCTAGGCATATAAATATCACGAGTTTGACAGGATACATGTGTTAAGCAATGGATCTAAGTGAGAGGTATTATAAACATGTGTTGAAGCTTCGATATGCGTTGAGATAGTTGTAAGACACTTGGAGAGTGGGAGTTTCTTAGTTGAATTGATGAACTACAACAGATAAGCCACGATACAAGTCACAATTTTGCAATTTTATATAACACCTATAATACCTCTTACTTAGATGCATTGCTTAGCGCATGTACTCTGTCATACTCGTGATATTTATATGCCTAGATGTAAATCGAACATTCTGTATATCAATTTTGATTGAAATAGACTTTAGATAATTATGTTTCATGAAATTAAGTTAACTGTACTCGTTTAAAAATAATCAGATTTTTCGTGGTTATTTCAGGAGTCTGCATACTGGCGGAAGCGTAAGTTAATGCATTACTCTTAAATCGCGTTATAATAAAACTGACCGAATTCAGGGGCTTTTATACACGGTATGAAATGTATGATGTTTACTACAATGCTGGTATGGTACAGAGACAAATACTATAGCATCTATGTTAGCATAAGTAATATTATAGTTTTGAATAGGGCTATCTACCAGAAGTATTGTGATATTGCCAACCAGTATTGGCCTGACGTCTCCACTAGAGTTGAACTGAGTTCCTGTTTTTAAACCATACAGGTAATTCAGTTAATCTATTCTTAGATTAGTTAAGTAATGCGTAATTAAATAAAGATAGATTTAAATCAAATTGATTTATAGATTTAATAAGGTATCAATTAAATTCTATTTTGATTTGCCTTTTTAAAATGTATACTTATCTAATATAAGTTGGTTTTATTAATCATTGATATCAATTTAATTACGGAAATAAGTTCATCAATTTACTACTTTCACGTGCTCTAAAATTCATCTTCTTATACCTACAGTCATGTGATGATACCTTATGCTTTATTTTTTAATCAATGACATAATACAATTAATTAAAAAAATCGATTTCGAAAAATTTTTGATGCGATATTATTTTTCCTTGATTATAATCACATAAAATAAAAAATTTAATGAAACCCTCGACCCAAAATCAGATTGCCTGTGGTCTCGTAGTTCCTAAACAGATGAACCGATTTTGATTTTTGGTTTTTTGTTTATTCCTCTCTACCTTTCAAACAAAAAAGAAAAAACAAAGTCAATTCATCCGTTTAGGAGCTACCATGCCACAGACAGACACATAGACACTTTAAACTTATAACACTCCTCTTTGTTAGTCGTGGGTAAACCGTCGAAAAAAATATATTTAAAAGATGCTAGAAGTCAGGGAAAAAATTTGATCTTGATATTTAGATTGTTTTGATTATCGAATTCCGCACGTAATAAACATTTTTAGAATTTTAGAGACAAAGAATTTGAATGTACAATTATTTTGAGTGTGGCCCATGGATTTCTTTACGTGCCATATCCTAGAATATTGTGAAAATTGCCTTAATGGTTGTTTAGAAAAATGAGAGAGTTGTACATTTGATAAACTAGAATTTTGGTCAAATTAGAAATTTGGCAAATTTGGCAAAGCCCAAGCATGAAGTATTTGATCACGATATTTTGTTTGCAATAAAGGTAGAGATTTTTTAACAAAACGGGGCGATTGCAAACCCTAAATTTCTACGGATGATCTTCGTAATTTACCGTACGTTTTAAATCAAGAAGAATTTGGCCATAACTCATATTGTCAATTTTTAAGTTTTCTAAGAAATATTATAAAAACAAAGTCCTTTTTTTTCCAAAATTTTAACATCTCATATCTAAAAAATTTCATTTCCCCGGACCTCTCTATAATAAGACGTTTGTCGAACTGATACGTTTACGAAGTGATACGTTTTTAGAACTTTTGTCCATTGTACGAGTGAAATTTTAGTCTTAATCGAATTCTTTATCTTCGATTTTAAGACAAAAAAATTAGAAATTTGAAGATGATTTTGTGTAGATCATATCCATTCATACAATTGTCAATAATTAATATTGTGTTTTTTTTTTTTTATTCACGAAATATAAATTTGTAAAATCGTGATTTTATTAAATGTATATTGATTATATATTTTTTTTTGTAATAACCTTTGAGTTTGAACTTTATCAATTACTTAAGTCATGTAAGTTATATGTACTTTAAGTACATTTATATAAATAAATTGATCTAATTTATTTTTTACAATATTGATGATCAATGATCGATGATCAATGAATTGAACACGCAAAAGTGTTAAAGTTCACGTGTTATTATTATTTATTATTAGATATAGTGAAGAATAATTTCGTCAATTTGATGTTTTCACAATAAGGCAATGCGATCACGATCTTTCTCTGTGTAGTAAATAGTTTACTTCGTAAATAAATACATAAAGTTGATCATAACGAATCAACTAATTCTCTTGAGGAAATTGGTCTAGCTTCTATGAATCAGGCAGCCGATTATGGGAATAGAGCAAGTTTGAATAGAGATAGCAAAATTTGAATAGACTCATATCTCGACTTAAGCCTTTGCTAATTTCTAGTTTCGCGTTTTCTAAATCTGAACAAATTTTTTCAAAATTCCATCATCAGTAGAAAAGCAATAGCTCCATTTCATTAGAAAATTTATTATACCATGAAAACGCTTAAAAATAATGATGCTAGGAGAAAAATTTTGTCATAGGTGTTCATAAAATCACCTAATTAGTCCATTTCCGGTTGTCCGTCCGTCCGTCCGTCTGTGGACACGATAACTCAAAAACGAAAAAAGATATCGAGCTGAAATTTTTACAGCGTACTCAGGACGTAAAAAGTGAGGTCAAGTTCGTAAATGAGCATCATAGGTCAATTGGGTCTTGAGTCCGTAAGACCCATCTTGTAAACCGTTAGAGATAGAACAAAAATTTAAATGTAAAAAATGTTCCTTATCAAAAATTAAACAACTTTTGTTTGAAACATTTTTTCGTAAACATCACTGTTTACCCGTGAGGGCGCCAATTAGGCGGAAATTTTATAATATGTACTATACTTGATTATCAGTTATGTATGTGTCACATGTTTGTATGTGTTATGTGATCAAGAAATCAACACTGACTATGCATGGTATTTCAACAATTAACTCAGTCAATTGTTTGTTTTCACTTGTATTTGAATTTAAAATCCAAAACAAAATTGTATGATGGACTATATCTAAAACTAATTTTTAAAAGATTTATATCACACCTGGTGATTAAATTACATCGTAAAAATTATTGCGTCTCTCAGATGAGAGTGAAAATATTAAATTCCTAAATATTTTTATTTTTTATATATTCATAATACTTATGTTAATTTCTTTGACGAATACCTACAAGAGATGACCTTTTTACCCTTAGGAAATAAATGTTTATTAATAAGACCATGTCTATAATATATAACTACCTAGTTTAAATTAAAAAGTTAATGGGTTTTTATTTTTAACAAACAACTAATCATATTTTAAACTTTCTTCATACCTACATATTACATTTATTGTAAGCGCTCGATGTGTACATATAGTTTTAGTAAAATGACATTTACAAAGAATTTTTATTAATTTAAAGATAAGTACTAAATGGACATTACTAATTAAATTTTAAATTAATTAATTCTATTATTACTATTATGTTTTTTAAAAGTGAAGTATTTTAAAAGTTATCTGGGAATATAAATTTCTAAGTTGTAATATACAGACAATTATCTTTCTATTAGAATAATGAAAAAACGGATATCTAAAAAAATTGAAACTTAGGGATGCGAGCAAAAAAAATCATTTAAGCTCAGCCGTTTAAAAGTTGTTTAAACTCTTTTATCGGGGGTATATCAAATTTCACAAAATTAACTGGTATTCTACTTCTCATCTATTTCTAGGCATTGATAATGTCCTACAGCGCAGCGTGGCAGCGTACAGTTAAGGCCTTGCTCAAAAATTATAGGATTCTGTACCAAAATAATAAAATCGATGAAATTGTGAACAAAAGGAGGATAAGTGACGGCATAAAGTTGCTCAGCAAAGTGGGTGCTTCACAGCTGGTTTGAAATAAATGTAAAATGTTTAGTTTTATAATAAATATATCTTAGTATAATATTTTTACAGGGAATTAAAAAAAATCATAAAAATAACTTTTCATACATCGTATTAGTTCCGTACTGTCCGTTATTGGACAACGTCAACATCAAGCCCTTTTTTTCTTATAATATTTATTTCTTTTGACATTTATGATTGATTAACTTTTTCTTCAGCACACAAGCCAAACTATAAATAAATAAGTATTAAATGTAGCTTAGGTACATAGTTATTATTTATTAATTATATTACAACTATATTTAGTAGCAAACATCATATACAATAATGTATAAGTTATCTTCATAGTTTAAAACTAATAATTATATTATATTTAGTTGAAATATAGATGGACATTCACTTATTTATCTATATGGATAAGTAAAATCAAACTTAGAAAATTTGAGCCGATTTAAAATTATGAAATAAAAACTATTGGTTATCAACATCACGAAAAAATTGATTTAAAGTCGGTTGGATTTTAAATATTTCTAAAGAAGTCTTTCTAAAGAAAAGTTCTCATGGTCACAAGTCATGAAAATTACAGAATTTTATGTTATAGCTAAATTAAAATTGGAAAATGTACTCATTTGTATAATATATGCTTATGTGTGTATAGGCAAATACATATACAGATATGTATAACAACATGCATACGTATGTTTTTTAATGTAAGGATGTTGTTTTTTAATTCTTGTTTTTTTACGAATATGTTACGAAATTCAAAGAAGAAGCAGTGTTAAATGTTCAGTGGATCAATAATATGAAGTGTTAAGATCAATATTTTTAGCTACATATATACGTACATGATTTTTGACAGTTAAATTACAATAATTTTTTGTATACAAATGAGTACATTTTCCAACTTTAATTTAGCAATAACTTGAAATCCAGTTTTCATGACTTGTGACCACGGGAACTTTTATTCAGAATGACTTAAACTATCATTTGCCAAAATTTGAAAAAGTTTTACCGAATTGCAGATTACATTTTTTTTGATCTGGAGTATTAATTTTATATTAATTTTTAATATAATTAAAAAAGACTATAACTTCCTTAAATATCTTTCAATATAAACATTTTAGTATTAAGTATTGTTTATGATATCTCGTTGTATTGTTCAACAATTTTAATTATTTTAATATCCGGGATATTGACAATATGCATTTATAGCAAATATATGTAATTTTGGTTTATAGAAAGTAAGATTTAACTAAAATTGAAATTGAAACCATAGTGTCCAGTACTTACCATATCACGTGCCCATACTGTCATATCCGAAGGGTGAAATATAAAATTGAAAAACTAACGCTTAAGGCTTAATTAAATAAACAATACAGAAATCTATCATAATGACAGTAAATTGCATTTAAGATGAAGACATCCTCATATTTTCGTTATTTATAGGAATATTGAAATTTCATTGGTTCGGTTAATAGTGATGAAAATGATTCCAAACTTGTTTATGGGGAATTTTTAGTAGCTGAATGGGTAAACGGTATCCCCGTTGTCTTCGGGAGTTTTCGGGAAATTCGTTATTTAACGCTGGGTCGCTGAACACGAATATCGCAACATAATCGAGTATCAGGTACTTGGTGTCCGTGGTACCCAAGATACCTTCAGATACTCCAGACACCTCGGAAAACAATTCTGCGTTATTTGTGCTCTGCGACCCCAAAGCCTCCCGTGTAACGAGTTTGGATCGATTATATAACGAATTTCCCGAAAACTCTCGGAGAGGACGAGGATACCGTTTACCCTGGGCAACAGGTACCTCAAAGACCTATTCTGGCAAAATATTCATGTTCAAAATGTATTGATTTCGGAGTGTTTTTTCATATCATGTAAGTAAAGAAAGATAGCCAGCCATACATATATGTCACACACACATGTCTGATATTCCTATTGTGTACTATACAATGTTCGAACCTAATTTGCGCCCTCACTGGTAAACAGTGATGTTTTCGAAAAAATGTTTTGAACAAAAGTTGTTTATTTTTTTATAAGGAACATTTCTTACATTTAAACTTTTGTTCTATCTCTAACGGTTTACAAGATAGGCCCTACGTACCTAAGACATACCCAATCGCTGTAATTTCAACTTGACATCTTTTTTCGTTTTTGAGTTATTGTGTTATTAGATGGATAGACAGACAGACAGACAACCGGAAATGAACTAATTAGATGATTTAATGAAGACTTACACCAAAATTTTGGTCATAGTATCAATATTTTTAAGCGTCTTAAACTTGGAACTAAATTTAGTATACCTTGGTTAATATTTCAAATAAATGGTATAAAAATCATGTCCAGTGTAGAAAGGTATATCCGTTTAAATAACGCCAGAAGCAGAAAGAAGCCAATAAATACCAAAACATTTAAATTCTTGTACACCTGCGTGATTATTTCTAAAAAAAAAAAAGAAATAATTGTCTTACATGAAATAAAAATATCATTTTATTCGAAGCCTGTCATTAAAAAAACCATTGAAATAATTGTATTACAATTCAACAACAAAAATAATTATAACGGTTGAATTTAATTCGATTATCATCTATCTACAATCTTAAATCAATATGTATTGATTTATTTGTATTCAATAAAACTAATAATTCAATTATATTTGAATGTATATAAAGTACAAAAGTTATTATTCAATAATTATTGATATACATATATTGATTGTCCATCCGTCATCCATTCACTTTAAAATAAGAATGGTTTAACAAAATGAAAAAAAAAAATATTAACGTAATGTTTTGTTCATTTATTTATTTATTTTACAATTAGTATTTATTAGTCCAGTTAAATCCAAGTGAAATTTACAAAATTTAAACAAACCCCCGACAAATGCGATTTATTCTTGTAAATCGATTTTTGGTAACTTAGCTATAAAATATTCTCAATCAAATCGGTTCGACCGTTTAGGGGCTACCGATGCCACTGAGAAACACACAGACGTACAGATAAAAACTTTAAACTTATAACACTCCTTCTTAAATCAATATCCAAGTGATGGTAAAGGACATCAGATGAGATGAAAAGGATACTTAGAGAGTTATCATTTTTTGGGACAAATTTTTGGAAATAATTTAATTAAAATTGAAATATTTGAGTTGATTTTGTTCTTTTGAATTATTGTTTTGAATTACTTAATTATTTTACCATTTTACTTTTCGAAGTGAATGGAGCCAGGTTTATTTCACTCAAGAAGATCATCGCCAATTTTTTAGTTTTTCGCACTGGAAGTTAAGAACACTCTCCGTTAAATTACCTTTGAAATGAAACCAAGGTACTACGATGCCACAGACAGACACACACACATACCGGTCAAACTTATAACACAAAAACAAACTTATAAAAACAGGATTTATCATTGTTTGTAGAGTCGACACGGGTACAGTTTAAACTATAATTAATTAATAAATAAATTAAAAAAAAAACACCGTTTTAAGTTTTCACTTCCGTCGACTGTCCCCATGACTGACTATCTCTTTTTCCTATTGTTTTTGGGTCTATTTTTTCTGGATATATTTTTTCCAAGGTTTCCGCTTTACCTGCTGCCCTACACCAAACCGCTTATTGTGATTCCATTATACGCCATTCTGCATTAGTTTAGTTGACCATTTCGATTTTGATTGTACTATAAATTACTTTTTAATAAATCCATTCATTCTTTTTAAGTGTTGTGACACAACAACCAACCATCACAAATAATTAAAATAAAATCTTCTAAATAAAAATTGTATAATTAGTTTTGGTGCACTCATCAAATAGAAATTTAATAGATTATATACCTTTACCTCGATCTTACAGAAGAAGATCTTACTTTACTTACAGACACTCCAGTAATAGTTTGTTAAATTGTAAAAATTATTTTTAGTAATTTAATATTAAATTATATTGATAATTATAGGCTATGGATTCATCGTCCATAATTATTATGATCGGTGGTCTTTTTCATTTTTAAGTAATTATATTACTTAAGGGAATTCCATTACTTAAGTACTAAAAACTAATCAAGTACAAATAATTTTTAATTTTAAAGGAAGTGTTGATTAGTAAGTAATTATAATTATCAACAATTATAGTTCATTACAAGTGAAAACAAACAATTGACTGAGTTAATTGTTGAATAACTCTATATAGAAAGTGCTTGCATTATTTTTATTAAAATTAAAGAAAAAAAAAACTAACACAATTAGTTTTCGAAAATTTCTTTGAAACTATAACAAGCACTAGAAAATTGTATTACAAAGGATCGAGCATTATGGAAATCTTTCGAGGATGCCCCTGTCGTAGGACAAGTGTTATAGAAAAAGAAAATTTAAAAAGAATACGAACCGATTACCAATAAATAATATGGAAAAAGTAAATTTAATGAAACAGGATAATAGTAATATATGTATTTATGTCCTATGATCCCGAGGGGGACGTAGGGCCTCAACAAATGCTCGCCAACGAACTCGATTCTATGCCATGGACTTGACTTCTCCTCAGGATTTGCCTTCCTCAGTAATTTCTTGCTCCAGGGTTCTTCGCCAGGTATGACGAGGTCGGCCCACCCTTCTTTTTCCTTGAGGGTTCCACTCAAGTGCTTCTTTGGCAATGCTGTTGTTTCGCCTGAGTGTGTGACCAAACTAACCATATTTGCGTTGCTTGATGGTGTGTCCTACTGGAGTTTGGTGACAGGTGTCATTGGAAATCGTTTTGGGCCAATAAACGTTGAGAATGTGTCTGAGACAACTGTTGATAAAGACTTGCAGTTGTCTGGTGATGCTTTGCGAGACTTTCCATACAAAAGAACACTTTTAACATTAGTCTTGAATATTTTCGAGTTATAGTAATAGTTTATAGATAAATATTGTAAAGAATTAACAGTAAATATTAATTACTTTTTTAAATAAAATAAGATACTTTATATTAACTAATGTATCTTGTTGTTAACAACGCGTTTATTTAAGTTATACAACATTATAAAAATACAATTTACTTGAATCATCTTCAAATGAATTATTTTATTTATTATTATAGCTAAAGAATTTCTCACAATCGTACACGAATTGTACTTTTTTTTTTTAAATGAATCACGAATTATTTAATTACTCTAAAAATAATTAAATAAATAAACTAAAAAAATTAAAACAATAAATTCAATTGAATAAGATCGATTTATTTGCTAAAATAAATAAAATAAAAATTTTTAGATAAATTCACGATTTCTTCTAATTAACTAATTTTTGTTTTAAAGAATATAAATGTTTATAATTTTGTATTTACGTGGATTCGTTCGAAGAATCACTATTCGATAACTTGTTCTAGTAATGGTAAAGTAAAAATATTGAAGGTATAGATGGTATGTAACCTGGTAATCTAAATTTTTATCGCTAGTTAGTGGAATTTTACTGACTTGAATTTCAAAAATTTTTATTCTAATTCTTAGAATTACTTTTTTATACTCCCGGCTACGTAACAATACTGAACATTTTCAGATTTCAATTTAAGAAATAACTTAAATAAAAGTTGAAATTTTTTCAAATTTTGGCAAATGATAGTTTAAGCCATTCTAAAGAAAAGTTCCCATATGGTCACAAGTCATGAAAATGACAGGATTTCATGTTATAGCTAAATTAAAGTTGGAAAATGTACTCATTTGTATAATATATACCTATGTGTGTATAGGCAAATACATATACAGATATATGTTTAACTACATGCATACGTGTGTTTTTTAATGAAAGGGTGTTATTTTTTAATTCTTGTTTTTTTGAAGAATGTTACGAAATTCAAAGAAGAAGGAGTCTTAAATATTCATTGGATCAATAATATGAAGTGTTAAGATCAATATTTTCATCTACATATATACGTACATGATTTTTGACAGTTAAATTACAATAATTTTTTATACAAATAAGTACATTTTCCAACTTTAATTTAGCGATAACTTGAAATCCTGTCATTTTCATGACTTGCGACCATGGGAACTTTTATTCAGAATGACTTAAACTACCATTTCCTAAAATTTGACGGAAATGTAGATAACATTTAATTTGTGCGAGGTCTTTTTATATAAAAATTACAATTTTCTTTCTATTTAATTAAACACAAAAATAATTTACATGGATATTTTTTAAGAGATTATTCATAATAAAATATAAAATATTTAAATTATATATGTGATGGATATGAATCGAATTTTTATATATTTAATATAATAACTTTCACAATAATTAATAAAAATACATATAATAGATAGTACGGATTGTATTTTATTATTGACTTTGAACCACAAAATTATAAATATACCATTACAAATAGATCAACAATAATTATTTATTAAAAATTATATTTAAAAAAATAAATATTACCATGAAAAAGACTTTATTGAATTAAGTAAATTACAAATATATACTGAGTGTTAGGGAAAATAGTTTTAAATAAACTGATCGAGTGTGAATTGAACGCCTATGTAGAAGATATTATATTTATTCCAAATTTTCGGATAAAATACAATGAAGGAATGTTTATGGTCAAAATTGATTCAAAAAAACACTATTTAGATGCAAAAGTACCTTTTATTTGACAATAATACAAAAATTTTTGTTTAGTCATATTCGTCTTCAAATTTAGGGTCTTATTTCTCTTTCTTTTTAAATTTTTTTAAGTTTTTTGTTCCACCAAAGATGATTTTGGGATTATATTAAGTTACAAAGTTTCACTGGAAAACTGCTTGCTCCTTTTTTTGACGATTGCCTTAAAAAATTATAAACAAAAAGCTTTGAATATGATAAATGGTGTTGTTTTAAAATTAGACCAACTTACCTGAAAATGCAGTTTGATTAATGAAAATGAAAGTTTTAATATGGAATGAAACTTTGAATTCAGTCAAATTTTACTTTTTTTAAAACAAATGAGTAGACTTTGAATCTCTAAGGAGGGCAGGTGCCCCTAATTGCCCCCTATTGTCGATACCTATGGGTGTATGTAAGCCCTTAAAGCTGGATGGACTTAGTATATAACTAGAGTACAAAAAAAATCAATGACCAGGTTTATGAGTTGTTTAAAGAAAAAATATGAAAATGATTTACGTGAAAATTTCTCATTTTTTAAAGAGATTGACTATTTATATGAATTATATTTCCGAAAGAAATAATTAATTCTTGTTTTTTTTATAATACTTAAGTAATATTTATTTTTTTATATGCAATAAATTATTAATTTATACGTCAATAAAATATAATAGGTATTACATTTTTTTTACATACATATGTCTAATAATAATCTAATACCTACCTTTTAAGTGAAGATTATTAATTTTTATTTTTATATCTTTTAATTTTTACTATTAATAAAGGGGTTTTCCATTTAAAACGATATAAATTTAAATATAAATACTTGTTGTAAATTGTGTGAAATATCACACCATAGCCAGTACTCGTAAAATCAGCCAAAAGTAGTTAGGTATTATGCAAAAAAATTTCAGTCCTACGCTAGTCGAATTAGATAAAAAGAAGAGCTAACACAGAAAAAAAATAACAGCAATTTTCCTTCAGAAATCGTTGTGGGGGCGGAGAGCTCACTGGCAGACTACATTTCAATTTTCGGGATTCCAATATATTCGTTGAATGCATCCATCTATGTTCTTATTTAACATCGATTGTTTGAGCCGAAGAGTTACAAATCGTGAACAATCAACGCGATTCTACAGGTTCTAAGAAATAAAGAACTTGAAACTGAAGAACTAAAAAAATTTCTTTCGATAGATTTTTACCCGTATTTGCTATAAACTGACTACGGACGTAAAATTCTGCCTCTAAATCCGCCTCTGGGTATACTTACGGCAGAATTCTACGGAAGAAATTTGAAATGTAAAATTTAATTTTCTTTTATTCAAATGAACGTTACGTTCGAATTACTTACTATGGTTTGATAAGAAATTTGAAGCCAAATGTATTATATTAGTAATTAGCTGTGGACTACCCGCTTTGCTGGGCAACATCCCCACTTGCACCCCTCCCTCCACATTTCCTTGCGTGGGATAACAGTTTTGTAATGTACACGTCATGCTCTTTTATTTGATACCCCACTTAGGTATATTTGTAAATATTCGATAATTCCTTCCCACTTTCTCGCTACACCTTTCTACCCTCCGAAGGTTAAAAGTAGATAAAAACAATAGATCTTTGAAGCTGGTTGTATATCGTGTCAATATTTGAGCTTAATCGATGCACAACTTTTTTAGTTTTTGAAGCATATCCCTTTCAACCCCTATTTCAACCCCTTACTCTACTATAATATGGATGTATTATACATAAAAACCTTCCTCTTGAATCACTCTATCCATTAAAAAAACCGCATCAAAATCCGTTGCGTAGTTTCAAAGATTTAAGCGTACAAAGGACATAGGGACATAGGGGCAGAAAAAGCGACTTTGTTTTATAATATGTAGTGATTAATCAGACAAACACGTAATCGTCAACGCGAGATTGAATTGAGCCTCCTTAAAATAAAGCAAAAATAATTCAATTGATGATACCGAATCGAATCTATGCGACAGACCTCAATCAAATATATTTTATGGATACGTCCATCTTGACAAAGCTGGGATTTATCATACAAAAATTGTTTTAATTTAATTTCTATCATTTTTAATGAAAAACCTTTTAATAAAAAATGAATAAAAAACTATCGGCTACAGTTTGATACATATAAATATAATTTGTACTTTATTTTTTCATAAATTTTTTAACATTTTTTTTTGTATTATATAGATTTCAAGATGAAAGTAAAAACTAGAATTGCAACAAGTGAAACTTTTACTCTCATTTTTTATTTTACTGATACGCGAAGAACGTCTGACCGACGGACATATATTTAATAATAATCATTTTTTTTTTTTAGTATATTTATTATCAGTTCAATAAACTTGGGTAAACATGTATTTATAACAACAGATCGCATCCAATTTTTTATTTAAAATTCTTGTTAAATATATTTTTACGTTATAGATACATTATTAATAATAATTAGTGTAATTAAAGATTCCATATTTACAATTTAAATTTTTGATACCATGTATATATGAAATATTAATCAAGGCATTATAAGTTTAGTCCCGAGTTTGTAACGCTTAAAATTATTGATTCTACAATCAGAATTTTGGTATAGGAGTTCCGTCCTGTCTGCCCGTCCGACCACACCATAACCCACAAGTGAAATCTACAAAATTTAAAAAATCCCCGACAAATACGATTCATTTTTTGTAAACCGATTTTTGGAATCTTAGCTATAAAATGTTCTCAATCAAGTCGGTTCGACCTTTTAAACACACAGACGCACAGATAAACACTTTAAACTTATAACACTCCTTCTTTAATCAATATCAAAGTGATGATCAAGGATATCAAATGAGATGAAAAGGATTCTTGGAGAGCTATCATTTTTTGGGACAAATTTTTGGAAATATTTTAATTGAAATTAAAATATTTGAGTTGAGTTTGTTCTTTTGAATTATTGTTTTGAATACTTCATTATTTTACCATTTCACTTTTCGAAATGAATTAAGCCAGGTTTATTTGATCATTCATTTCCATGGTAATTATTTATATGTTAAAACTATATGTCATGCCTTTTCCAAACTGAATCGATTTTGAAGATCATCGCCAATTTTTTAGTTTTTTCGGGTACAAAACTCTAAACTCGCACATGAGAGATAGATAGCTAAGAACACTCTCCGTTAAATTATCTTCCAAATGAAACCAAAAAAATTAAAATCAGTTCATCCGTTTAGGCGCTACGATGCCACAGACAGACAAAAACACAGACACACGCATAAAGCGGTCAAACTTATAACACCCCTTTTTTTAGTTCAGGGGTTAAAAAAGGATTCGTTCGTGGGTCTCCTTAATGTTCCATCAGCATTAAGTTTAAACTACTCTTGTAAGTATAAATGGGATTATAAATTTTTACAAATATTTGCTATAAAGTATATATTTAGAGAGCTCACAAAAATTCCTTAAAATTAAAATTACATTTGCTTTTTGTTGAATGGAAAATATGGACACAAAAATCCTATGTAAAACTTTTTTATTTATCGCCAACGTTTCATCAAATTTGCTGACTTCTTCAAGGCTCTGCGGTGATAATACAGAATTACAGTTACATAAATAATAAATTCATTAATAGTAAATTACAATGTACCTACTTAAAAATGAATTATTAAAATTACATGCTTAAAATTTTGTCATAGAAATGTTTTTTAATCGTGGGCTCTTGCAACAAGGAAAAACATGATAGTTTTACCAATTATTTCACGATTATTATCATCTTTAGTAATTGTAAATTCATTCACAACCCTCCATTCACCTTCCGGAATAGTTGGTGGTATGCTTTTTGGATCCGGTTCATAATTGATTATATGGTAGGTTCCCTAAAAAAAAGAACAAAAAATATGTTAAGATAACACATTCTATGAATTTACCCAACAACACCAAATTCATTTTTGGGTAGTTCTACAAATTAAGGAATATTCGTGGTGAAAATATTCTAGAAAAAGTATCCTATACGCTCAGCGGCGTGATCGTTCAACTGAGTCAATTTTCCAAACGAAAGAGACAAAGAATACCAACTCTCTTTTTCCCCTAGCGTGTTGTTTAGTCAGCCTGGCAAGTCACGTCGTAACCAGTTGAGTTCTCAAAATTCTGGTAAGATATTCACTTTTCGAAATAAATAAATATGGAAGTTGCTTCCACGAAGACTTATTTGAAGTTTAATTTTTCTGGAATATTCTAAATACGTAATTTAAAACAGGGATCATGATTCTGGTTCCAGGAGTCAGAACTATCCAGAATCCTGAGAAGTTTAGGTTGTAATATTGTTTGTGATAGAGAGTCTGAGTCTCCTGTCGTTTGATGCCTCTGAGAATATACAAAAAATGTTGAGCTGAAATCAGACTCATTTTCTTCCTTAGTTTGTAGACCACCCCCTTACATCTTACCTTCTTTATAGGACATTTCATTGGAGCTTGAATACTTCGTTTGTAATCTTGGGAAATATATTGGTCTTCCTCGTACATGTTACAAAAAATCATGTCTTTAATATGTATGCTTAAGGTTTCTATATAATGACTTCCAGTTTTTTTACAAGCTGCACATGAAACCTTTAAAATTAAAATTTTGGGATATTGGTCCGCGAGATGTACGGGAAATAATCCCACAGAGGCTTTTTTGGATACAATCGCATCTCGAAACATTGACAGATTAGATATAGATAGCTTGCACAGATTTAGTCCATCTACACGGTAAGAAATGTTTTGCCGATATTACTACTTACATAGTGAACACAATACTGTATGATTTCGATGATTTTGATTTGCTATAAAACTTTAAACATAGGTGATCTTACCAATCAATATATCGGAACATGAGCAACATGTTAAGGCGCATGAGCGGATGTCAGTATGGGTGTCAAGCACATACTGACTGGTGTTATCCACAATACTTCTGGCATACCAGCAATATTTATTAAAATGACAAAATAGGTTAAGAATAATAGAGTGACGAGCATGTTGTGACAACAAACATAGCGTTTACATCTATACTGAATAGGATCGTAGGTCGAATCAAGATCATTCTGTCGAGTTGAGTTGTTTTTTGCTTGGGAGTTACAAGTAACACAAGTTTTGGAATAATATAAAACTAATTAGCATAGTTGGATCTCATTTCAAAAATTGTATGCTCTGCTTAGAATTGGCAAACAATAAATAGGTTTTTTTAAAAAAGATCGACCACAGATTTTGTTTTTTTTTGGATAATATCTTTCTTACTTAACTCCCCCAAGAAGTTGCTCGAAATAATTCAATGCCACAAACTTACATGCAAATCGTCGGTAATATCTTGATGTACAATTATCGTACCATTAAATCCAAACCGTTTCTTCCCCATTTTAATCATTTTCATTCCTGATAAATCAAAATAATCCTTACCCTCGATTTCGTAGCCTTTTAATTTTAAATCATATCCAGCCTAAAACAGATATAGATGGTACAATAGATCGTATTTTTTGAAGAATTGATAAAGATATAAGATATATTTGCAAGTGCTGACGGGTTAGAAATAATCATACCTTTGGAAGATATATTTTTGTGAAGGGGACAGAGAATGAATTGTATGAACCAGACAATTATAGTAGAGTTTTGTGGTTGTAACAGAAACAACTATAGTATTATGTTCAAAAATTGTACCACATTTCACTACAAGTTTATCTACTCTTACCGTACCCATAATCAAAAATTTTTTGACAATATTATAGTGGAGCAACATCCTTAAAATCCATATAATGAAACATTTGATACAATGACTTCCAGTTTAAAACCTTTTGACTTGGATTTTGCTTCGAAACGTTGAATTTAACAAAATTATGATTAAAAAGACTCTGAAATAATTAAACAAATTTGAACAATAAATATATAACTCATGTTACGATTTTTCGTAAACAAAGAAAACTTACCACCCGTACAATTTTTCCAAAATAGCATAATCCAAAAAAACAAATTAAACATTTTGCAAAATTCATTTCAGCTAACAGCAAAATAAATAAAATAGATCGAATATTTTATTGCTCAATGGTTTTATAGAATTCATTATTCTTGAATTGTTTACAAAAAATTGCATGTCATGTTTGCATGTTTTGCAAAATTTTTAGTCGTAAAACATTTTATTTCCGATGGAAAAATCATTTTAATGAAATTTAACGCAAATTTTTATACTATGTATATATGAAATATATCAAGGTATACTAAGTTTAGTCCGAAGTTTATAACCCTTTAAAATATTGATGCTACGAACAAAAGTTTCGCATAGGTGTTCATAAAATCACCTAATTAGTTCATTTTCGGCTGTCTGTACGTTTGTCTGTCGACACAATAACTTAAAAACGAAAAGAGATATCAAGGTGAAATTTTGTTTAGAGTACTCAGGATGCAAAAAGTGAGAGTCAGTGAGTAAATGAGCAACAGAGGTCAATTGGGTCTTGGGTTCGTTGGTCCGATTTTGTAAACCATTAGAGATAGACCAAATGTTAAAGTATTCTGTGAAAAAAGCTTTTTATAATAAAGTAAACAACTTTTGTTTGAAACATTTTTTCACTGTTTACCCTTGAGGACGCAAATTAGTTTAGAAACATATGTACAGTATGTATGTTACATATGTTATGGATTTGTTTGTTTATTGTAGCCAAACTATAATCTATATCTACTGAGGAAGTGAGAAGAAAGATACTCTTATAACTTTGTATGTAAGAGTGACTTTATATGACGTAAAAAAACAAAACGATTACCTATTCAACACTGTCTTTACATGATATTTCAACAATTAATTCAGTCAATTGTTTGTTTTCACTTGTTTTAAATCTAATTTTTTTCTACTATGGAAAAATTTGTAGCTTCCATGTAGATCTTTGTTGATCATACCAAGGATATCAACGTCCTTGGTATTATTTCAAGTTTATATCTCGTGTATAAAGGCTTTTTTTCTTAGACTTCTCTCTTCATTTTTAAGTTATCGTGTTGGCAGAGCGACAGACAGACGGACAACCGGAAATGGACTAATTATGTCAATTTATATGAACACCTACACCAAAATTTTGTTGGTAGCATCAATATTTTTAAAAGATTCGAACTTAGGACTAAACTTAGTATACCTTGATATATTTCATACATACATGATATAAAAATCTAATTTTGTATATACGTTTTCACTTGTTTGATAGCTTAATCATTTTCCCATCGCCACAATTTGATTTTATATTTTCTTGTGTATCTTGTTTATTTAATATTAACATTTTTTTTATTCTTAAAAAGATAATTTCTGATTAACAAGTTTATTTAATCATTATTTTTAATATCCTTATATATAAAAATTTAGCTAGCTTCCGTGTGTATATGACCGCAAAACTTGCAAAGTAATCAATGGATTGACTTGCAAATTTGACCAATCATTTTTTAAGATATCTAACCAAAATCTGAACTTTAAACTCAGCTTGAATTGTAAGAATTGAATAGTTCTAGGGATTTCAATAAAACTTTATAAATACATGATTTTTGAATAACAAAGTTTCCAAAAATCATAAAAAATTCCTAGATCATCGGGCTTTTTATTATTATTTTATCATTTAAAGTTGGCTTTAAAAATGATGGATCATATATAGGTTATCCTTTTCAATTGGATATTTCTATATCAAAAAATCTAAAGAGTGTGATAAAAAACTATCTAAAATATTTAGACAATCTTGTAGTTTATAATAATACCATAAAAATATAAGATTGTCGATGATATTGATGAAACAAAATTTTAATTTAATTATGAGTTCATCGAAGATCCATCATTTGATGAACAGAGACGACTCTAGTTAGAGTATTGGTGATTGAAGAGAGATATCTATATTATCAAATTTATAAGTATCACTTGCACACAATATATTATATATTTTTGTAGATGCGTGGTATTTTGAAAAGCTAAAAATAACACATTATTTGACTACAAAGCATGGTTTATATATATGTACCGTACAATAAACCAAAACTTTTTTTACAATACTGTAGGTTTTCAATCACCTTAATAATAAAAACATAAAATTTGATATTTCATTGATATCATCTTAAAATCTTATACTGCTTCGAATACTTACTTACCTTTCTCATTTACAACTGCAGTTGTAAAAGTGATGGTCAGTTTTATGTTCATCTATACTTCTTTTTAATTTATAACTGACTTAAGTTAAGTACACCTTACCTGACTTACACCTGAAGAAAGTAGATCTAGATTGTAAATAAATAATATTATAATATTAAATACAATTTTTAATAATGACGATTTTAATATGTTTTGTTGTAAATGTTATATTACTAATAAGTAAAGGGTCATTGTATGCTGATTATTATCATAGTCAAGCAACAAGTTACTTAAAACAATGGTTCAAATCAAATATCCACTACAAAAACAATTAGCGGAATCGATTACGCTACTTCTATTTTTTATAATAATCCTTGAAGTACGAGGATGATTCTTACGGAGAGAAAAATTAAAAATTTGTCTGAAAAAGTCTAAAAACAACACTTTTCTATATTCCCATTCAGAAGATTCGAAATAATAATTAAAAGTCAATTTGAACTTTAATTTAACATACCATAAAGTTTAAGTGTTAGTAGAAGGGTTCCGAGAAAGCAAAACAATACAACGGCAGCTTTCAAATGACTTTTTTTGGAGCAACAACAGTAGTTTGGGAAAATTTCATGTCAAATTTTAAGGTTTGTAATAGTATTTGCAGTTTATTTTTCGATAAATTTAATTTGACATTTACAATACCATTTACATGTAAACAATTGAAAATAAGTCACATTTTAAATAAAACGTATGATAATTGGTTGCAAATTTAGCAATCCTCTCCACCAACTATGCTAATACACAAAAGGGCTTTTATGAATAAAAATATATAGATACTTAAAGTTATTAAGGTTGCCAAAACATTACTTGAAAGTTATTGAGGTCCAAAGCCTAAATTATTCGAATCATAAGTAAGTAAAAAAGGTTTTAAAAGTTCTGAGGAGAAGGTAAAAAAGAATTTATTATTTTAAAGAGTTTTTTTTACATTTTCGAGATTCTACTGTATTTGCAATTGACAGTTTTTTTTCATCTAATCCGTCATTAGGCCATGTTATTTTCAACATAGTGGACCATTTTAATATTATGGCTAAAAGCTCGTTTTGTAACTAGCCAATCAAAAAGTAACTTAAACAAATGTTGCAAAGTTTGCTTGGGAAAGTCATTTTTAACATTAGATTGGACCCAGTTCTTCGAGTTTCTTTAATATGCAATTTAGATTCTAAGTGGTAAGAGATAAAATAACACTTTAAATTAGAAAGTTGATTATTAGCTACCGTTCTTTCGATTAAATGTAATAATGACATATTTTTAAATCGCATTTCCTCCGAAACTTATCGATTTTCTAAAAAATGATTGTCTTATTATGAGGATCGTTTTTCTAATTTAAATTGTCATTCAATTTCTTGCCTTTTAGGGTTTAATTGACTATTAAAGCAACCCTAAGAACTAGGTTCTATCTGATGTCAGAACATGATGTCCCCTATCAAACTCTGCAACTTTTGTTAGTTATTCCGCAAGTTATTTCTTGATTGGTTAACTACAAAATGAGCTGTTAGCCATAATATATTAAAAATTAAATATCCTTTTGTAGGCTTCGAGTAAAAACCTTATAGTTCGTGCGTTTTTTTTTTGGCAAAGGACGGTTTTTATGAACCAACGTGTAAATATTAGGCTTGGTTTACAAAAATCACCTACTACATTATTTTAATTGTATAAAATTTTATGAAGCGAGTATATTGCTGCTTGCTTGTGTACAAGTTGTACATGCCAATTTAACTTTGTGTAAAAATACCAATTACCACTTTTGTTTGTTTCTTTTCTTTTCTTTCCTCTGTGATTCACATTTTACTTACACTTCCATTCTTTTACCATTTCTTTTTACTTCCCAAAAAATGTAAAAAAAGATATCATATATGTATGCACTGCATTTAACAATTTTTTATTAGTAGGGATAAATGGAATTTCATCTCCTACAAAATGTCCACATTATCAGCAAATATTTATCATTTTATAGAAGACATTTGTTACATTTACACCGTTAGCGCAAAGCGCAAATTTTAATTATTTTTTATATATATTAATTATAACTTAAAGTGTTTGGTTTTTTTGGCTTATTAGTTTTTTGCAATTTGTTTTCGTATTTTTGAAAATGGTAAGTAATAGTGTCTTAAAATATTTGTACAAGCTTTTATTTAGTTTCACCTGTCCCGTTGTCTGCTTGTAATCAAATTTTGCAAGTCAAATTTAATCAACTTTTACCCGGTTTTCGATTGAGCTGAAATTTTGCATGCACATTTAGTTTGGATGACTTTCCCATCGCTTCCAACTATATTTTGATATATGTACATTTTTTTTAGTCTTTTATTAAAAATTTTAATAAAAAAATACTTTTTAAGAGTAAAGCTTTTATTGTACTAAAAAGTAGACAATTATTTTATGTATGAGTCACTCATACCCGACTATTTTTAAAAGTTTGAGGCGCTTAATATCACGAATGAATCGAAAAATAATTAACATTTGATTATTTAAATTGAGCGCTTCAAGCTTTTACAAATAGTCGGGTATGAGTGACTCATAGATCAAATTATTTTCTACTTTTTAGTTAAAAAATATAGCTATGTTTCAAGAAAATCGGTTCAGTTTTTAGAGTGCTACAAAGAAAAAACCGCATTTGTCTTTTAAATTTTGTAATCTTCACAAGCGGAATTAGTCGATTGTGGAAACAGCAAAATATATTGCCTTTTTTTCGGCTTTCCATATAATTCGTAGACAAACAAAACTTGAACGCTTGCAAACGATAAATCACAAAATACAACTTCAGTTATAAAGTTGAGTCTTTAGAATTATCTTGATTCCCATTTTGCTTAGAATTTTTTTCCCTAGATATTAGAAAGAATGAATTTTTAGAAACTCATTTTGCCATGGACAACCGGTAGCTTAGAATAGAACTACAATAATAGGCCTTAATTGGGCTTCAGAAGGCATTGCATAAATATAAATAGATATTAAGAAACCATGGTAATTTACAACAGAGCTGTTCAAATCTAATGACTACCATATTAACTGCTTGACGTAACTATAGAGATTTTCCCAATAACTTACAGAAATTTGTTCCCTAGCTCTTTCCCTTTTTCTGAAAGCATTTATAGCAATATGACAAGCCAAGAACTGAAAGCTTAATGGAATTGTTTAAAAAAGCTCCGATTTGCAATTTACAATAAGAATTATATTTTGTAGACCAATAACCTTCTAAATTGTCACCAGAAGGGTATTTTCTATTTCGTTTTGGGAATTTATTTCTTATCAAAATAATGCCTAATGCTTTAAGTACGATCGAATTTTTCGTCTATTTTCTTCGGAATATTTAATAAAAATTATTATTTAATAAAAATCTACCGTTATTATACTTTTTTTTTAAAATTATTACATATTTTTATTTCAAAATAAAAAATGCAGTTATATTTTTATAAAAAAATATAATCGTTTCTATTTTTATCACATATTTTTTTCGTGCGTTAATTTGCATTAATGATAAATAAATAAATAAAAATAAAAACAATATATACCTATCTATCTTGTTGATTTTAAAGGTGTGTTTGGCATTTGTATTGAATAGATGTGCCAAATAACTGCAATTAACTTTTAAACTAATTTTTTGATAAAATCTAGATTATAGAATCAGTTAATCGACATACCAAATCATTTTTTATGTTGTTTCTAAACTGCTAATGGATTAAGAGCCAGGCCAAAAAAAATTCGCTGAACTTACTAAAGCCAATAATTTGAGCATTGGTAATAGTAGTTGTGTACACACACATACTGCGGAAAATTGTTATACAGATTGCATATTGCATATAAATAATAGAAGGTTAAATGTTAGAACAGAGCTGGTCAGTTAGCCCTAATTTATAAACAATAAATACACTGGAATCATTTATGATTTTCGTGGTAACACATAACTGACTGACAATCATAACTGTTATTTATATGCAATATATAATCTGTACAACATTTTTCGCTGTATCAAATCTCCATTCAAAGAACAAGTTTTCAAATGAACTATTTCGGGTTCAAATTCGATGATTTTTCGCAAAGAGACAGCTAATTTAGGTAAAAATTTTGATCCAATTTCTTAGTTTTTTCGAAATTGTTCAAAATAGTTCTTTCAAATGAAAATCTCAGCTAAAAACTTTAATAGCAATTTTAATGCAATTGATATTCGGCTTAATGATTTCAAAATTTTAACGCCATTTATTAAGCGTGATTAATTAATAATTTATATTTCTTGCTTTCATTCCAGTACTTGTGAAAACTGCGAATAATTAAATGCTTTCTTTCTTATAGTTTGTCTAACAAATTAGTTATTTTCACAATTAATTCTTGGCAATTTATTACACTTTCATTAATAAATGCAAGAAAATAAAATCTGAAATAATTACTGAAATAGATTAAACTTGAAAAAACAAATTAAAATGAATTGTTTTAAACATTAACAACAAAATTAATTTTTTTTTTGCATAAATTAAATACAGTAAAAAAAAAAAACTATAATTATAGAATTATTTTATATATTTAATTAATTAGCATAATAATAAAATTAATTTAAAATTTAGTCTGATTATATATCAATAAATTCATTAAAAAATCGATAATCAAATCATTAAAGAAATTAGCTAATAAAATATATTGATGATAAATTTTTTTTTTATAAAAATATTTAGAAGAAATTTCACAAATTAATTATTTTGATTTAAATAAATTTCTTCTGGTTTGATAAAACTTGCACTAATAAAAAAATTATTAATTTATTAATTGGAAATTAAGATAAAGTACAGAATGTTTCAAAATATGTTTCCAAATTTTTTGAGTTCAAAGACCTTGGATAAAATGTCTTTTTAATCACATTTTGTATTATTTTTTCGATTTCGATACCGGTGTTTGGTATTTTGAAATTCAATCGATATCATTAAAAAAAAACTTCTCTTCGAATCACAAAATTGTATTTCATATATTGACGCTTCGATTGATATCTTCAGCTGAGTAATTGTCAAATGACTTGGACATCTTTTTGTGTTGTCTGCAATAACAAGTACCTATCCAAATGTAACAAAATTTCAAGTTATTTGTCCTTCGAAATTCATAAATTAGAAGTAATCACCTAAAATTAATCTAGTGAGCCCAAAAAAAACTAGGTACGCATCCAATCATCAAATGAACTCAAGTTTTCTTAGACCATATACTTGTCTTGTGTACAAAATTTGGAAACAAAAAAGGTATTTTTTTTTCAAAGAATTTTGTTTCCAATTTCAATAAAACTTAGTAGATACATAAGTAATTTTGACCAAAAGAATTATCAAAAATTAGGTTCGTATAACGATTGAGTTGTTTCTGGGATATCGCCTAAAATCTGATTTCTCGGATGCATTTTAGCTGATATAATAGAAATGGCTTGATCTTGAAATGAAACCGATTTTTACATATTTTTTTGGGTCACAAATACACTGCAATTTAAGTTTCATCAAATTCGAAAAATAAAATATTTTGTGAGAAATGTACTTAAGAAAATTTCAAAAAATCATGAAAATATTTTTGCTTTCAATTTCAATAAAACACGGTAGATATACTTCAACAGGAAATTTGGTAACGCAGCCCGTAATCCTGGCCAAATTATTTGAACAAATTTCGAATGTGACATCCGGTTTTAGTATATTTTTGTGTAGAAAGAATTCCTTTTCTGTCATATGTGCACTGAAACATGCAGTACGTATGCACTTATACAATGGAATTATTAATTTTATAATAAATTTAAAAATGAATAAAAATAATTTTTTTATACCATCTAACTGGTTTTAAGTTTGATAGTAAAAGTATTTCTTCCGTTTTTTTGTAAAAGATTATTTATTATCGCAGACTAATCAAACTTGTTTTTCACTTTACACTGATTAAATATAACATCTATTAAATATATTAAACTGATAATAATATTTTAGAAAGCATTTCTTTTACAATAATATTAATAATAATATGTTTTGTTTTGTTTTTTTATCGATGGTCAATATAAATATATTGATTGTATTTGATTTAGTATAGAGAGAAATGTGGACAGTAATTATAGTTGTGGGTATAGTAAATGTCACATATATTTATAATAAATTGATAGCGATCCAACTGTCATGTTTTATTTAAAACAATAGTTTAAGTCTATAATTGAAATGATATCTGTGATCTTTTTACTAAAACTATAGCCGTGGGATATGATTAACACTTTTCATTTCAAAATAATAACAGGAGACAGTTGCAGGTCCGTAACAAAACGTGTGTTTACGTTAGCAAAAAGTTACTAAAGAATCATGTAAAAGGCGCTCATTAATTTACATAAAGTCATAGTGTTAAAGAATTCGATTTTTTTGATATCACGGGCAAATTTGATCCGATTTTATTGAAATTTTTTTTGAAAGTCACTAATTTTGGATCATTTTTGCAGCTGCGATGTCGGTTTTTTGCTAGTTATCACTTATGTGATTAATTCAGGGACCAGGATTCCACATTCGTGTAACCTATTAGAACTAGGATAATTTTGACCACAAATTTGAAAAGTATGACCCAAATTTAGTAGGATTACATACTTGGTTTATCAAAATTGGATAAAATATGGATGTGATAGAGCAAAATTAAATTTTTTTGATTCTAATGACGTCATAAAGTTAAAAAATTCGATTTTTTTGATAACACAGGCAAATTTGATCCGATCTTATTGGAATTTTTTTTGAAACCCACTAATTTTGGGTCATTCTTTTTAGCTGTGATGTCAATTTTTCGCTAGCTGTGACTTATGTGCTTCATAAAAGAAATTTTGTTAAATGGAATTATTGAATTATAAAATGAATCATTTTTTGTGGTTAAAAGGTCACGATACTGAATTTTTTGCATGTAACTATATATATATATATTATTTCTTTTGATGTATCAATTTATAAAGTTTGTCATATGGAACCGTTTGTACCTACGTGAAAGCGATATTATTTCATATTTAGTTACAGTTTCACAAATTTTATTAATAATTTAAAAACACACATACAAAGATTTATTAAATTTAATATGTCTTCTAAAATTATACATTATACATATTTTAGAGATTTGTGCGTTGTAGATTATTGATTTTTTATTATTTGGGTGATTCCATGAAAAAGTGTACTATAATTGGAAAAAAAATTGATGGTAAAAACACTTTGTATGGTGCCAACACTGTAGTTCTTTACTTTTAGCTTTCTGTATCTTAAGTATCTTAAGGATGTATGAGCATGGTAGTGGGGGCACAAATTTAAAAATAGATATTTTCAATTTTGATGATAAATTTATATTATTACTTGACTATATAAGACGAAAAGTAAGAATAAAATTTTTCGATATCTGGCTTAATTTTCAAAATATCGAAAATTGAAAATTTTGTTTAATTATTTAGCTTTCGATATTTCGAAAACCAAGACACATATCGAAAAATTTCATTCTTATTTTTCGTCTACATTCATGAAGTTATAACAAAATTCATCATCAAAGTTGAAAATAAGATAAAAATAATTTCAACCCTTAATCTACCCTGCTCTTACATCCCTTATATGGACGGTGACACTTAGTTATTTTCTTTTCTAATTCATTGCTAATATGTTTACTTTCTATTAAAAAGTTTTTTTTCAATTTGTTTTCATTCATTCCAAATGAAAATTATCAAAAACTTCCAAAATATGTCGTTTTTTGAGATTCCTCCATAAGAGCCAATGTATTTTATATCGATTTTTAATGACTTTTTTCTTAAAAATTTGCACGGATACCTAAGCTGAAATTAACCACATATTCTTTGAGTAAAAGGCTACCTACAAACAAATTTTGAGCCTTTAAATCAAACATTATTGTCATGCTCATACATCCTTAAGGAGATATGAAAGGATTGAATAATACTAGAGATTTTAATAAAACTTTATAAATACATTTTTTGATTAACCAAGTTTCCAAAACTCACAAAAATCTCTTGAGCTTATTGACGGAAATTAACTAGAGATTAGTGACTTTTCCTAGTTAGGTAGTTGAGACCTAAGTAGAAATGAGGTTCTAGCTTTTGATTGACTAGAAATATAATTAAAAGTATAGCTTACAATATTCTTCAGATCAATTTTCATAATGTACTTCGAATTAGGTACTAAGAAAATTTACGTAATTACACAAATAAACACTTCCGTAATAATTTCTGCACATATTATTATCTAAGTTTCGCTAAAAAAAAACAATTTGTAGTTTTTGCGCAGAAGACGGAAGTTAAATTATTAGAATTGTTATAATTTTTTCTTTGCAATATCACATAAAAATAAGATATAATAATTAATAAATTACAGTGATTCTTTTTTAATATGGTATACTATGGTCAGTATTTTTATTTAAAATCGAGTAATACAGAGTGTGGAATTAGTGGATATACAATTACAAAAGTATAAGTTTATTAAGTATTGGTTGTTGATTATTGGATAAATATATATACCTAAAAAGTTTTCTTGTGAGATTTACAGAAACACCTGGTGTTGAGAAATCCATAATCGAAAATACAAAAAGAGCGAGAGATACGTGGGACACCCGAAAGAAACTATTTTCTGTTCGCTATAATCTGGTGAAATTTAAAAAAAAGCAAAGTTACAGCATGATAACCGTTCCTATGGGAAACGTTCACCATAACTACAAGACCATGTCCTCTTTGATAAAACTATTAATATTTCAAACTAATATTCTATGAAAGAAAAATGTACTTTTCTCCGCTAAGCTCGCGATTACTATCACTACGAAAAAAGTGTTTTTTTACTTTTTGAAAATTTTTGAGTCCTATGCAGATGTTTACAAATGGATTGAATAAAGAAAACACAATTTTTTATAACTCTATATATACGTATGCGTCACTCTGTATAATTATTAGATAAGAAATTTATGGACATTCTAATTTATTTTTAATAACATTTTATTAATTGAATCATAAAATTTCTTTTTATTATTTATAAATACAAAAAAAAGAAGTCAAATTGACGATTACTTAAAATGGAAGATATAATTTTTTTTAAATAATTTTGAAAGATTGTAATTATTTACAGAGTATTTCAAAATTATTGGTTATTCTATTTAACCAAATAAAAGAACGTGGCGTGCTTAGAATAAATCTTCAATGGTCGATTAGGTCCTGGGTTTGTAGGTTCGATCTTGTAAACCATTAGAGATAGACCAAAAGTTAAACTGTTCTGTGAAAAATGCTTTTTATAATAAAGTAAACAACTAGGAAAAAAATTTTGTCATAGGTTTTCATAAAATCACCTAATTAGTCCATTTCCGGTTGTCCGTCCGTCCGTCCGTCCGACCGTCCGTCCGTCCGCCCATCCGTCTGTGGACACGATAACTCAAAAACGAAAAAAGATATCGAGCTGAAATTTTTACAGCGTACTCAGGACGTAAAAAGTGAGGTCAAGTTCGTAAATGAGCATCATAGGTCAATTGGGTCTTGGGTCCGTAGAACCCATCTTGTAAATCGTTAGAGATAGAACAAAAGTTTAAATGTAAAAAATGTTCCTTATCAAAAATTAAACAACTTTTGTTTGAAACATTTTTTCGTAAACATCACTGTTTACCCGTGAGGGCGCCAATTAGGCGGAAATTTTATAATATGTACTATACTTGATTATCAATTATGTATGTGTCACATGTTTGTATGTGTAATGTGATAAAGAAATCAACACTGACTATGTATGGTATTTCAACAATTAACTCAGTCAATTGTTTGTTTTTACTTGTTTTTCGTTTATTTTTTGTGGTTTTTTTTAAACATTTCTCGATCTAAAAATAATTGAGAAGACACAAATTATTATTAATCTCATTTGTTGGTGTATTTCATGCTGCAAGAAATTTTGTAATTATGTGTGTAGTGAGTGAAATTTTGTAGAATACTTAATTAATGTCTGGTGGTGACTGTTCAATTATAATACTGCACTGTTTTCATTCAAATCACTCAAACTTTAAATTTTATATAAAATTGTTTGTAGAGGTGTACCTACATTTAAAAATAAATTAAGTACTTTTTTCTTTTTATTATATTGTTAAAATTTTAAACAATATCAAATGTGTTAGGCTAGGCTTGGTTAATATATTTTTAAATATATATATTCTTATAATACCTCTAACTGTAACTAATAATTATTTTTGGTGTCAACACGAGTTTAGTCTTTGTTTAGTGTAGTATTTAATAAAAAACAATTAAATTTAATTTATTAGGCAAATTATTCTTAAGGCTATTTTGTAAAAAGTTCTTATAACGTTCTTTGATTCTTGCGAGTTGAGGAAGGCAGAAGAAATATTTTCTACTAAATATGATAGAAATCTGTTTTGTAATAGAAAATTATTTGATTTATCGAGACTTTCAAACAAAATTTATACTTTAGAAATAACAGCAATAGAAGTAGTGTTTTTAAAGCAAGTTTGAGAACTTCCCAAATTTCTAGAATTTTGTACAATGAGTTTTTTAACGTGATTTTCATCCACTTCAAAACGTCGAATTGAATTGAAACTTCGCATACTAATCAAGGACCGATTATTCTTGAACCAGAAAATATACACGGCGTTGCTGGATACTAGCTCTTCGTTAGTATTGGATGCGAATTTAATAAATTTCGTGCAGAAATAAATCCGGAAAAAAAAAGTGCGTGCAGAAATTTAAAAAATTAAATTTTCCCGTCGTTTTCTGAAGCCCTACCCGATTTATTTCTGTACGGCATTTATGTAACTCCGTACATATTTGCTGATGTAAGGGTGAGACACCAAGGAATGTAACATTCATATTCTTACCTGTACTCACCTGTACTGCGCAAAACTGGCGGCATGATGCTTAAACTTACTTTTACATATAGGAGCATCTTTTTCTATTTGATTCCTGGTGGATCATTTCACACGATTTTACAAATTTTAGCATGGGTTTGTAGTTTTCCATAAAAAAAACTAAAAATATGCTTTTGTCGCTAGCTGAACTAAAACGTAGAAAATAATTTCTTTTATTTAAAAAAAAAAACAGGCGTGAGGTGCTTTTTAAAATATATTATGTGGATTTTACTTTTACCAATATTTGTCAAAGAATATTTACAATAATTGAAACCTAGCACTGCACGCTTTTTTACGGTAGAATAATATGATTCTAATTAACTTTATTTTGGAACTTTGATAACGATGATTTAAGAGAAACATACTTTGAATTCCAAAATTTCTTCTTAAAATTAGAAAACATAATATCTTTAAGATTTACTTTTTTTTTTTTTTAATTTATTTTTTATTTTTAAAATTGTATAATAACAAGTATAATTAATTTATATCTAAAAACAGATATTATCTAATTAAATTGAAAGAAAGTGTTTTAATTTTAAATGGTAAAAAATATCTGAATAGGTATCTATCACCTGTGTATATAAATTTAACATAAATACCAGTTGGTTATTTTGAAATATTGTTTATTTATTTAAGAAAAAGCAAATATTTTTCATTTATGTGATCTATTTTTGACTTAGATAGACAATTATAGGCAGTGACTAGTTTGGTCATTAATAAAACATTTTTTTTATTGTATAACTTGCGCAAAATTGCACGATCTGGATTATTCTCTAGGTGGATATATAAAGTCGCTAGTTCACGCCCATAAATAACGTTCATTTTCCCAAAAAAAATTGGTATGTGAATATATTTTGAGACTTTCAGACTTTGAGGGTGAATTCTGTTAGAAATTGGGAAAATTAAACGAATATTAAGACTAAAATTTTTTATTGATGGGAAGATTTAGAGAAAATCACTTATAGAAGAAATAACACACAAATGTCATCCATTTCATAACTTTAAATGAATTTTATGGAAAAGCGAATGCCGTTTATTATAATAGTATATTTAATAAGCCGGAAAATACCATCAAATGTGGTAGAACAGCTCTGATTTCAAAAATTTTTAGTGTACGTGTTTCTAAGACCTTCAGGAACATTTTGCCGTACTAACCTCGGCATTTCAAAAAAAAAACTGAGAAAATTAGGGTAATTTTCCCATCCCCAAAGCACTCCAAATAGTAACAATGAAAACAAATCAAAATTTCACCTCGAAAATCTCCTCCCGGGGGTTTTTTAGGTCGCTGATCATGAAAACGAACCTATGAAAACGTGATGATATTTGAGGAAAAATAGACTGAGAATATATTATTTTTAAATAGATTGATAGTAATTTTTGTTTAAATAATTTAATTTTGTGTAATTTAAAAAAAATAAATTATTCAGTGTTAAGTTTTTAGTACTTATAAGTGGCCGCTTCATCAAATAGATATCTATAATCAACTTTGAAATAACGATAAATTATATCTAATTAATCTTAGAAGTATATGCAAAAATTAAAATTAAATACATACTTTATTCAAAATTGATTATATATGATTATTTAACTTTAATAAATCTAAATAAAATTATAATAATCATTTTTAATAACTGTTATTAAATATATTTTATTCAAATAAATTAGATAAAATAATCAATTATTAGATATAAAGATAATTGTCAAAATAAAATAAATGTTAGAACCGAATTAAATGTTTGATGGCCATAAATTGAAATACTTAATTTTTGGAAAATTTAATTTTTACAAATTTTTTGTTTTATTTTTCAGAAGCGACTTCTTTTAATAAGCTGCTTTATTGGTACACTAATCGTTGCAGAAAGGCAAATCAACTTAGAAGATATCGAACGTGATAATCTTGCAAGCGAGAAACAAACAGCCAATCAAGAAGCATCCCAAAAACAAGAACAATTACCTCAACAACAACCACAAGATGTTCAACCTCCCACTTTTCTGCCACTTCCACACCAGCAACAACAATATATTCCAGCATCTCCACCACCAATAAATTACTATTCTAGACCACAGGAAATCATTCAACAAACACCACAATTTATATCCCCTCCTTCGCCACATCAACAGGAGAATTATTATCGGAGACCACAACCCCAAGCCACATATTCTCCTCAAGCCCAATATTCACCACAAGAATTAGCTGAATATATTACAGATAATCATTTGAAATTAGGTCCTGTGCCAAATCAACAACGAATTCCAGCACAAATTCCACAATATTATCAAAATCAACAACCAAGCCTTCAACATCCAAATTTACAACAATTCTTTTTATTGCCACAATTATCGTACAATCCATATTCCAATAACCAACAAAAAACCGATGGAATCCAATATGTAATGTATTTACAACCCGCTGCGGCCGCTTCCTTTTTGGCCCCCCAAACCCATATTCCAAATCTTAATGCAATCCCACATATTATGAGTTTAACGGCTCTTCCACGTTTATACACGCAACAAGGTAAATCACCAATGTTTAGTGTTCAACCCCAACAATTCCAACCCGAACAACAAGAGATTCGATTCCAGCCACAACGTAAATTGGTTATTCAACCAGAAATACGATTAATGACAATCCAAGCCCCAGCAGCACATGAGAAACAAATTTTACTCTTGAAACCAAAACCACAAGTTCCACAGCCAGAGCAATATATTGTTGTACCACAGCCGCAAGAACCCCAACAGCAACAAATTAAATCCTATCCAAAATCATTGTTGGATTCATATGTGCCATCTGTACTACAATTGCAATATTTGAAGGAGCAACAACTAAAACAACAGCAATTACAGCAACAAGAACAATTAAAACAATTACAAGAACAATCCCAACAAACGCAAAGTGATGCTGGAAATGCGATAGCAGAACACAGTAGTGCTTCGGGACATTTATTAAATACAATTGAGTATAGTCCAGAACAAAAATATATTACGCCAATCCTTAAATCAGCAAGCAGTGCAAAACGTTTTGCTTATCAGAGTTATTTCCCAATTCAGCATGGTGGAGGTAGCTCCAGTTTTGTAAATTATCGATTGGGAAGATATGCTGAGCATTAAATTTACGTGCGTATGCACGCGTGATATTTTTGTCTTTTTTAGTTATTGGATTTATTTAATTAAACACAGCAAAAAATTAAAAACAAGTTAGGGAAGAGTATCTCAATATCTCCGTAACCGTGCACTTCAGACCAAAAATGATAATAATCTTTAACTACTGTAGCATCGGGCCTCGAAGCAATGGTTCAGAACACCTAGCCAAACTGATGTACTGAAACTGATGGATTTGCCTCGCGCTGAGTTTCCTAATTTCTTCTGGTTCGACTATGGCCGGACCATTTCCTTCGCTGCTGTTTGAGCGCCGGGCAGTAACAGAGAAAGTGGATCGATGTTTCTTCTGAATTTTCTCCGCATCTGTCACACGCGGGAGATTGTCTTTTTCCAATCTGATGTTGGAACTTGTTCAGGTTATCATGCCCTGTGAGTAACTCTACGATGACTCTAATATCAGCTCTGTTTAGTTTCAAGATCTCCTCGGCTCTGTTACCGAGCGAGTTTCCTTCACCCAACAGGCTTTTGGCGATTCGCCCTCCTTCGTAGCTGGTCCATGCTTTTAATTGTTGGTTTTTCAGATTATCTCCTAATCTGTTAAGACCTTCTTTGCATGGCATCCTCGCAAGCTTTTCTTCAGTGGGAGCCAATTTGCCATCTTACTGGCATTAATTTTTAAAAATATATTTAGAGACCGAAACAGAAACCTGCCAAAAATTTTATCAATTTTCTGATGAGGTCATTTTTGAATTTAAGACTGAAATAGTCGGGACTTGTTTTTTAAATTTACTGAAATTCTTATTGGCATCCTCGCATCTTGTTCTATTTCACTGCTTTCGCGATAGCTCACTGTTTCTAAATTCTAATTCGAAAACACGTCTCGTTGGTGTTTAATTAAATAAATTTTTCTAGATATTAATAATTATTGTTGATTATATTTTAATATTATTTTTAAATCTTTTGAGATTTGAGACACATTAAAAATTAAAAAATTTTTATAGCCTTGTTTGATTGCCATTATCCACTTGCATAACACAGGAAAAGATTGTAAAAGAACAGCGGAAAGCTTCTCTACATTCGAGAAGAATTCATTGTCCAGAACCACAAGTAAATGCTCCTGGATATTCAAGGAGAGTAAAATAAAAGAATGGAATAGTATCAAAATCAAAAAAGTGGAATCCAAAATTTTTTATTTGTTTAAATTTATTTATTGTTTTCAAATTTTTGGAAATCTTTTGGCTTGTTCAGTATGTTTGAATCAAATCTTGTACAAAAAATAATGTGTTATTATTGTTTTTATTACCAAAATTATTGTTTAGTTTTTGGAAGATTAGAATTTTCTTGGAAGATCAGAAAATTCAAGTCATTCCTCCAATCTTAGTTTTATACAAAGTTTTTGTAATTTAATTTTTTTTTAAATAAATATAAAATGAAAATAATTCAGGAATTTTGTTTATTTTTCGCAGGAGTCATATGTCAAATTTAGCTACGAAAATTAAACCTACTTTTATCCCGTCAGCACTCGCGTTATGAGCATTTTAATCACGCTCGATTTAAAACATAAATGGCTTTTATTCAAGGTATATATGGTTGAAACATTTTTCAGATTTTTTCAATTTGAGACGCATTTTATGGATGAAAATAGCACAAATAAAATTATTATTTATTATAAACATCTGCCATAATTTATCCAATAATATTTATTTAATAAATACGTAGTAATTAGGGGAGTAATTTATAAAGGGGAGAGTAGCCATAATCGTTAATAGTCCTCCTTAAATTTAAAGTAAAATATTCATAATTCATTGAGTATATCAGAAAGGGTAGCCATGAATTGTTTGACATTTACTATTTTAAATTTTTACAGAAATCTTTAATTTATGGTTCAAAATGATGATCATTGATGGAGTAGTAAAATGTCTGATGAAATTTAATTTTTTTTTTAAATATACCATTAAAAATTATAGCTCATGTGTTAATTATTCTTCAGTTTCATTCAGCAAAAAGTATATAGTCTTGTGATTTGTTCTCTAGACCTTTAGGCAATATTCTTCGATTATTTAATTTTTCAAGAATTATCATAAATTTTTTTTCATGTTATCAAGAATTATCATAAATTTTTCCACTCTTTTAAAAAGAAATTAACTTAGCTAATGCAGTTCCTGCGCGATGATTATCGATTTATCATTCGTCGAATGAATTGATTGTCAGATTTCTGCTATGATTAAAAGTGAGGTCAAGTTCGTAAATGAGCAAGATAGGTCAATTGGGTCTTGGGTCCGTACAACCCATCTTGTAAACTGTTAGAGATAGAACAAAATTTTAAATGTAAAAAATGTTCCTTATAAAAAAATAAACAACTTTTGTTTGAAATATTTTTTCGTTAACATAACTGTTTACCCGTGAGAACGCAAACTATGCGCAATTTGTACAGTGTGTATTATATGTGTCTATCAGTTATGTATGTGTGACATGTATGTATGTGTAATGTGACAGAGTAATCAAAACTGTCTATACATGGTATTTCAACAATTAACTCAGTCACTTGTTTGTTCTCACTTGTTTATTTTGGATGTTATTTACTATTCATTAACAAGGTCCTACATGACGCATTGTTTTTGCTAACCAAATCCTTTGTCTTCAAACATATAAATACAGAAATCTCTGATACCAAAAATTGTCATTTGTGTTTCTAAACTAAAGCAATACAAGAAATCTGCTCTTCATAATCCTAAAAATATACAGTATCGAAAACAATTCACGTTTGTGTCTCATAACTGAAGCATCAATACTATCTTCTTATTAACGCTCTAACGACAAGAAATTTGCTTAAAAATGGTGAAAAACTATCGTTCAATGTTGTTGTTGGTCTGCTTATCATTTTTGGTGATTGTTTCATCGCCACAAAATGGTGTCCAAGCGGATGTTCTTATCGGTAGCTGTGTATGGGGCGCTGTTAATTACACTTCAGATTGCAATTCTGAGTGTAAACGACGTGGTCACCGAGGAGGACATTGTGGAAGCTTCTGGAATGTCAATTGTTGGTGTGAAGGATGAGATATTTTTCACCGAACAACTTAAGATGGCGGAATATATCTTCAATATGTTGCATATCATCTACTTTGGGTAAATTTTTGGAGGTAATGAAACTGTTAATGTTTTTATTGAAAAATTAATTATTTTTTATTTTAACTTTGTACGATGTGAATTTAATAAATAAAATTTACCATTTTTTGTCACAAGAACTTAGTATTTTTCATTATTAATTCAAGCTCCATCACCATTATTTGTTTTGGGGATAAATTTTGATATAGGTTCAAATTCGAGAACTGTTTAGAATTTTATTTTGAAAAATATCAGAAGAGGATAACCAGGAACCTTTTCGTTGAGCCGACACTACATAGTTTTCATGGGCGTTTTTAAAGGCGCTATGCAGTTAAAATGGTCAATACAAGATGGCTTAGTTTTTAAAAACAATATAATCGGAAAAATAGACAGAAAATCTTATAGGTTCGAAGTATTTTTGTAATAACGAGTTGGTTGGCTTGAGTTTGTTGACTATAGAGGGGTTGATTGATCGATCGATCAAACAGCGCTACAGCCATGTGTGGGCCTTGGCACCCTCAACAATCGACCTCCATTGCGTCTTATCTTTTGACTTGGAACCCCATCCTACGACATTCATGATTTGGAGATAATCCGTGACATTGTCCGTCCATCTGACTTTAGCATTTAACACTTTTTTAGGCATCCGGGAGTCGACCATGCGTTGAATGTGTCCAAACCACTGTAATCTTCGTGTCTTGATGAAACGAACAATGTCATGCTTTTGTTATATGTCATCAATTTCTGAGGGATTGATTGGGTGACTAAGTTTTTAGCTCTTGCCTTCAAAAATTGGGCCAATAATTTGTCTGTTATTGGCCTAATCAGAACAAAACTTCTTCGATTATATTCAATATTTCTAGAATTTAGCCGCTCTTAGTATGCCCGCTATAAGACCGGGCATACTTGGCATACCGATAAACCTTGCGTTGTTTTTCCTATTTGAATTAATTATCATTTACGGTAGGACAGGGAATGTAATTATATGCAAGGTATGAAAATATAAAAATCTAATTACATATTTTATGAATGAAAATAGTGCGAAAATTTGGGTTTTTTCCTAAAAAAAACCCGACAATATTCCATTCTTTATTATTTTAATACATACAATTATTTTACCAATAATAATCCAAATTTATTTATGAACATAATGTTCAGAACATTGACGTAATTAGAGCGAGGTAAGGGTGGAAAATACCCACCTTAGAAAAATCGGGAGTTTGAAAAAATAATAAGCCAGGGAGCAAAGTCAAACAGCTCCGATTTTAATAAAATTTTTGTAACGATTTTACATCATTCAGCCAACTTAACCTAGTTATGGGGGAGCATAGGGTCTCAGCGGAGTGAATATGCAGCGAAAATTTTTTTGAAATTCATATTTTGGCTGAAAATCGCCATCTAGTAGCAATTTTTGGTGACTGATTAGAAATCCGATGTCGGATTACACAAATTCTGCCATGTCTTCCGTAAATCGTGCCATTATTGGCAGTATCTAATAAACTTGCTGGGTCATGTAAACGTTAATATTTCCAACGTCAATATTCAATATTTTGTATGTGTGTGTGTTTTTTCGTGCCGTTTTTTTGTCAAAAAAGTGAAATTCTATGCCAGAAATGGTACGGTTTTTGGAATACATGGCAGAATTCGTGTAATCTGACATCGGATTCGTATTCAGCTATCGAAAATACCTACCAGATAATAATTTTAAGTTAAAATAAGCATTTCAAAAAAATTTACTACATCTGCTACCCGCTGGGTCCTTATACCTTCTCAAGACTAGGTTAAGTTGGCGAAATGTTCCTTGGGGTCCTACAAACATGTTACAGAAAGTTTCATTAAAATCGGTGCTGTTTTCCAACTTTTTCACTACCGACACTTTTTCGGCTTATTCACAGTATTATAAAGTTTAAGTTTTTGATAAATAGTCAATAATTATTTTTTAGAAACCTCTCCTCCCTTAGAAAATCCCTAAATACGACACTTCGTATCCATTATTAAATGCACATTTCTCTCATAACGTGTGATTATTAACAAATTTTTTATACACAGGATGCGAAAAACATTAGCCATAAATTTTTAAAATTTTAAAATTTTTACTGCCGTGTTTTTCCTAATTTGTTTCTTCAGGAAAAAAGCTATTGATATTTGTACCAGTGCTGATGAATTTTGAAAATAATTTTAGACGCTTTAGGCACTCAAAATTGTGGTCCCATCGGAACCTAATGTGATTCCGATTAAATGATAACGTTTTTCGAATGGCTAGATATAAAAATTTGTTTTTAATGTTATGTTTTTCAAATATAAGCTGTAAGAGAGAATTCTCTTAGATTATTCAGTCCCTGGAAGAGAAATTTTTTTGTTAATCAACTCCAAAGATATAAAAACCCCGAGAATGGTTTCGAAAACAATTCAAGTTTGTCTCTGATAATTGAAGTATCAATACTATCTACTTGTTAAATTTGCTTAAAAATGGTGAAAAGCTCTCGTTCAATGTTGTTATTGGTCTACTTATCATTTTTGGTGATTGTTTCATCGCCACAAAATGGTGTCCAAGCGGATGTTCAAATCGGCAGCTGTGTATGGGGCGCTGTTGACTACACTTCGAATTGTAATGCTGAGTGTATAAGACGTGGTTACTCAGGTGGGCATTGTGGCAGCGCTTTTAATGTCAATTGTTGGTGCGAACAACAATAACATATTAATTTTTCACTGGACACAAGATGGCGGCCATATAAATTCACTATATTGAAAACCACCCGAATGGGCTGATTTTGGAAATATTCATCTTTTTGGAAACATTTTTAATGACTATTAAGTATGCTTTATTTTAATTTTGTTCGATGTGATTTCAATAAATACAGCTTTGATTATTAATTAAACGAACTGCTTTATCATTAACTACCCTTCAATCCATTAAGTTTTTTGAACAAATTGGTAATGAGAAAATGCGACTGTAATAGTTTACACCGTGTATATAGAAAATATACAGGGTGTTTAGCTAAATTGCTTATACATGGAAAACTTTTTTATTATAAGGTTTACAAAAAAAATTTATTCTTTATAAAAAGCTCTGCTTTCAAAACTGTTAACATTCAGCTAATCACTTTCGACATCGAATTTGCAGGATGTCCACAAATTGAAAAAGTTCGATAGGAATGTTAATGATTGCTTAGAAATGTTGACCATTTTGAACAGAGAATAAGGGGAAATGGTCTAAGAAATCACTCCCGAAATATGCAGGAGTGTATTTCAATAATTTGGTAAAAAACTGTTTATAGGAATGAATTGTTGTCTACATGCTATCTGGCCGTCATTCTATAATCATATACGGCAAATAAAGGGCTCGTGCGATAATAAGTTTATAACCTAATAAAATCACATTGATTTGAGCCTTTCGACTGATACTGGACTCCTAGGTTTATCGTTGCCAACTTTGACTAGACAGGATACGGCCTTAGAGGCGTTCAGGCATAATCCCACGGATGGTAGCTTCGCACCATTGGCCGCTCGACCAATCGCGTCAACCAAATGTCCGAACCTGCGATTCCTCTCGTACTGACCAGGATTACTATCGCAACGACGAGTCATCAGTAGGGTAAAACTAACCTGTCTCACGACGGTCTAAACCCAGCTCACGTTCCCTATTGGCAGGTGAACAATCTGACACTTGGCGAATTTTGCTTCGAAATGATAGGAAGAGCCGACATTGAAGGATCAAAAATCGACGTTGCTATGAACGCTTGGCCGCCACAAGCCAGTTATCCCTGTGGTAACTTTTCTGACACCTCTTGCTGAAAACTCTTCAAGCCAAAAGGATCGATAGACCGTGCTTTCGCAGTCCCCATGTATACTGAGCATCGGGATCAAGCCAGCTTTTATGCTGCGTTATGATTCTTTGACAGATGTACCGCCCCAGTCAAACTCCCCGCCTGGCAGTGTCCTCGAATCGGATCACGCTGGAGTATTATATTGATGTAATGCATGAAAGGAATGTAAATTAAATTTTGAAAATCCTACTTATAAAACACGTTATCTGGTATCCAAAATGAACCAGTCATCATACTTAAAATGTTTATTTGCTAATTTGAAACATTTATAACTTGACGTAAGTAAAAACAGTTCGTTTTTGCCTCAACGTATCCACCTTCACGTTCCATACATGTAATTGTTTTTTTTACAAAATGGTTTAATTAAGTACACTCCTACATATTATAGGAGTGATTCCTTGAATCGTTTCCCTTCTACTTGTTCTAAATGGTCTACAATTATTATACGACCATTAACATTCCCATCGATTTCTATTTAACATAATTATGTACATGGCAAGTATGGAAATTTAATAATTTAGTAATTTAATGAAATTAGTGCGCAAATGTTTTCTTATCAAAAAAAATTTCACCTTCGACATTATTCCTTTCCTGATTATGTTAATTGATCGGTATCATTATTTAGCCAATAATAACAACTACATGGGTATTTATGATCATTGACGTAACTAGGGAGACGCAAGGGCGGTAAATGGTCCCACCCTTGCTTTTTTATAGGGAAGAGTGGTAAAAAAAAATGCCCAACCTATAAAACTTTCTATGGCCTAGAAAAATCCGAGAGTTTTCACTTTATAAATTAATGATTTTTTAAAGTCGAAAAATTTGATTCACCTTCTAAGAATTTGCGGCGCTTTCCGTGACAGTTTTAGCATTCCATTCTCTACATACAAATAGATACATGTTTACTGATAATTAAAGCTACTACCTATTTGTACAAATTTTGATCTTGCAATAAAAATGCATTCAAAGACATTGTATCGAAATGCAATATATATTTATATATTTATGTCCTATGATCCCGAGGGAGACATAGGGCCTCAACAAATGCTCGCCAACGAACTCGATTCTGTGCCATGGACTTGACTTCTCCCCAGGATTTGCCTTCCTCGGTAATTTCTTGCTCCCGAGTTCTTCGCCAGGTATGACGAGGTCGGCCCACCTTTCTTTTTCCTTGGGGGTTCCACTCAAGTGCTTCTTTGGCAATGCTGTTGTTTCGCCTGAGTGTGTGACCAATCCAACCATATTTGCGTTGCTTGATGGTGTGTCCTACTGGAGTTTGTGACAGGTGTTCTGCAGGTTTTCATTGAAAATCGTGTTGGGCCAATAAATGTTGAGACGAAAAGTGTCAACTTTCGCCCCGCTAAACCACCACGGGAGCAAGTGAAAACGGGGAAACAGAATTTAAATTTTAAGAGTAGGTACATATCTCGCTAACTTAACAAGTTAATGATTTATTAAAGTCAAAAACTTTGTATACTATAAATTTCTAAAAATTTCGTACACTTACTTCTTAGAAAATTTCCGAATACGCAACTTTGTATCTAAAAATAAACCATTGCTCGTCAATTATGAAATATTTTTAACATATTTTCGAATTTTTAAATTCTTAATATAATTGATCCGAAAAATTAAGGCCGAAGTATAAATTTTTTAAATTTTTAATGGCATGTTTTTCAATTTTTTTCTTCAAGAAAAAACCTATTGGTATTTGTACTGTAATGATCGCATTTTGAATATAATTCTGGACGCAATAAAAGTGATAGCGATTTAAATGATAACGTTCTTGGTTTTAGAAAGTTTTTTGATAATCAGATAAAACCGTCTTTAAAAATTTTTGTAAAATTGAAATGTTTTATTAAATATACGTCGGTGCTGCAAGAGGGAATTTTCTTAGATTACGCTGTACCTACGCGAAAATTTTTTTGTTTGCTAATTAACTTCAACGATATAAAAAGCCGAAGAGTCAGATATAATGAAAACAATTCAAGTTTGTGTCTCATAACTAACGCATCAAAACTATCTACTTATTATCGCTCAACGACAGAAAAATTTGTCGTAAGAATGGTGAAAAGCTCTCGTTCAATGTTGTTGTTGGTCTGCTTATCATTTTTGGTGATTGTTTCATCTCCACAAAATGGTGTACAAGCGGACATTTATGTAGGCAGCTGCTCACCAGCAACCGCATCTGACTACGTCTACAATTGTGATCGAAAGTGTAAAGGTCTTGGTTATAAATCAGGACATTGTGGCAGCTTTTGGTGGGTCAATTGTTGGTGTGACCAAGACTAAGATATTTATTGTTAACCTGGATACAAGATGGCGGTAATATGTATTCAATATATTTGATAACACCATTCGAATTGACTGATTTTGGAAATATTCTTCATTTAATAAATTGAAATTGATAATACATATTTAAGTATGCTTTAGGTTAATCCATGTACGATGTGACTTCAATAAATTAAGCTCTGATTAATAATAATATGACATGTTTTATCATTATAGATCTAACTTCCTTCCAATTCATTTATTTATGGTCAAATGAATTTTTACCAGAAAATTTTTGTAAAAAATTTTAATCATTTTTAATAGATATTTCCGTGATAGTTTTAGCATTCCATTCTCTCCATACAAATAGATACATGTCTACTAATAATTAAAGCTACTACCTATTTGTACTAATTATGGTCTTGCAATAAAAATGCTTGCAGTTTTATTAAAAAAATAGCTTCATAAATAAATAAAATATCTTGATTCAAAGACATTGTATCGAAATCCAAAATATATTTTTATATTTATGTCCTATGATCCCGAGGGGGACGTAGAGCCTCAACAAATGCTCGCCAACGAACTCGATTCTGTGCCATGGACTTGACTTCTCCCCAGGATTTGCCTTCCTCAGTAATTTCTTGCTCCAGGGTTCTTCGTCAGGTATGACGAGGTCGGCCCACCCTTCTTTTTCCTTGGGAGTTCCACTCAAGTGCTTCTTTGGCAATGCTGTTGTTTCGCCTGAGTGTGTGACCAATCTAACCATATTTGCGTTGCTTGATGATGTGTCCTACTGGAGTTTGGTGATAGGTGTCCAGCAGGTTTTCATTGGAAATCGTGTTGGGCCAATAAATGTTGAGGATGTGATTGGAAATCGTGTTGGGCCAATAAGTGTTGAGGATGTGCCGATGTGCCGAGGATGTGTTGAGGATCGAAATGCAATACCAACGGGAAATGAAAGGTTATTAAAGAGAATCGGAATATTATGAAAAAAATAAATTTTGAGAAGTAAAATAAATAAATAATTTTCTATAATTCTATTGAAATCGGATCCGTTCAGATATTCAATTCATCTATAGACTTTGTTATTTTTACTAACCATTTTCTGTATTAGAATTGAAAAAATTGCAAATGGTGAAGAGTTAGTAAAAATAATTAAAGAAGAGTTAGTTATTAAATAAAATCTATTTTTTCTACCCTTCGGGCGGAAAGTGTCAACTTTCGCCTCGCTAAACCACCACGGGCGCAAGTGAAAACGGGGAAACATAATTTGAATTTTATGAGTAGGTACATATCTCGCTAACTTAACAAGTTAATGATTTATTAAAGTCAAAAACTTTGTATACCTAGAATAATTTTCTAATAATTTCGTACAATTACTTCCTAAAAAATTTCCGAATACGCAACTGTATCTAAAAATAAACCATTGCTCATCAATTATGAAATATTTTTAACATATTTTCGAATTTTTAACATTCTTAATATAATTGATGTGAAAATTTAAGGCTGAAGTACAAAATTTTTTAAATTTTTAATAGCGTGTTTTTCAATTTTTTTCTTCAAGAAAAAACCTATTGGTATTTGTACTGTAATGATCGCATTTTGAATATAATTCTGGACGCAATAAAAGTGATAGCGATTTAAATGATAACGTTCTTGGTTTTAGAAAATTTTTTGATAATCAGATAAAACCGTATTTAAAAATTTTTGTAAAATTGAAATGTTTTATTAAATATACGTCGGTGCTGCAAGAGGGAATTTTCTTAGATTACGCTGTACCTACGCGAAAATTTTTTTGTTTGCTAATCAACTTCAAAGATATAAAAAGCCGAAGAGTCAGATATAATGAAAACAATTCAAGTTTGTGTCTCATAACTAACGCATCAAAACTATCTACTTATTATCGCTCAACGACAGAAAAATTTGTCGTAAGAATGGTGAAAAGCTCTCGTTCAATGTTGTTGTTGGTCTGCTTATCATTTTTGGTGATTGTTTCATCTCCACAAAATGGTGTTCAAGCGGACATCTATGTGGGCAGCTGCTCACCAGCAACCGCAAAGGACTACGTCTACAATTGTGATCGAAAGTGTAAAGGTCTTGGATACAAATCAGGACATTGTGGTAGCTGGTGGTGGGTCAATTGTTGGTGTGACCAAGACTAAGATATTTATTGTTAACCTGGACACAAGATGGTGGTAATATGTATTCAATATATTTGATAACACCATTCGAATTGACTGATTTTGGAAATATTCTTCATTTAATAAATTGAAATTGATAATACATATTTAACAATGCTTTAGGTTAATCCATGTACGATGTGACTTCAATAAATTAAGCTCTGATTAATAATAATATGACATGTTTTAGCATTATAATCTAACCTCCTTCTAAATAAAAATTTAAATCCCATCTCATTATGTTTATGGTCAAATGAATTTTTACCAGAAAATTTTTGTAAGAAATTTTAAAGATTTTTAATAGAAATTATTCAAATCAATTGGGTTGCTTACTTTTTTGCCAACTTCTGGTCCCGCCACTATGAAATAAAGAAATTAGTAATTTTTAAGAACCTGTAACGACATTGTGATTGCGTTTCTATTGATCATACATTCGATAAATGCAACTTTGCTTTGTAAACAAGCATTACCTTTGGTTTCCGTTTTCACCCTGATTATTGATAAATGGTAAGTAATCAGGTGGTCTCTAAATTGGGATCACTGAAAAAGCGGTCTACTTCCTGTTTAATATGTGTTGAATTGTTATAATTATTACCGTTTTAGAATGAATAGGTAATTTTTATAATGTTCTCTTAATGGTTTAGGCTTTAGTATCACCTTATATGTCATAACATTTGCCTAACTGTCTTACTGTAATGAAAATACTTCTTATATTTCTTTTATGTATTAACAATTGCCTAATTACAAAAAGTTAAAGAAATAATGTTATACTTTACAAATTATTGCTAATTCTTTAAATATCACAGGTCTACAAATTTTGACTTTAAAAAAGGATTCTTCATGTCAAATAGATTTTTTTAAATTGATTTTCACGAACTGAATACAAAAATAATTAATAAATATTAAGATTAGTTCAGTCAAGCAATAATCCGACCACATTAAAATAGAAACACTAAATTCGGAAAATGTCAAATATCGCAAAAACTTAAACTAATGAATAACTTTTACTTGTCAATGTATATTCAGCATGGTTAGTTAAGTTTTTTTAAAATTATTTCGAAAACTTTTACCTTATAGGGTGATGTTTATGCTTTATAAATATCTTAAGTGTAATAATAATTGCCTAGCTGCAAACAGAAATGAATGCATATTATTTAATTAATTAATTCATTTTACTTTAGGTCGCTTTTAACGTCTAGGTCATTAGCGACCGCGGATATTATCGGGCCACCAAACCGGCCAATATTTTTGTACGCCATTATTATTCTTTCTCATTATATTCATTTACCTTGCATTCAATTTAGCTAGCCTCGTTACGGCCATGAAGAATCTAACTTATTTACTTTATAGTAATAGTAATAATTTGCGTTTTTCAAATCAATTGTATAAATACAAAAAATGGTAAAATTAGCACAAGTGTTATTTTGTTTATATTGTTTTGTTATTGGTCTTTTTACTCCCTTGTACTGTAAATTAAGAAAATTTTTTTCTTTAATCATGAAAAATATCCAACGGAAATATCCATTTTTATCATTCCTAAATCCAATCGAAAAATAAATTGGCTGTACATAGTCGGTGTGGTACTGAAGTCGTGTGACTGCGACTCCTGTAGTCCACACGACTAATTTCCCAGAGGGAGAAAAAACATTAAAAACAGGTCTTGTTAGCCTTCATAGATTATTCTTCGAACATGTACTGCAGCTGATGCTGGAACGATCATTATTTCCATAGATAAATGATGTGTTTTATCCACTTTTCAGATTCTGTTTATTTAGTTTTTTCCAGTTTTTGTATTACCATTAAAAAACGGTATAACTAATTCTGCTGAAAACTCTTCCAGTTCTTAAATACACGATTACGCGTCGAATAAGCCCAATCACGTGTTAATGTCATAATTGGTTCGCGAGATAATTCGAGTCGAAAGAACCCGAACGAACATACGCACATACGTACCTACACACACACAGACATCACATTGGTAAGGTTTGATTCGGATATCAGAGTCGGCCAAGACGTAGCGAGGACATTCGAGAGACCGCAAGTATCATTTCCACATTTTTGTGCCTCGCCCAACTTAGTGCTTTAGAGTGTATTGGAGTAGTGTATTTTCTAATACATTTCTTTGCCCTTAAAAAGAAGGAGTTTTTGGCTTTAGGGTAGTTATGTACCTTCCAGTTTAAACTTTTTTGTACGTAGCAATATCGAAAATTTGCGATTTTCAAAATAGAAAAGTTTTTTTGGAATAACTCTGAATTTATTTTGATTAATTTACCAAGTGTACATGGAAGTTTCGTTGGGCTGACATCAGATTTTTTTATTTTCCAATGTTATGCTTTATTTATTAGTAAAGTCCTGTCATGACGCATTGTTTTTGCTAAATAAATCAATTGTTTTCAAAAATATAAATAGAGAATCAACGACATCGAAAATTGTCATTTGATGTTTCTATAAACTAAAGCAACAGTATAGTTATTAATACAAGAATAACCGAAGCCTAACGATAAAAAAAATTGCTTAAAAATGGTGAAAAACTATCGTTCAATGTTGTTGTTGGTCTGCCTTTCATTTTTGGTGATTGTTTCGTCTCCGCAAAATGGTGTCCAAGCGGATGTTCTTATCGGTAGCTGTGTATGGGGCGGTAATAACTACGTCTCTGATTGCAACGGTGAGTGTAAAAGACGTGGTCACAGAGGAGGACATTGTGGAAGCTTTTGGAATGTTAATTGTTGGTGTGAATGATAAGATTTTTTTCACCGAACAACATAAGATGGCGGAATATTTCTTCCATATATTGAATATAATCTAAATTGGATAGATTTTTGGAAGTATTGAAATTGTTAATATTTTTAATAAAAAATTAATTATTTTATAATTTTAATTTTGTACAATATTGTATTTGAGTTTAATTAAAAACATTTGTTTACCATTTTGGCCACAAGAAATTGGTTATATTTTTTTATGATTAACCTGCAAGCTCATTCACCATTATCTGTTTATAGGCTAAGTTTTGTTTAAGATACATGCGTCCTTGAAATTTAAAATATCAAAAACTTTTAAAAGCTTTTACATATATATCCTTTTTTGAACCATAAATTAAAGGTTTCTGTAAGAATTTAAAATAGTATATGTCAAACAATTCACAGCCACCTTTACTAATATACTCAATGAATTATGACTATTTTATAAATTAAAAAATTGAAAACTATGCATATCTTTTATCTGCGTAAAACAATCCTTTCAAGTGTTCTAGAAAGCGGATAAATGAGAACAAGAGATGTGGAGGCTATAAAGCGATGGTTTTTACTTTTGAGCCCAGTGAAGCTGGTGGGTATTAAGCTAGAATAATTATAAATAATTTCCATAAAATGCATATTATTGAAATTATCTTTACTTTTATCAATGTTGAAATAGAATAAATGTTATTTCTATCAAAAACTTGTTTGGTAAGTTAACAATATGTTGTTCTTTATTTTCAGTGCTTCATTAGTATAACCTTTGTTTACAAAAATGCATGTACACTGCTGACCAAAAGAGCCCATCCTAACTATGAACGGGGCACAGGGACATTCCAGGGAAATGTGAAGCCGACGAGTCTCATAGAAAAGGCACAAGGCTAACGGATACAAGCACCAATAGGTATTCAGGAGTTCCGTTCAGCGAACTGCAAACTAGTTCTGATCTTAAGAAATGACATGCTTTGATGGAGGGAGGAATCAAACTTGCAGTACCATAAGACAGACATAGTCTGAGTACACTTCATTCCGAAATGAATGGAGCTATTTTTATTTCACCATTCATTTTAATAGTAATTATTTATATGTTAAAATTGTATGTCATGCCTTTTTCAAACTGAATCGATTATGAAGATCATACCCAATTTTTTTAGTTTTTTTCGGGTACGAAATCCTAAACTCTCACTAAGAACACTCTCCGTTAAAATACCTTTCAAAAGAAGCCAAAAATATTAAAATTGGTTCATCCGTTTAAGCGCTACGATGCCACAGACAAACAAACACACAGACACACACATAGCGGTCAAACTTATAACACCCCTTTTTTAATTTGGGGGTTAAAAAAGGCATAAGGCTGTCGGATACAAGGACCAATAGGTATTCGGGAGTTCCGTTAGCAAACTGGTTCTGATCTTAAGAAAGGACAATCTTTGATGGAGGGAAGAATCACTTTTGCGTTGCTACAAGGCAGATATAGTCTGAGTATAATCGTAAACATTCTAAAGATCGCTACAAAGGAACAAAATCGTTGGCTGGGTCTATCGATGCATCACGATTATTTCAGGAGCTTCTCTACAGTTACAAGCAAATAAAAATGAAATATGGAAAATTTTAAAACACTTAAAAGTGTTAGGGTAGGTTACATTGTCCGTCCATAAAGGACACACTTAGGCTATAGAGCCGATTGTGATACCATATATGTGTTTTACCACCTTTCCGCTGATAATTTCATTTATCAGCTCCTCAATTTGAGAGGCTGAGTGCACCATCTTCATGCATATACCATGCACTACACCAGCCCTTCAAAACTATTAATTAAATTAATTTTGTTGCGACGGCGACTCGAACCCGCTACCCTAAGCATACCTCGGGTGGAATTGGCTACGCCTTAACGAACTGAGCTTATAGGGCGCCTTAAAACACTATACTAAAGATTACTTCACATTGGTTTCCTTTATTTTGAATTGATTTATACCAAAGATACAGCATAGCTTCATTATTTTTTATATATTGTACTCTATACTGCATAATTTCACTTTCATGGAAATTTCGTAGTTCCCGTAATATTTATATGAATCTATACATTTATTAGCTTGTGATATTCACTTTCACGTGGTGGCCATGAATAAAAAAAATAAGAAATAAAAACAAGAAATAACTAATATTGATTTGATTCCACACCTCAATCAAGATCAATGATCGTATAAAAAACTTCAATAACGTTTAATGAACTTTAAATTATTGATTTATTTTTTGTAAATAAAATAGTTTAACAAATTTTTTTTTTAGTTTTTGGAAAATATGGTTTTGCTGAGTAATTGTCTTGAACTGCACGTGTGATGTGCATTTACATTTGTTGCGGTCCATTTGTTGCTCAGCCAACTACAAATTGAGATGGTTAAAGATGTCGAAAAAAACTATTAGAAAAAGTTCCCATGGCGAATACCCATTTTCATAACAAAATTGATATTTATAATTTTCACATTATTTTAGTCTTTACTCGAGTTTAAAATTCCGATTTCGATTAAGTATCTTAAATAATGTGACACGCTGTATGACTGTGCCAAAATTTAAAATCGATATTCCTATAAATAATGAATGCGCTATGAGCATTTTTTGCTCAAACTCGATCATTTAAGACACCCTGGTGCTCGTACATCCTTAAATGATCGAGTTTGAGCAAAATGCTCTTATAGCGCTAGTACTGACGGGTTTAAATTATTGAGCGAAAACCTTAAGAATTCCGTTTATAAAATTATAAAGTATCTAATTATTCAATTTATTTCAATCAAAGTGAAAGATTTTGAATTCAATTAAAATGTTTCTTATATTAAAAAATAGATTACATCACTTTGCTTATTACCAATTAATCGATATTTTTCATATTAAAATTATTTACTTAATTAATTATTTATCATAGATGTTAATAAAAACATTAGATAGCGAATCTCACCTAGCAAAAAAAAAAAAATAGAAACATTTACGCCACTAACTCATGCGTTACTAATGATATTTGACACCTATGAAGCACCACACTCCATGATGTTTTAGTCAAATTCAAGCGGTTTCTTTAATTTCCTTTTTTTAGCCAATTTTTGTAACATCTTTTACTGTATTAATAAATATACAGAATGTTCGATTTACATCTAGGCATATAAATATCACGAGTATGACAGAGTACATGCGTTAAGCAATGTATCTAAGTAAGAGGTATTATAGGTGTTATATGAAATTGCAAAAGTGACTTGTATCGTGGCTTATCTGTTGTAGTTCATCTCTTTAACTAAGAAACTCCCAATCTCCAAGCGTCTTACAACTATCTCAACGCATTTCGAAGCTTCAACACATGTATATAATACCTCTCACTTAGATGCATTGCTTAAGGCATGTATTCTGTCATACTCATGATATTTATATGCCTAGATGTAAATCGATCATTCTGTATATACATCTATGTTTATAACGGTGCGCTGCGCGCTGTGAATGTGTTTCTAATGAAATCGAAAGTGGAATTTTTTTAACTTTATTAAATAAGATCAGAATAATTTTTTTTTTTTTTTGTCGTTATTAAATTTAAAGTGTAATTAATTTATATTTAAAATATTTTATTTATAATTAAAAAATATTTTTAAAGAATCAAATTTCTTTTCAAATTATAACACAATATCATATAATTCTATCACATACCTACCTATGTCGTCGAATATTATTGATTATAACATGATCAATAAAATTAAATATTACTTCAAAAATTTAATTACTTCAGACTACAGAGAATTGTTCTCTGTATTAAATTACGTGAGTTATTTTTTTTATTTAAATAGGTTCAGTATCACGTACTAATGCACAAAATCCTTACAAGAGTTGGCAGGGGAAGTGCCTTCATTTTTAGGAAAACCGTTTTAGGCTATAGCTCCACAACCGTTTAGATCAAAAATGGTAATAGTCTTTTGTGTAGATAATTAAATTTATGACTGATACGACAGTGACAATTTATCACAGACAGACGGACAGACAGGCGGACAGACGGACAATTGGAAATGGACTAATTAGGTGGTTCAATGAACACTTAAACCAAAATTTTGTTTGTAGCATGTATATTTTTAAGTGTCACAAACTTGGGACTTAGAGAGTAAAAATAAGACTAGTTCAAATCAAATTAGTTCCAAAAATTTTCGAAAATTCACAGGAAATCAAATGGATAATGGATATTTCTATTGAAATCTCAACACTCTCGATTCAAATACTTGCTGTATTTTGTACAAGGAACAAGATTTTCATAGCGTCATTACACAGTCTTAATGAAAAAACCAAGTGGTTGTGTTCCATGAAATCGTATAAAATAAATGAAATAACGAAAGTTATTTAATCGGAACCGAAGCTAAACTCTATAAGAGATGCCACTTACGATGGATGGTGTAATAACTTAAAAGTTGAGATTCTCACATCCGTAGAAAGTAAATTAAATTATTATATTCGATAATAATTTATAAATTGTTAATTATATTGTTAAATATACATATTACAGTTGAGTCTCAAATAATTTAATATTTTCGGTAAAAAGATCGATGTCATTAACACGTTGTCACTCTTGTCAACAGAGTTCGATAATCATCAATCATCACTAATCCCCTGATGAGAGCCCATTTCAAAAAAGCATAAATAAGACGCACGTTTTGAGGGACAAAACTGACCTTAGTGATGGAATACCAAAGCAAATAGCAGTGTATTTGAAAATATTATAAGGTTAAAAATAGATAAAAGCTATCTTTGAGGCTGGTTGTATATCTTGTCAAAATTTGAGCTTAATCGATGCAGAACTTCTTAAGTTTTTGAAGGACAACCCGTTCAACCCCCATTTCATCCCGTTACAGCCCTTTTGTCGCATTAGTAGCCTATGTCCTTTTTAGATTCTAGACTATCTTTCTTCCAAATTTCATTTAGATTGGTTCAGTAGTTTAGGCGTGATTGCGTAACAGAAGACAGACAGAGTTACTTTCGCATTTATAACAGTTATATAGATAATGCAAGCTCTGATATTCAACACTTTCTATACAGGATATTTCAACAATTATCTCCGTCAATTGCTTTTTTATTAATTTTAAAGAATTCTACTGTATTGTGTTTAAAAAAAAACGCAGTAGCTGCCGTAATAATATGAAAATGATATAAAAAAAAATTATAAAACTTTTTCTTTATTTATATTTAAAAATATTATTTATGCAAATTATATTTTTAAATTATCAAATAATATAATGTGTGAATATTAAAATCACTTTACAAACATGATAACCGCCTCTCTGCATGCGGGTCTGTCTGTCATGATATATTTTAATTTTTTTGTTTATATTATTTTAATATCTTATTATGATTCTATGTAATTATCAATATATTTTTTATTCAAATAGAGACACTTTTATTCAAAAGAAGTTGAACTGATAATTAAATTAAAACAAGTGAAAACAAACAATTGACTCGTTAATTGTTGAAATACCATGCATAGTCAGTGTTGATTTCTTTATCACATTACACATACAAACATGTGACACATACATAACTGATAATCAAGTATAGTACATATTATAAAATTTTCGCCTAATTGGCGCCCTCACGGGTAAACAGTGATATTTACGAAAAAATGTTTCAAACAAAAGTTGTTTAATTTTTTATAAGGAATATTTTTTACATTTAAACTTTTGTTCTATCTCTAACGGTTTACAAGATGGGTCCTACAGACCCAAGACCCAATTGACCTATAATGCTCATTTACGAACTTGACCTCACTTTTTACGTCCTGAGTACGTTGTAAAAATTTCAGCTTGATATCTTTTTTCGTATTTGAGTTATCGTGTCCACAGACGGACGGACGGCCGGACGGACAACCGGAAATGGACTAATTAGGTGATTTTATGAACACCTATGACAAAATTTTTTTCCTAGCATCATTATTTTTAAGCGTTACAAACTTGGGACTAAACTTAATATACTATGTATATTTCATATATACATGGTATAATTAAAATAAGCTGATTAAATTTTTATGGATTTCAGTGTGTTCTACAGATCAACAGGTCTAAAAAAATTTTAGGAGGGTCTGTTTGAAACACTATATACATGTTTTTCGTAGTAGGTAATTTGATACCTTGTAATTATTATATTTATATGTTTTTAATTAGTACTTAATCATTATTTGTTGATTTGAGATTTTGATTTATTGATATTAAAAAAAAAAATTCAATTAATTTAATATTTTGTTCATAAATTTTATATATATACTTATTTATCTGGGTTGACAATTTTTCGTATGGGAAAAAATGTCCAAATATCCGATTATTTTAATTCTTAATAAACTTTTACTATCACAGAGTTTTATATAAGAACTAGTTATATTAAAGAAGCTAGCGTGAAGTTCTTTATGCTAATATCTTTTCCTCAATAGAATTAAATGGTAGTTTGCATGGAAGAACATTGTCTTGTGACGATATTATCAAAAAAAATTGGATTATATGCGCTCTAAAAGTATTGTAGTGAAATGAGGTATAATTTTTATTTAATACTATACTACATAACTGTTTCATATATCAATACTGTGTTTCCAAAACTTCTTATATACAACTTGGAAACTATCTCGTTAACCATTTATAATATATGAAGTAAGAAGAGTTTTTATGGACGTTCTTATGTATAAAACAAAGAGGAAATGTGTATTGCACATGCAATCATATCATTTAATATTTTTTTTTTATTTTTTATTCATATGAATGTGAATTACCGGATTAGATTGAAAATTTTTTATAATAATAATAAATAATGGGGTTTAACCTCCGTTTTTCTGACAAACGCCAATAACAGAGGCCAAATTTTACAATTGATGTGAGCGGAGTTATCAGAAAAGTAAGAATTTTTCATAAATTAATGGCAAAAGTTACGGAAATCCATTTCAAAAGTAATTTATTTTTATAATTTATCTTTTTTTTTTATAAATAATGTACCCATTTATTTAATAAATAATTTTAACATGTTAATTTCTAATATTTTTTCCCCAATTTAGTAATTTATTTAAATCATGGTCCACGTCGCTTCCCATCAACTACGTATAGTACTCTTATAAATATTATTTTGGTAAAAATTTATATTAAAAAAAAAATTACTTATTATTTGATATAATAATCATACTAGTTAAACATTATGAATGAGCCTTCCTCATCAGTAAATTTTTATACTATGTATATGAAATATATCAAGGTATACTAAGTTTAGTTCGTATACTAAGTTTGTAGCTCTTGAAAATATTGATACTACAACAAAATTTTGCTACAGGTGTTAATCAAATCACCTTATGAGTCCGTTTTCGATTTGCTGTTCGTCTGTCTCTGTGCGTTTCTATGCATTGGCAATTTAAGGTTAAATATTTTCATTTTTTCTCTCACGATACTGTTTGCATTGGTAATTCTGAAAAGTATTAATTTAAGAAGTCCAATACTTGTTTTCTTGTTTCAAGAATTAAATATGAAAGTTACTTTAACTCTATACTTTATGAATTAATTGTAATATTAGTTTAAAAAAGACATACTTCTGATTTAGAAGTCAACCCAATATGTGCGTACATTACCTTCATTTGGCTTGATCAAGATATATAATATGACATAACATAAAATTTCCTTGTTCTTACTTTAAATTATGTCTATTTTGTCTAACTTCTTCTGATAACTCGCAACTTATTTTTTTGAATGAAAAACATAAACTTTGGATAAAAAATCTAAATTGACAGAGTCGATTAAAAAAAGGTTTTAGTTTCCTAGTTTTACTTCCCAACGACCAGCAAAAAACATGATAACGTGCTATAAGGAACATAAATCCAAAAAATAAATATATTTTTTCGACATTTGTTAACTTTCTGCCATTTTTGCATGTACTATGTAGTCGAAGGCTTTTTTTTTTAACAAACCACAAGAAAGATTATCGAATTTTTTTTTGTCTTCGTTATAATATTTGATCTATACCATTCTATTCACGGAATAGACTGTACTTTTTCTATAATATCTAGTAATATTGAATTGTTTGAAATAAAATTTAACATTATTAAATGATTATTGTAAATTTATCAAACATCTGTTATGTAAAAAAAAATATTGTAAATACGTGTAAATTACACGTACAAGTATTGATAATACCTTTTTATATATAATTTGTCTTACATTGTCCACTTTAAAAACAAATTATAGGCGAGTTAAACTTAGTGTGAGTGAAAGTAACTCTTTTTTTTTATTATTTTCTTCTATGAAAAAATTTTTAAGAAAAAATAATTTGTGTTCTGATATTCTCAAGGCTAAATTCTTTTCAGAACCGTGAAAGAATCTTTATTTGGTGTACTGTCTATTATAAAAAAGCAGAAATGATTCATCCACTTTCCAGATAGACTCATCCACTTTCTCCTAAACAGTCTAAGAGGTCACCTAAAATCCCTAAGATTGGAACAAAATCACTTAAATTAAATGACTTCGAACACTTGAAAAAGTACCTCAAAATGTTGATTTTGCTAATAAAAAGCCACCAAAAATTTATTTCGGAAAAATAGACACGCTTTCTTGCCAAAAACTTAAATTAAATTTTAAACTGTCAAAAACGTGGGCATCCAATTTGATGACGTATTATCGGTATCATTATACGAAATAACACAAATAAGTTTGACAGATATATTCATAGACATCTGATTATAATAAATATAAATACTTATTATCTATGGATATATTATACCCAGCTGTCTACACTGAACTAACTGATGGTCTATGGATCATACCGATATGACATCACAGCAAAGCTTGCCCGCGTTTTAGATCACGTGATATACAGTTTAAAAATTACGATTTTTAATTTTAATATTTTAAAAGAAAAATGTGCTTTTATGACTCGAAATCAGAATATTAAAGTAACTTTTAGCAATCTTTATCAATCTTTATTTTTAAACCCAGCGAAGCGGGTGGGTATCACTCTAGTATGGTATAAATATATCTACATTATTGATAAGTGATATAATTTTTCAATTCTATTATTAAAAGTATAAAGACAAGATAAATAAATGAAAGATATTTTCCCATTCATTTATTCAGAAATTGAACATTAAATAAAATAAAACAGAAATGATGTTACTGATTGATAGAATTGATGATGATTGCTATTGTTTTCTTGGTGATAAATATGATGTTGTTGATTTTTTGTTTTATTTAAAAAAATAAAAATAAAACAATAGATATAAAATAAATAAGTTTAATAAACATTCTTCCGCAATTTGATGAAATAACAATTTATATATTAATGTATTATATATAGATAGATATGATGTAATTTATATTATATTGATGATATTATAGTAATAGAATAATTCTTTTATAATATTTATAGTTTGATATATTTTATTTAATGTTTATAAGATTCATTACTTATACTATTCGTTGTGTGCGTAGTCATGGTAGGGACAATAAAATCGATGCCAGCGCTTCCAGTGAAAAATTTTGGCGTTAAAAGGGGCTGTTATTACTAATTTGCAGTTCTTTACATGTTAATGTTATAGAAATGTCAAATTAAAAATATTGTAAAACACAAATTAATTAAACTTAATGCATTCAAAATTGTGAAAATAAGAAATCAAATTGCACAAATATTATTTTTCAAATGTAAATTATCATAATTATTTATTTAAATTTGTGAGACAATAATATTAAATTTTCAATGTAAGTCTTAAATGCAATCCATACAATTATATACATATATGCATCCATACAATTCTATAATTAAAGTAGTGTAACGTTACCATGGAAACGAAACTCACGCACGGAGCGAATAAAGAGAAAATTATTACTGTCTGGTTGATGATATGACTTAACTCAAGTAGCCTTTGACTTGTGATTCCCAAATAGACCCATATGGACACGATGATCTCCAAAGGGTCCATGCAGGTTCGTAACTAGGGCGTTGCAAAGGAGGCTCGACAACATTTGATTTTTTTGGTAATACAAGCAAATTTGATCCGATCATTTTGGAATTTTTTTGAAACCCACTAATCTTGAGTCATTATTTTCAGCTGTGATGTTAATTTTTCGCTAGCTATCACTTTTTTGCTTCATTACGGGACCAGGACTCCACACTCTTGAAACCTATAAGATCTAGATTGATTTTGGTCACAAATTTGAAAAGAATGACTAGTTAGTAGGATTACATACTTGGAGAAAAATTTTGGATGTGATATAGCAAAATGATATTTTTCGGATTCTAATAAGTCATAAAGTTAAAGAATCCGGCTTTGTATGAGTGTAAACGTATATGTACAGTTAGTATCCTAAAAATGAGACGGTTTGCGAAATAATTTAAAATTTTATAGAATTTATTTTTTTAATCCTAAAACTTAATTTATTTTACAATTTTTGAATTTCAAATATTGTCTACCCTCATTAAAATAAAATAAAAGTTTAATTAATATGATCAAATATTTTGAACATTTAAAAATTCGTAGTTAAAAATAAAATTTCTAAAAAAATATGTTATAAATAATTTAGATAGTAAATTAATTAGCACTTTTATTAATATTAATTTTACAAAAGGAAAAATTTAAGACGTTCAAAAATGATTATGCTACGTTTAACTTAATTGGTCTTTACGCCGTTTATACCATCATCATTTATATAATATCACACAACCAAATTAGTCCAATTACTGCCAAAATGTAAGCAAATAAGCCGTGGACAGAGTCTGGTGCGACCCTTAAGGTCCATTCGAATATATGAAATATATCAAGGTATATTATGTTTAGTCCCAAGATTGTAACGCTAGAAAATATTGATGTTACCAACAAAATTTTGGTACAGGTGTTTGGTATCTGTCCGTCTGTCTGTCAACACGATAACTCAAAAAACGAAAAGAGATATCAAGTTGAAATTTTACCCCATCTTGTAAACCGTTAGAAATAGAACAAAAGTGTAAATGTAAAAAATGTTTCTTATAAAAAAGTGAACAACTTTTGTTTTTAACATTTTTTCGTAAACGTCACTGTTTACCCGCGAGGGCGCAAATTAGGTGTACATTTTTTAGTATGTATTAATATGGTAATATCAGAAACATGTATGTGGCTATCTAAGAGTGAATTAGTGAACGATTGGGTCATCAGCATGGTATTTCAACAATTAACTCAGTCAATTGTTAGTTTTCACTTGTTATAAAATAAATTTACAAAAAAAATGTTTAAAAAAAAAACTTTCAAAATAAAACACTGCATGTTATTAAGTTTATTATTTTATAATTAGCATAACTCCATTATTATACTTTGACGAACATCATTAATAATTATAATAATGATGATAAAGAATACAATAATATTTGTATTTAAATATGGATCAATTCTGTAATTAATGATTTGCAAATTGAAAAAAAAAGTGCTTACATTTAGCTGAGAAGGGAACTTAAAACCGTGAGTCCATCAGGAAACAAAATTTCGATGATATTTTTAGTGATTTATTTATTGGTCATGGGAGTTTCTCAAGATAAAATCCCAGTATCACTTCGACAAGACTAATTCCAAGACCCTATCTATATGAATTAGGACCAAGATCCGACTCTGCACGACCAGGATCTTACTCTGCAAGAGCAAGATCTATTTGCGCAAGACAAACAGTCATAACAAGACTTTTATCAAACTTATAGTTGAAAATAATTAATGAACCGCCTAGAGAATTTTTCAATGTGCTTTTCGATTATCGAAACTCTATTGAAATTGAAATTGAGATTTTTAATCGTGACTCGATTGTCAAATTTATTCAAATGTTTTTTTTTTTTTAAAGATATTTTTTTGAAAGAAAGTTATAGAATGCCTGAACCTAACAATGCATCACGACTATTGCAGGAGCTGGCACAGTGTCAAGGAGGAGGAGACGATTGCTCATCTTCTCTGTCACTGTTCAGCTTTTGCCACGAGGAGATGGACTTATTTGAGCCAGCCTCTCTTTGACGATCTCTCTGAGCTGAAGTCCATTGTCGTCAAAGCACTTTTGCTGTTCATAAACAGCTCAAAATGGTTCAAAGAGTAGTGGCCGGGGATGGACCAACCCTTTTTTGGTATCACAACGCACCCCATGGTCTTAGTGTGTACCACACCAGGACAGCCACTGTAACCTAACCTAACCTATTGACAACACAATACCTAAAACAATAGTAGAATGTAAATACCCTGCCATTTTTTGGCAGACAACAAAAAATATCAATCTGTTCTATATTTGCGACCCTCAAATGCCGATTAAATTCTCATTTTTCTTTGTTCTTATTACTCCTCCCAGTGGAACATAAAAAATAATCGAATTTTGGCTTCATTCTGAGCCCACGGTCTTTGTTACTCCATGTGACTTGTGAGAAAAAAATTTAAATTATAAAATTGATGTATTTCTTCTGTTCAAATGTTTCCGATTGTCTGTGATATTTTTACTTTTTTTTTTTCTTTTCATGTTTCATTGTAATATATCTGATGTTTCACTCACACGACCTTTCAATTTCCTGCGTATTCTATTTTATTTAAAAATTAGTTACAAATAGATCTTCTAGAATCCAGAATCTACCAACACTGTCGACGTCTAAAATAAACGTCTAAAGTAGTATTGTTATAAGTTTTGGTTTATTGCACGGTACATACATATGAATCAAATACATGTTTTGTAGTCAAGTAATGAGTTATTTTTAGCTTTACAATACCACGCAACTACAAAAATATATGATATATTATGTGCAAGTAATGCTTATAAATTTGATAATATAGATATCGCTCTTCAATCAACAATACTCTAACTATAGTCGTCTCTGTTCATCAAATGATGGATCTTCCATGAACTCATAATTAAATTAAAATTTTGTTGTTATATCATCGGCCACCATATATTTTTATGGTATTATTATAAACTACAAGATTGTGTAAATATTTTAGATAGTTTTTTTATCACACTCTCTAGATTTTTTTGATATAGAAATATCCAATTGAAAAGGATAATATATATGATTCATCATTTTTTCAGCCAACTTTGAATGGTAAAACAATAATAAAAAGTCCAGTGACCTAGGAATTTTTTGTGATTTTTGGAAACTTTGTTAATCAAAAAATGTATTTATAAAGTTTTATTGAAATCCCTAATATTATTCAATCCTTGCATATCTCCTTAAATGTAAATTAATTAAAATGAATACAATTTTAAAAGGAATTCATAGATTACAAATGTTATTAAGGCCAAGTATGCTATGTTCTTGACGTAGAAATGTTAAAATATAAAAGCCTATGTATAAATATAATACATACGTAAATAATTATTACGTCACAACGATGTAAGTTTTTCTTCGGGCGAAAAATCAATTATGAGACGTCCGAAAAAGATAGTTTCCCCATAGGTGAGCAAGAAAACTTAAAAATTTTTACCAGTAGCGTTAAGAAGAATAATGGAAGAATACATTTTTAAAAGACATTTATTAATTAACCACTTCGTAGGCGGTTAATTTTTTTGCATAGATTAAGAAAGTCTTAAAAACAATTTTTTTATAATTTTTGCAAAACAGATAAAAATATTTAAAACATATAATTAATATGCGTATAAATAAAACAGTTTTCACGTACCATATGGTTTTTTTCATGTAAAAATTATATAAAATGAAATTACAATTGAAAAAGATGCTGCTGAGGTAAAGTTTACCTTACCATCACAGAGTACATTTTACACAAGGTATCTCAAAAGTCATGGAATCATTTTAAGATTGATTCACGAAATCTTCAAAATTGGAATTTATTATTGATAACATATGTTATCTGGTCGGGCAAACAGCCAGGGTAATTTTAAATAACCTAGTCTGGGCTCATGTACATTTGCTGATCCTGCAGCCGAACAACCACCAGTTCGGGTCTTCGAATTTTTTTCTGACTATTTTCCCGATCGGGCATTTGAGCTAAGACCCTCTCAAAACACATTACATTCTGTTCGAGTAAACAGCCGAGGTAATTATTTAACTACCCGGTCGGATTTCTTGCTCCTTCCCGATCATGAACACGAACAACCGCCAGGTCGGGTGTTTGAATTGTTTCCCGGCAGTTTCCCCGGTCGGTCATTTAAGCTAAGACCATCCCAAAACGCATTACATTCTGGTCAGGGAAATAGCCGGGTTGGTTAGTCAGGCCCTAATATCAAACCGGGCAAATTCAACGAAACCCTATCAGATGCTCCAAATCATTTCTACCAGGGATTTGATTTTAAGTGCAATGAACTTTTTACGTGATTTTAGGAACACATATAAGAAAATTTTGCCCACAGCATCAATATTTTTAAGCGTTACAAACTTGAGTCTAAACTTAGTATACCTTGATATATTTTATATACAGTTCGGCAACCATCTCGTTAGCCATTTAAAATATATGAATACTGTATCGTATTCAAGTAACTTCAAGTGATATACAAGTCACGAGACTGACTTGCAGTGTTCATGTATACACAGATCAAATGATATGATTACGGACATTATTAGAAGACACTTTCTTTGTCTTATACATAAGAACGTCCATAAAAACTGTTCTTACTTCATATATTTTAAATGGTTAACGAGATGGTTGCCAAACTGTTTACTCTAACGGTTTACAAGATGGGTCTTACAAACCCAAGACCCAGTTGACCAGCGTGACCAGTGCCACAGTGTATCTCTTTTAGTTTTTGAGTTATCGTGATCATAGACAAACGGATAGACGGACAACCGAAAATGGATTAATAATGATTTTATGCACACCTATACCAAAATTAAGTTCGTGTCATCAACGTTTTTAAGCGTCGGGACTAAACTTAGTATACCTTGATATATATTACATAGACAGGGTATAAAAAAAAATTAATTGACATTGAAAAATGGTCCAGTTACTTTTGAAATATTGTGTATGGCAAGTAAGTAATAAGTGAAAGATGAATTACCACAATAAGAAGAACTTCTTATTCTATACGTATGATTATTTTTTGATATCACAGACCCAACCACCGTATATAGAGGAGTCACAAGGTCCCACACTCAAAAACACATCTATATAAAGAGCCTATCATTATATCAATGTTTGGTTATTACTAATTGTAGATTCTTTTTGTGCGGTTCGTTGAAGAAAGTCAATTTAATTTGAAATTTCTTCCGTATAAAATAATTAATATTTTAAAGTGAATTATACTCTTATTTTGATTATTACTAAACAGTGTTTCAAAAATGTGGATCAATTATATATTTTTGGTATGTTCAAAGTGAATTTTATGCTTTTTTTGGGGGTCGAGGGCGCTTCTTTTGCTTGGATTATTAATGTGTTTTTATTGTGCTTATCGTGAAATTTATAATAAATCGAGAATAGAGTGTTTGAAACTATTATTACTAACTATTTACGGATTTTATTCAGTGCTAGTTTGCAAAAATTTTTAAATTTTAAGGATTGAAATTACATAGGGACAATACCTCGCCCTTTCATTCATTTTATTTAGTGTTAAAAAAGTAATTTTTCTTTGGATCGATAAAATAAAAATCATCGATTGTAAAATTAATGGGCAACTATCTGGATTACTGTATTTAGAGTAAATTTATTTTGCATTCTTTTTAGATAATCGGGATATCATGTCAAAATAAATGTACTATAATAAGGTTGTTGCCTGATGTCGAATTTTCCATATTACCCATGAAATGTAAAACTAGACTTGTTACCTTAAGAAAATTTGAAAGTGAAATTAAAAATGATTAAAAAACGAAGAAGTTATAAGCATTCAAAGATTGTTGCCCATCTCTTTCTAGCAAAAAAAGTATAATATGTAATTCCTATGGTGATACCGTGCAATGACGCCACTAAAATATAGGTTCCTCTTTGTTTAATTAGGAATTTTAAACGTTTATATGTTTCATACAACTAAAAATTTTCAAAAACTTCTACCCGGCTTCTACTTTTCTACCCGGCCAGAATCCTTCACGCGAAGTAAAAAAAAATCAACATCCCTATTGTCTTAGTTATTTTTTGCCTAAATAAATGTAGTAATCACCTTTGAATTGATAATCGTGGGTGGCTGAATTGGCCATATTTGTTCGAAGACCATTTGGATAGCTTTTTGTAACAATTTTAAGGCCATCTGAATAGAATAATGGTCCATATGAATCTTTTGTTTTTGATATTAAAATAAATACAAATAGTTTTCGAAATGTTCTGCCTCAAGGAGTTTCAGTCCTTTCGTCACTTTTTGGGAAAATTCTTATTGAAATTTAAATATATTGGAAGTATATTCCTTATCGCGCGTTTGACGGATAAGGACTAGACGAACAAATAAAACAACGGATACTTTTTATATTATATAATCGTAAAATATAAGCAGTATTAACAACGAGGGCGTGGGCTTGTGGATAGAGTACCGTCACCCAACGCTCTTTTATTTCGATTAACGGTTTTACTACCAAGTATTTCCACTAATGCCTTGTATGCAGTCGACGTTTTATGCCTTAATAAATAACAGTGTACGATAAAAGGTACCTATATTTCTGCTTCCTAGGCCTTTATTCGGCCTGTTGTTTCCCAATAAAAAAAGCAATTAATAATTTAGGTGACGAATCATTTAAAATAAATTGAGTTTTTCTATTTACGATTTTTTAATATTTGTATAACAAATTTAATTTATGAGTAATAATTAATTAGGTGTCAAATGTCAGGTGACAGGTATAATATGATTATATCCTTCAATGATTTAATTAATTTTTCATGTAATTTAAATATGGTAATAACATTTTTTACTAACTAGGGTAATTATTTATTAAAACAAGGCTAATTATTTATATTAATTCTTTTCTTAAAACTTTACTTTTATTTTTCTAAATTTTAATATTTTGAAATTCATGAAATTTTAGAAGTAATAATAAATTTTCAACATATCTTTACGTTTTACGATTAGGATAAGGCATTAATACCAATTTAGGGAAGAAGACCTATGTGACCTCATTTACGAACTTATGATCTCAACTTCCAGAGCACGCTGTAAAAATTTCAACTTGATATCTTTTTTCGTTTTCGAGTTATCGTGGTCGACAGACGGAGAGACAGCCGAAAATGGACTAATTATGTGATTTTATGAACACTTATACCAAAATTTGGTTCGTGGCATCAATATTTTAAAGCGTTATAAATTTGTGGGACTAGACTTTGTATATCTTGATATATTTCATATACATGGTATAAAAGTCAGTCTGATATTAAACTAATACCCTATCTTATACAGTGTATTTTACCAATTAACTTAGTCAATTGTTTATTAACACTTGTTATTTCACAGATGTTTGAACAACGTAACAAAAGACAGATTTCTTCGGTTAATTAGTGTACGAAGTGAAACATGAAATTATGTATCTACATCATGAGAAACCTTGAAAACAATCGAAGTTGAATGTCACATAGGTACAATTAAAAAATTTCTTTCTAAAGACAACTTCATTATAAAAAAAAACAAGTGAAAACAAACAATTGACTGAGTTAATTGTTGAAATACCATGCATAGTCAGTGATGATTTCTTTATCACATTACACATACAAACATGTGACACATACATAACTGATAATCAAGTATAGTACATATTATAAAATTTTCGCCTAAACAGTGTTAGCCTAAACGGGTAAACAGTGATGTTTACGAAAAAATGTTTCAAACAAAAGTTGTTTAATTTTTGATAAGGAACATTTTTACATTTAAATTTTTGTTCTATCTCTAACGGTTTACAAGATGGGTCCTACGGACCCAAGACCCAATTGACCAATGATGCTCATTTACGAACTTGATCTCACTTTTTACGTCTTGAGTACGCTGTAAAAATTTCAGCTCGATATCTTTTTTCGTTTTTGAGTTATCGTGTCCACAGACGGACGGACAACCGGATATGGACTAATTAGGTGATTTAGTGAACACGTATGACAAACTTTTTTTCCTAGCATCATTATTTTTAAGTGTTACAAACTTGGGACTAAACTTAATATACTATGTATATTTCATATATACATGGTATAATTACATATATGTATCTACTCTCATTTGAATGAATTAGTTTTGTAATGAATATTTATTATTCCATACGTATCAAAAAACTAATTTTTTTGATAATTGAAGAGAAATTTCGCGGTGTAAAAAGTAATTATAATTATTCATTTATACAAATGAAATAAATATAAAATAAATATTCACACATTCACCGTTTTTAAATTCTTTAAATTCGTGATTTAAATTAAATTAAATATGCATTAATTATTTTTATCTTAGTAAAGAAGATTTGAATTTATTGTACATAGATTTCTATAATAAATCGTGATCGCTGACCAAATTTTTATAAATGGTTTAGTTGTACCCCTGAGTTCCTTTTTGGTATTACCGAGTCATATACCAAGTAGCTAAAAGTATGCCGAAAGTAATTAGTCGAAACGCCTACGAGATAAATGCAACCATACAGATCGATAAAAATTGATTAGCATAACAAAATTAAATAAAAAATCATGTTAATAAAACAGTTAAGCAAAAAGTGTTGCATCTTTGAAATTTTCCATAATTGTATCTTAGGTAGTAAAAACTTCGTACCAAAAATCGATCTCTCAGGAGGGAGGCCTAAACCTCTGAAGTTGGGTGATTCTACTCAGTTTTTAACAAATTACAACAAAACTATGTATCAAGTAATAAAAAAGCTTCCAAAGAAGCTGGTTCTAGCTAATTGCGCAAATTTTTGTTTCTTTTTTACTTTCTAGCTTCAAAGTTGACCAAGGTATGACAATTTTTAAATGGTACATTTTTGCTCATTTCTAGAACTTCTATTGGAACTCTTTTATTATTTGATTCATATTTTATTGTAATTGGTAAAAAACTGATTAAAGCCCCATTCTACCCCTTGCCCTCCAACAAAAAGAGGTAAGCCACTCCCTTTTGAGAGGTCGGTTTCTTGGTACGAAGTTTTTACAGCCTAATTTAAAACTGTGGAAAATTTCGCAGATGCAACACTTTTTTCTTCTAGATGTTCAGTTTCAGTTTGTTAAATGAGATGTCGTTGAAAGAAACGCCTTGATCGTCCGCTGGTTATAAGACTATGTGTCGGCACATTTAATTTAGTATGGCGCCTTCTAGAGATAATAAGGTTATATAATCGAAAAACAAATTTCGATTTATTGATAGCGTGTTTTGCTTTTAGTGTAAGCAATTTAGGATTAATGCATGAGGTCATAATATCTATGATTACTTACGTATTTTTTAAAAATATTCGTTCCTAAAAGTTTTTTCACCAAATGTCGTTTTTATTATTAAATTTTTTTTTGATTAGACGAAATTTATTTACTTTCATTTTGGTTATTTTTATGTAAACAATTGTATACATTAATTTCTGTAGATTGTTCCGATACAAATTCATATAAAATGTGAAAATTTATTAAAATAATAAAAGCCAGATTATATATAGATATTTATATCACTATCATCGAGCTCGAAAAAAAATCATTCAAAAAAAGAACCATTAGATGACCTTCAGTGGACGGAAAATGGTGCATATTTACTCTAGTTACAATTTTTGATCTCAACCCTCTCTTCAAAACTAGCCTCAAGAAAACCGAGAATTGTTTCTTCCTCACCTCGGGGAGCAAACTCATCCAAAATTTAGCGCACAAAATTACCTCTTAGAAAAGTATTTTCAGCCATTCGCATTTTTTTTTAAACGGGCGTTATTTTTACTACCAGGGGACTGGCTTAAATTTCAACTTGCTGACAAGACTATATCGTCTACATATAGATAAATGGGTGACTGTGTTTATAACAGACTCCTTCGTAAATTGTCACGATATCTGTAACTATCTGTTATTCGCACCGTGCGCGAGTTTCGTTTCCATGAAAACGATACACTACTTTAATTATTTTAATTTGACAGTTTCTATAACATTACCATGTAAAGAATTGAAAATTAGTCATAACAGCCCCCTTTATCACCAAATTTTTTCACTGGAAGCGCTGGCATCGATTTTATTATCCCTACCATGACTACGTACACAACGAATACAGCTTTTGGTGTAAAAATTTACATGCACGACTAACTCTCATTTGAATAAATATTTTGCTAGAACACCTAATTAATTAATTTAATTTAAATAATTTTATCAATCGAAGCACTTGATAATGTAACAGATGTTATGCGCGTACACTGGTTATTTAATTTCTTTAATATTATTTTTAATTATGCATTGGGGGCTTATCATATATTTCCGTAAACGATATTAAATTATATTTAATTGATATCAAAGGATCTATGAATAATCATCAACTTTCATTTCCAATTTCTCCATCACTGATTAAATATTATGAATAATCTTTGGATATAGCTTAATAGTTTGAACAAGAAACTGGTAATGTTTTCGGAAGTTAGTTTTAACACGGCTTTATTTCTTTCTTTATCGAATCTAGGTAGAGATGAAGTTCGTCTTGTATCTGAGAATTAACGCAACAAAATTTAACAATTATGCTTCAAGAAAATCGGTTCAGTTTGGGGAGGGCTTCGCAAATCCACATTTGTTTTATTTCTAATTTTTTTAATTTCTCTTTTCGTAATAAATCGTATCCGTTCTTTGTTATTAAATTTGAACATAATAATTGTATATATAATTCTCAAGACCTTACATAAAAATTGATAATCGTAAAAGTGTAAGGTTAAAATATCAAACATTTCTTGTATAATTTCACATACCTGCATCTTATGCATAAAATTGCAATTAATCGCACTAATAAATATAATAGAAAACTGCACTCAGATGTAAAAGAGAAAAAATCATGTGATTTTATATAAGAAAAATATAATGCATGATTATACACAGGTAGTTCTCGCACAACGCGATATACCAATGGATTTCATTACATGATCTTTAACTTATATCTATAAAATCTATTTGCGCAACCATCAAATAAATCTTATTTTTGAATTTTTTGGGTCAAAAATCTATACTAGTTTAAAGTTTTATCCGATCGTAATTTTTTTAAATTTTATAAAATTTTCGAGAAAATGGTGAAAACTGTCTTTTTTGTTATTTATTCTCATTTTTCCAAAAATAACATTGAATTCTGCGGAAAAAAACACTTCCCGATACAAATTCTACAGCACTTGTAGAAATGCTAGAAAGATGCTGTTTTTGGGTTCGACGCAGAATTGCTTGAAATCTTCGGGAAACTTCGAACTTCATCTTTTTCCTTGCAACTCCCCTGGAAAATTGGAGAAACCACCCAAAATTACGTTTTTCAGTTCATTATCATTTTATTATCATTACATCTAAACGATCGGAATTTTTGTGATTTTAAAAGTACTATTATTAGCTTTCAACTATAAACAAAAGACCGTATTTATATCAAATAATAGTAAGATTTTCTCGCGTTTTAAAAGAGATACTTGTATAAATGCAATATTTTCATGTATATTCAACAATAATTGAATAACATATAGTTAGTCACGAATGAAAAGTTTAAAATGAGATTTATTTAAAGATCTCATTTATCGCTGTTTGCGAAGAATATTAAATAAAAAAATCACATAAAGATTATAACAAACAGCAAATTGAACAACTGAACATTGAACAACAATTGCAATTTTGCTTACTTTCTATATAATACACATCAAATACGATTTACTCAATTAATTTCTTGTACCGAATGTCCCAAAACATTAATACGAAAGAAATCCTGTTGGAACCCAGTTATTGTTTCAGCAAATAGACTCATGTAACAAAACGAGACCAATTAGTAAAGCAGTTCAAAATTTGAAATATTTAATTTCTGAAGTAGCTAAAAATACCATATTACTCTAATCATTTGGTTAAAAAAAGGGGTTACTTGGAAAGTTTTCCGGGAGTTATGAAAATGAGTGATTTTATAGATTTTGAGGTTCTCTTTCGAATTTCCACTTTGCTACCTCCTATCGACCCGCTATATTGGAAAAATGGCGTAGAAAAGCAGTTTTTTGACGATATCTCCATTCCGAGTCATTTTACGAGGAAATATTCTGTATACAAAATTAAACTAGAATGAGTGATTTTATAGATTTTGAGGTTCTCTTTTCGAATTTTCACTTTGCTACCTCATATCGACCCGGTATATTGGAAAAATGGCGTCGAAAAGCAGTCTTTTGACGATTTCTCCATTCCGAGTCATTTTACGAGGAAATATCCTGTATACAAAATTAAACTAGAAAAAATTTATGTCCAGACCATTTATTTTTCATAAGTTAAATATTTTCGGTGTACGAGTGCCGAAAAGTGTAAAAACACCTTCTAGGAGGTAGAAAAATATATGTTGAAAATGGCCACGGGAATCGAGTGGTGAATTTCGAAAAATGCCGAAAAATTGTTGTTAGAATATAGAAGTCCACTCAGTACAAAGTTATAACACGCGATACGGGTGATGCTCAGTTGAACGGTCATGAAACTATTAAATCATTTTACTTTCATTAGCTTACAGTTATAAGTTTTATATCTTTATCAAAACAAACTGCTATGCTGGTAGCTGCAGTTGTAGCTCGTGTCATATTTATTATACCATCATAAAAAAAGCATTTTTGAAGCGATGGAAGATTAAAAAAAACTAGTTTTGAAAGAAATATTCTGGAAATTAATTCCTCAAAACACTTTTAATAGATTCTATTTGATTAGCTTAGTAGATGTTATAAAATGTACGCTTAAAAATATTGACGCTACCAACAAAATTCTGGTATAGGTGTTCATAGAATCATCTAATTAGTCCATTTTCGGTTGTCTATCAACAGGATAACTCAAGAACGAAAAAAGATATCTAAGCTGAAATTTTACAGTGAAATGTGAGGTCGAGTTCGTAAATGAGCAACATAGGTCCATTGGGTCTTGTAAACTGCTAGAGCTAGGACAAAAGTTTAAATTTAAAAAATTGTTCTTTATAAAATATAAACAACTTTTGATTGAAACATTTTTAGTAAACATCACTGTTTACCCGTGAGAGCGCAAATTGTATAGTATGTATTATATGGGAATATCAGTTACATATGTGTAAAATGTATGTATGTGTAATATCACAGAGTAATCAACACTGTCTATACATGGTTTTTCAACAATTAACTCAGTCAATTGTTTGTTTTCACTTGTTTTTAAAATAAAATAATTTCACTCTAGTATTTTTCCAAACGCACGAACTACATTTGAATAAAACATCATATAATGAATGCATACATAAATATACTCTTCTTTTTTTTTTTTTAAATATGAATATAAATTATTATATTATTTTATTTATTTGAATATATAAAATTATAAGGAAGCTAACCAAGATCCAAGAAGTCATTCAGTAAGTACGTAGTCTCGTTCAGAAAACAAAAACTACCTTCTTCATATTATATGTAATACTATAATATAACATATGTCAATAATTATATTATAAAATTTAATACAATTTATTTTTTTGTAAATATATAATTTAACATAAATAATTATTATGTGAGTGTACCAAATTGAAAAAAAAAAACTGTACAATAGATGCGTTGTATAACAAGATGATAGATGATTTTAATTGAAAATGAAAGTGTGAATGATTTTAAATACGTTAGGTCAACTAGATTAGAAAATAAAATACGCGGTAGTTTGTAGAGATAAATGTAAGGCCCGTGCGCACGGGAGGGGTTTTGGGGGTTAAAACATCCCTCTCATTGAGAATCTGTCCACATAAATTTTGAAGTAATAATACAGTCCTGCTAATGCACACATTTATGAGAGATTTCCACTGACGAATCAAGATATCCTTGCTTATTTCGACCTTGCTTTGTCAGTGAGGCCAGGTTCTTCAAACAGAAAACCTGGATCTTGGCAAAGCCATCGAACTGGCTGATGCTGAAATGCTGGCGAAGAGTTCGGAAGCCAACGTTCGCGTCATATCAGACTCAACGCTCGGATATACAAACTTTGCTTGTCTCTTTCTCAAAAAAAGAGACAAGCAATCTTCAATTGTGCACGATAATTATCGTGATACAGATATCACGACCCAGAGGTCGACGAAGCTCAACTTTGGCGAAAACGCATTACCGAACGGGGTGCAAAAATTCACTCGAAACACTCGATACTTGCAACAAAGATGCGTTTTCGAATGTCTACCAAATACTTCTCGTTAAGACAGTTTTACCTGTGACAACAGTGACGAATGAACGCTCCTTTCCAACCTTACATTGTCTCAAAAACATCAGGGTGTCGAGGTCGATTGCTCCAACCTTCCAAAACATACTTTTAGATGGGTTTAGCCTCGCTCAATATACATCAGGGTGTCGAGGTCGATTGCAGAACAGAGTTTTGGAAAAGTTTTTTCTGTAGCTCGTATAATTGACTTATTGAAAAATAGTGACTGAATATCACATTTTACCTAATTAAATGTTCTCTTTGTCGAAAAAATAAATTCTTGTTTTTATTGACTTAATGACCTAACATAGCGAACAAAATATGGAACCCTTCCCTTGGATAATTCCTGCGCGTGGGCCTGTTAAATGTAATTAGGATCAGACTGATATAACACGCTTTGAGGACACTGAAAAATAATTGATTCTTGAAGTGGACGGTAGGCAAAATAAAAAGAGCTTCCTCAAAAACGAAAAGAGGTATCAAGTAAACTGTTAGAGAGAAGAACGAAAGCTTAAATCCAAAAAATGTTGAAATGGCGCAAATTAGGGCTACACAAGATACGAGAGTTGCAAATTTGCAGTTGGCTTCAACTAGTGGTCTTGTGAAAGATTCTCGTAAAACAAGAAAAAGTTCTATAAAATACTTTTGAAAATTTATGGAATTAACGACAACCAAAACAAATGGCGGCCAAATGTGGCCATAATTGTGTGGGTTTTTAAAACATTCTAATTTATCTTACACCTACAATCAACACTTTCCATGCGGGGTATTTCTACAATTGACTCAGTCAATTGTTTGTTTTCACTTGTTTTTGGTATTTTTTAATTTGTTTCACATCTTTTTACAAAAGGTAGCTTTTTACTTCTGCTGATATTTCTTCCACAATCAGTTTGAATTGAATGAATCAATGTCATTTTTTGACAATTTCTAAATAATTCTGAGATTTTTCTGTGGAATAAATGCTATCCTATAATTATCTTGCAATAATTACCTATTATATATTGCTTGACATCAATAAATGTTTCAAAAATTATTGCAAAAAAAAAACAAGCAATTCACACGCATAAATTAAAAATGCGATATACATACAATTTTTTGGTAAACAATAATATTTTTTTTTGTGAACTTCTGTCATTTCGTAATCTTTCCAAACATTTATCACGATATTCCATCAAACTGCTGTCTGTATTCATGTGTCAACATAAAGATAAAATTATGTAATCGCTCGACTCTCTGAAAAGAATAAATAAACTTCAATTTATTATTATTCTTCTTAAGAGAGTAATTATTACATGAAATTTTTAACCTTAAGGCTAAAAAATTACTTTTTATTTCATTTTAAGTACATGTAAAAAAAGAATAACTGTTACTTTATTTATATATAAAACGGGAAACTCGTTGACAAATTGAATAGGTATTAAAAACTTATTGTTTTTAATTTTCTGCTACTCAAATTTCTGCTACTCAAACCTTTAGAATTATTATATACAGTCAAACCTGGATAAGCGAGAATTCAAGGGAGTACAATTTCATTCCCGCTTATAGAGGTTTCTCACTAACCCGAGTATCTCGCTAATGCATTTACATGGGTAGTCTATCTCTCTTAAAGAGGTACGCAGCAATAACAAGTCACAGCAAGTACGAATGTAGTAAATATGTAATCTGATAAAGTGGCTGTCGCTTATAGAGGCACGACTGTCATTTATAGAGGTAAAGATAAGTAGCAGTCTCACTTACGGAGGTCCATGAGGGAAAAACGACTCTCTCTTACAGAGGTTTCTGTTTCTCGCTTATAGAGGTTTTGGGAGCTTAAAATGACGGGTCCTGGCTATTACTCTCACTTATAGAGTTTTCTTACTTATCCCGTTCTCACTTACCCAGGTTTGACTGTATATATTTCAGACAAAGATAAACTATTGAGGTATTTCCACCATGAATACATTTTTCGACCAAGTTGGCCTATTTTTTTCTCACAGACTCAGAATAATAAGCTTTGAGATCTCGAAGTTGCTGAATTTTTGGTCGTTTAGATCGCAAGATAATCAGCTACAAAGTTTTCTATTTCAAGAATCAAAGCATGTAAAACTCACTGTTCTTCCAGCTATTTTTTACGAAATTAAGAAATTATCTCGACCAGAATTAAAAAAGGAATATTTTTAGAAGATAAAAAAATTGGGATTTAATAGTATAGCCTTAAATAACAGCCCATAAGCCATTTATCATTTTTGTATTAACATAAAGCGCACTCGAATTTAAGAATAAATGTTTAAATAGTTATAATTCAAAATAAACGTAAATTTCGATCCATTTTATCGCTTTCATTCCCGATGTGATGTATTTCTTAAAGATAAGTCCAGTTTTTCGGACATCACACATCGGATATTCATTGAAAACGATGTCAATTTAATTCAAACCATCATCAATAAATTTAATAGTTCTTTTTTTAATAAAATAAGGTGATTACAATCTATTTAAAAAAATAATTTATATAATTCTAACATCATCCAAAAATATATTATATTTCAAATTTCATCATTATATTTCTAATTTTCATTTCCGGATTTAATTTACTATAAAAATAGTTCTATTACAAAATAAAAAATAATAATAATCAATGTTATTAAATTGAAATAATTTTTTTTTTTAATTTACTGTTATTAATTTAAGTAAATAGAAATTTTATTTAATTAATGACTATTTATAAAACTTATTATTATTTTTTGGATATAAAATTAAGTATTTTAGTTAAATTACCGTTTAATTAATGTCTATAATTATTAAAATTTGATTAATTATATTTAAATTATATAAAAAAAGATAACGTTAATCAAGATGGGTGACATTAGGGTCCTAAAATACTTATAGTTTTGAATAAAGAATCTTAAAACGGTCTGGTTTTTAACTTGCACTGCCGAATCTAAAGAAGCAAACATAACTTAAACTTTTGGATTTTTTTTCTTTGGACCCTCGACACACCAGAAATAGTTTGAACAAAAAAAGTCAATGATACCTACACGGTAAGAAATGCATGGCGTTTACTACAATGCTGATATGGTATAGAGACACATGCCATGAGTATGTTCAGATAAGTAATATTACATATTGAAAGGCTATCAGATATCGCCAACCAGTATAGACCTGACGTCCATAATGCATTGAATCATCCGCCAGGACTTTTGCTAATGGTACTGTTCCCTCAATACAGTATACAGTATGCAACAATACATAGTATATTGCTTGCTAGACAAAAATACATTCTGTTTTCGAACTCTTCGCGAACTTTGACGAATATTTCGCGAGAGATTTGTCTGCATTCGATCGATCTGATTTTTTTTATATCATTGTTGAATCGAGAATTAAATGCCTTTCAAATGAGGTATTAAAAGGTAGAGGGTGCCATTTGAAATTTCAAAGTTGGGGTAGCTAGAGTGAAGAGTTTGATCTGATGTGAGTATCGTTTTAAGCGAAAACACGTTGATTTAGATATCGAGGAAGAAGTTAAAAAATGGTACTTAGACAAGGTTAGGTTTCATTGCTTCACACCCAGCATGTCATAAAATAATTTCTTTTTCGGTTCCCTAGAGCGAAAAAAATGTCAAAATTTACCAATTTATATTAGAATCTTTTTAAAAAACCATTTCTAGCTTACTTTTTTCGGGCTAGGGACTGGTCTATCTACGGTTCTGGAAGTAGAAGTCTTTTTATTTATTTTGACATTTATTACGCTCAGTATTTTTTTTTTTTTTTTGATGTTACTAGATTAACAGAATTTTTTCTGTTTCAGATAATTACGTGCAGTTTAGTGATAAGAATTCATGGCAAAAATTTAGACACTAGTAACGATGAACCAGTATCAAACCCTATCAAATTCCCCGATAATGATGATAACAGCAACAACGAAAACCTTCAATCAATCAATCCAAATCAACAGGCTATAATTGCCATACAAATCATAAATAGTACAGCCGCGGAGGGTGAATCAAAACCGAGCGGTTCAAATAAAAAACGTACAATTGAAGCATCACTCGGTTATGGTGGCTACCAAGGCAATAATTTCTATTACAAGACACAAGATGGTAAATTTGAAATATATCCATATTCACAACATGATATTCCACCACGAAATCATGGCAAATCAAACTCTGGATTAAAATCCAATGTTGATATACAACAAGCGTATTCTTTTATTGTAGGGAAAAAACAACAACAACAACAACAGACCCAAAATTACTATTACCCACAGCAAAAACAACAATACCAACCTCATTATATGACCCAATATCCATCTGGGAATTCTGGTTATCAACAATCTAAACAAGAGCATACCACACTATTCTCAACAATAAATCAAGGTCAAATCAGTGGTTTAAGTCCAAATATTCCAGCACAATTCGTACAATATCCAGTAACTCCACATGGATCCACACAACAATTACAAATTCCTGTTATTGTTTTACGTGTTTACAGTGATCAATTATCACATTCCAATGAAATTTATCCAAATTTACCCGCAAGCAATCCGTATGCAAGTCTTATCAATATGATTAATTTACAACAATTGCTAAATGGATACATGCAAGAAAATATCGCGTATTCTGCGCCACAGTCTCATCAAGTACCTCAAATTCCACAAGCAAGTCAACAATATTTAGCCTCCCCGCAATATGAAGAGCAACAACAACAGCAATACGAGCTACCAATAGCAGAGAACTATCCAAAAAGTACACATACGCAAGTCGTAATAAAGCCAAAGAAACAATATTATAAATCACCCAAGGCAATGGGTGTAAGTGTTACCACTCCAACCGGGTTTTCTTACAAAGCACTACCCTCTCAAAATCAACAACAACATGCTCAATACGTGTACACAAATGAGGCAGCAACTCAACAATATCTTGCGGGAGCCCAACAATATGTAGCACAAGGAAATCAATACAGTGTTCCTGTAGTTGGCGCACCAAATTATTACGAACATAGTCAACAAGCATATGAAAGTCAAGCCACACAAAATGAATCACCTTATACCTCACCTCAAATTCAACAACCCGTTTACGAAACACAACAAACCGCTGCCGATTATAACGATTACATTCGTCAAATGGCTTATAGTACAGATCAAGCGTCAGCAGGTAAACCAGATGAAAAAGATCAAACACAATATATTTATATCAACGAAGCCGAGTTATCAAATCATGGATATGTTTATAAGAATCCATCAACCGGTGAATACATGTATTATCCATCAACTATGGCGTCACAACATGGACAAATGACAGCTGACACGAAATACTCTTTACCAGATCCATCAAGTGAACATCATCATCAAAGTACACCGTCCATTTCGTATAGTTATACAACACCGGCTGCATCACAAGGAAGTCATTCACGCCTTGCAGTTACGGAGAAATCGGTCCATAAACAATATAACTATCATGCTCAAAATCCACGACATGCAGTTCAAACATCGTCAGAAGAACATATGTCAAGTTCTGCTGGACGAGCTAAGAAAAATAAATCATCTTCAATGCGACCATTAGTTCTAGCACCACATTCATAATTAAATTTAAAATAATTAATAGTAATTTTTTCGTAGCAAAAAGTAGGGTAACTATAAATCCTAGGCGGTGAATTTTTTGGACAAAATGATTTCCACAAAAATAGATAGGGAAGTAGCATTTGTTCGCAAATCAGAAAATGGCCAGATTTTTTCTAACCACAAGTATCAAAGCCTATGATTTCTAACGACAAGATTATTTTGGAAAAATCACGGATAATGCCAAGCTGTCATAAGTAGACAAAAAAAAAACAAACAGCAGTAATTTATGAAATAACTCGACTAATAAGTTGGCTATGATCACATTCGTTCAGTGATTTTAACAGTTTTGTTGAAAAATACTATGGTTTATTAATTATCCATCTATTTATTCAACGCTTGCGTCTACTTTAGCCCTCCAGCAGTAGCATTGGTGGGTAGTTCTCGTTGCGTAGCGAAATAATTTTCCTAATACCTATACCTACAAGCTTAAGCTTCCTAAATATGCTTATGAAGACGAACAAAAAGCTCTCTACCAAATTTCGATCTGACGCCTAATTTCCGAGAAAATTCACCAAATCAATTAATAAATTTATCCAATCACAGAACAAGTTTTCTATTATAGATGCCTTGTATGGAAACCACCGTCTTAGCCGAAACAATAGCCAGAGCTTATGCCATAAATTGCAAATTTCTTCAAATACTTTCGACACCCATCGATTCACTTAGAATATTATTATTATATCTGACTAAAAACTATTCAAAAACATTCATTTTTTTTGTTGCCAACTTCTTGCTACGATGCCAATTTAGAATATAAGTTTTTTTGATAAATAGTTTTACAAATTTAATTTATGACTTTGCCTAATTTTAAGACTTTTCTCATAAGTAAGCTGAAAATTCTCGTAAACACTTTAAGAGCAAAATTAGTTTGACCTAACATTGAGGAAAAATATAAATTCTCTATTGTGGACAATTTATCGAAGAATAATTGTAGTTACAATACTTGGTTGAAGACAAATTCATCCATATTTCAAAATTTGTTGTCCGCTTTCAGCCACCAAGTGCCTTGCAAATTTTAAATGACTCTCTCCCATATTCTTGTATGGCCATAATGTCAGAAAAAGTAATAAATTTTATGTTATTATGTTTCTTGAAAAAATTAAAAAATTGTGAAAATTATTGAAAAGAATGGACTTGAAAGAAGAAAAATCACTTTGGATACCTAAAAATGGGATTCATTAATTTTGTAGAGGTCAAATCTTCTATCTAATTTTCAATTAATTCAGTGTATTGCAAGTTACCGCGAACTCTTCGTTCAAAAAAAATGTTTTGCTTCATATAACGACAACATTTAGACTTTGTTTCCAATTCCGATAAAGATATGTCAAAATTTATGTAAACCTTTCCTAAGAAATTTACTTTTCCAAAAAAGTAACCTTTTTGTGATTCTAATAAAGTATTTAATGAAAAATTTACAATGTGCAATATCTTAAAGTATTAAAGTAAATAATTTTGATCTCTAGTTTTTAAGAAATCAAAAAATTACTAATTATTATTCACAATCCCTATTTATTGTTTTTTTTATTAAACAAACACACTTCATCGAAACTAATCTATTGATTTAAAATTAATAAATAATATATTAAAGTAATGAATTTTAAATTTTAATTCATTTAAGTTTGTATTGTTTTTTGTATGTTTTTATTATTATTAAATTATGTTTTGATTTGACTGTTGCTGAATAAAGAATTTTTTGTAATTTATTCGCTTTAGACTTATTCTTTATTTTTGTTTTTTAACTTCTTAGCTTTTACTGCGCTGTAAATAACTTTCTTTGACAAAAAAAATCGTCAAAAAGCACGATAATCGTAAAATTCAACACTGAAGCAACGATTAAAACCCCTTTTTATACCATGTATATATGAAATATAGTATATTAAGTTTAGTCCCAAGTTTGTTACGCTTAAAAATATTGATGCTACGAAATTAATTTTGGTATAGGTGTTCATAGAATCATCTAATTAGTCCATTTTCGGTTGTCCATCTGTAAACACGATAACTCAAAAACGAAAAAAGATATCAAGCTGAAATTGCGCACTCAGGACGTAAAAATTGAGATCGAGTTCGAAAATGAGCAACATAGGCCAATTGGTTCTTGGGTCCGTAAAACCCATCTTGTAAACCGTTAGAGATAGAACAAAAATTTAAATGTAAAAAATGTTTCTTATAAATAAATAAACAACTTTTGTTTGAAACATTTTTTTGTAAACATCACTGGTTACTCACGAGGGCACACATTAGATGCAAATTTTATAGTAGGTATGTATTAATATGGGATTATCAGTTATGTATGTGTGACATGTATGTATGTGTAGTGTGACAGTGTAATCAACACTGTCTATACATGGTATTTCAACAATTAACTCAGTCAATTGTTTGTTTTCACTTGTTAATCTTACATTTGGATGATGAAATTTTAAGTTAAAATAACAAAATAGTTATTAAATTAAAGTTCTTAGAAAATTCATAGAACTGGATCTAAATTTTATCTGATTAGAAACAAAAGGTCGATAAATTTAATAAAAAAATTATTATTTTTAGAATCGGTAATGAATGAATTTCTATATTCAAAATATTTCTAGGTATGATGAATAGCAAAAATGCAATACTTTAAACTTAATTGGTATTCAAATTAATCCGGCAATAATATAGGTATCATTAATCTTCTTTTTAATCGACTTCAAACAAAAAAGGAGGATGATCTCAATTCGATTATATTTTTTTTTAAATGTTTGCTATCTCAGAACTTTCGACTGGGTGAACAAATTTTGAACTTTTTATTCAGAACAACGGCATTAGTTCAGAAATTGCCTAAAATTATCTTATGATAAATCATCAAAGTAAAATTAATTCACTCTTATTAAAGTTACCTGTGATGAAAAATAAAAAAATTGCATCAGAAATAATAAATTATCTTGAGGAATCTTTCATACAGAGTTCATTGTAACCAGCAGTCATTAATTTCACTCAATTCCAGAAATATAACATCAGTTTATTACACTGTTAAAATTTTTTGGTTCTGAATTGAAATATTTTTGTCAGTGCATCCGTAGCTGACTAGTTCTTTTCATACTATTATTGGATAAATACAGTCTCGATAATCGGAAATCTCCGATGAGCCTGGACCAAAATAATGAAGAAATTAAAAATGCGAACACAAGAATCTTTTTATACCATGTAAACATGTAATATATATCAAGGTATACTAAGTTTAGTCCCAAGTTTGTAACGCTTAAAAATATTGATGCTACAAGCTTTTGTTATAGGTGGTCATAAAATCACCTAATTAGTTCATTTTCGATAGTCGAAGATAGTAGAAGATCAGGACGTCAAAAGTGAGGTGGGGTTTAACCTCCGTTTCTCTGACATATACGCCACATCATTATTTGTTAATCTTTATTTATTTTAATTACAAACATATTTACAATTACATTTTGATGTGGGTGGAGTCGGTTACTTCGTTCTTATCTAAGCGACGACAAGGTGATCAATTCTGCACTTCCATTAATTATAAATTGTTCACACTGCCGCTGCCTGGATTCGAGCCCGCAACCTAAGTCTAAATACACAAACAGACAAAGCAAACGCCTTAGACCGCTCGGCCATTTAGTAGTTTAGGCATGTATGTATGTGTAACCTGTCATTGTAATCAACACTTTCTATACATGGTATTTCAACAATTAACTCAGTCAATTGTTCGTTTTGACTTGTTCTAGAAAGTTTTCTGTTTTTTCAATACGGAATCCTAAATTATTTCCAGGAAAATCTTTATAATTATTATCCACTTGACTATTCTTAGTACACACTACACATTAAAAATAATAATTATACTTAATAAAATGACGTATTTTTGCAAATAATAAATTTAATATCAACTTCATATTTAAAATCAGTGTGTTTATAATTTTATCTCTGTTAACTAACTTTATGTTAACTCATTCTGATAGTGTTTGATTAGATGACTTTATTTGTGGTTGTTTTCGTTGTAAATTTTAAAATTAATTAGCAAAGTGTAATTTATTAAATTTGTTATTAAAGTTTAAAGGTAATTTTATTTTAAGTATATATTTAAAAAATTAATGCTGCGATCAAACACGATATCGAATATCTTGTTTATATTCGTTGTTGTTTAGTGTTCGCCTTCGCAGTGTCTAGCCGCAGCAAGATGTGATATACTGTTTACTTTACTGGGTATGTTCCGATATACACTGAGCCTTTTATAACGTGCTTACCAGGTAAAAAGTGAGGTCGTGTTCGTAAATGAGCAACATAGGTCAAGCGGGTGTTGGGTCCGTAGGACATATTTTTTGCTTGAAACATTTTTTCGTAAACATCACTGTTTACCCGTGAGAGCGCAAATTGTATGGTATGTATTATATGGGAATATCAGTTATATATATACGTGTAACATGTATGTATGTGTAATGTGACAGAGTAATCAACACTGTCTATACATGGTATTTCAACAATTAACTCAGTCAATTGTTTGTTTTCACTTGTTATAATTATGATGAATAATTTATTTATATTAATAATTGACGCGAAATATTATAAAACAGGCGCCATTTGAATTTGATCACGTGACCAAAGCACTGAGAGTACCTTCCCTCTAAAACGCCAGTGCTTGGAGTAAAAAAATAGCGGTGACGTTTCATGACGTCATTAATTTCCTTAGGGTACACTGGTAGTTTATATCGGAACGATTTTTTGACCAGTAAGAGTACTGATACGGATACGTCGCAGTGTATGTCGGAACGTATCCTTAGTTTATAGTATGGTGTATACATCATTCTTGCGGAGCGAAAATGAGTTTTATTACCTTCTTAGTTTTATTCCCTTAGGAGTTTTATTACCTTCTTAGAGTTCAATCTGTGGATAAATTCTTCTTGTACATCAAAATTTGATAATAATTTGTGTTTTTCTATTTTATAGTATTTACAGTTTTTTGGGCCACAAAATGTTTCTTGTAATAATTGGAGTACTAATAGCTCTATATTTACTTCATTTATATTTTATGAAAGGACAAGACTATTGGAAAAAACGTGGAGTTCCCACATATCAAAGGAGTCATCCTTACAAGGAATTTATTCGTTTAATATTACAAAAGACTTCAATTTATGAAGATTTCCTTTCATTGTACAACGGTTTTCCTGATAAAAAGTAAGCGAGATATTTGTGGATATTTAAATTTTAATTTATTTTTTTAACGCGGTACTTTATTTATAGAGTTTATGGTGTTAATGCTTTCAATGTTCCACAATTAGTTGTAAAAGATCCTGAAATTTTGAAAAATATTTGCGTTAAGGATTTCGATCATTTCGTTAATCATATCGATGTGTTTTTTAAAGCAGATCCATTATTTGGAAGAAGTTTGTTCGCAATAAAAGGTAAATAATAACTTGCTAATAGACACTTCCAATAAAATCCCCCCCCCTCCGTTGTTTCTACTTTTTGAATAACTTTTAATGTATTAAATAATATTCCATAAATCGTTTTTTAACTATTTACTGAATAGCAATAATGTAAACAATATGTAGCCAATGACATGTAGATTTAGACAAGAACACAGGGGAACTCACTGACAGACTTCTCCCTCATTCATCTCTAGTTGTATAAACCCTTTGGTATACTATGAATTGTCATAACAGTCTGGGTAATCAAAACAGCCGATAATCGGAATCGTCCTGTAATCGAAATACTTTTCATCCGCAGACTAGATTCATTTAACTTAAAGAATAAACTATTTCATTTTTAATTTTTAGACAAAAAATGGCGAGACATGAGAAATATATTAACTCCAGTATTTACTGGGAGCAAGCTACGTGGTTTAGTTCAATTAATATCAAATTGTGGTGAACAAACTGTGAAGTATTTAACTGAAAAATGTAAAGAACAGGATAATAAATTATTAAAAGTGGATCTCTTGGATATGACGACACGATTTACAAACGATGTTATAGCAACGGCTGCGTTTGGTATTGAAGTTAATTCTATTCAGAATCCAAATAATGAGTTCTTTGAGGCTGGACGAGAAATAATCAAATTTCCTGCATGGCGTGTTCTTATCATGTTTTTTTTACCAACGATTGCTAAAGTAAGTAACAATATCCTTAGAAGTTAAATGATTGGCTGATTTCCTTGGCCATCGATGGTCACCGACAAGAACAACCATAACCGAAGCTAGGACCTATCGCTAGGATCTGAGGTACAAACATAATATTTCATCGAGGGTACGAGGAAGCCTCACCTCGCCTCGGTCCTCGGTTACGAGGAACGAAGCATGATCTTCTCTAATAAATTAATAATTTTTAACTGGTTTAAAAAAAAGCTATGGGAAATAAGAGTAAATCCGTTCTTGAGATAAGCATTCTTTCACAATAGATATGCATTTTTTCTGTTTAAAATTTCAGATTTTCGAAATACGTTTGGCACCAAAATACGTCTACAATTTTCTGTATAATATTATTAATGAAACTATCCGTGTTCGAGAAGAAAAGCATATTGTTCGCCCAGATATGGTACATTTATTAGTTGAGGGTCGGAAGGAACAAAAACGGATGGTTGAAGAGAAAAGCGCAAAAAATGAAGATGTGTCGAGCTTAACCAACAGTGGTGAGTATTAAGATCTACATACGGCAGGCGGGTATGGATTTAAAAAGCTCGAATACACCGGCAAGTGGAAAGCCAAAATACATTTATACCAATTTTAAATTTTTTGTAGTGTTAACAAATGACGATATTGTTGCCCAAGGTTTTATATTCTTTTTGGCTGGCTACGGTAATGTGGCTATAATTATGTCATTTGCGGCTTATGAATTAGCTGTGCAGCCTGAATTACAAAAACGCCTTCAAGATGAAATTGCTCACACATTAAAAGAAAATAATGGAAAATTGGATTATGATGTTATAAAAAAAATGAAATATTTAGATATGGTGATTGCAGGTAAGTTGAGTTTTCTATGGATTTTCTGCCTTTTTAAAAAGTTTTTTTCCTTCTTAATATTCTTTTTTTTCTAGAAACTTTACGAAAATGGACTCCAGTAACATTTATTGATCGAGAGTGTACTAAAGCATATCAAATTAAATCAGATGATCTAACTGTTGATGTTGAACCCGGTATGGCTATAACTATTCCCACTGTAGGATTTCATTATGATCCCAAATATTTTCCGAACCCTAATAAATTTGATCCAGAACGTTTTAGCGACGAGAATAAAGAAAAAATGAATCCATACGTATACATGCCTTTTGGGTTAGGGCCACGTGTTTGTATAGGTACGTATTTGAATTAACATTCGAAAGTTTTCGAAAATTTACGAAGGACATAATTTAAATTGGACATAATTTAGAATTTTACAAATTTATTATTAATTTTAGCTGTACGCTTCGTATTACTGGAAACAAAAATATTTCTAATTAATTTATTAACCCAATTTGATGTTGTGGTCACAGAAAAAACTCCAATTCCAATGGTTTTAAAAGCTGGTAATACGGTTCGACCGAAAGATGGTTTTAATTTAGCATTAAAATTAAGAAATTAATTGAATTTAAGGAATATTGTTGTACCTATATAATCATAGATAATAAAAAAATAGTATTTACAATTTTTTAATTGCATCTTTTTATCTTTTATTCTTTTTCCTGGGTTGTCCCTAAACATAAAGGGTTTTGTTACAAATCCCTATCGAAAGGGCTATACTTTTTACTGGAAGTAATGTTATGAATAAAGGCAAAGGAGTTTGCCAGGCATTTTTTAAAAATATTTTATTAGTAGTACCCGACTGATTACCCGACTGAGAAACGCAAAACAGTAGTAATGTGTTTATCAGTCGCTATATGTCTGTTTCTAAGTCACTATGTGGCACACTAGATTCCAAATACGTCGGTCGTTTTTGATGATTCTTACGTCAATTGATTTGTCTTATCCTTGCGAGTGCTACTGAAGATATGGCAGTAATGAAAATTCAATATGGCGACCACCATTCGCCATACTGTGAAAAAGAAAAAAAGGATTTTCGGCGTACTATGCCAAGTGGGGTATCATTGGACCAATGGATACGTAAATAAGCAGAATTAACGATTTTGGAGTGAAGACCAGCCAGAAGTAGTGCAAGAGTTCGGTGAACAGTTTATTTTACGTTTGGGATTGGTCAATTGGCCGCCTAGATCGTGCGATTTAAAGCCTTTAGACCATTTTTTGCGTGGCTATGTCTATACTGACAAGCCCACTTCGATTGACGCATTTATTCGTGAGATATCGATCGAAATGTTGGAATGAGCATGTCCAAATTGGACTAAGCGGATGGAGGCGCAGCCGCGGTCAACATTTGCATGAAATAATCTTATTATTACAATTATTCGATTTACATAAAGATATCGTGCATTTTTATGTGACTTTTATGTGTTTATTTTCTATATCTATTAAAAAATCACCCATTTAAAAAGTTTTTAAATTATCTAAAAAAAATTTTTCCTATAATTATACCTAATTATCAAGTGCTAGTTTTCGCAACTGATAACATAATATTCCGGATCTCTTATCGATTTTATTATCTCCTTTTTTTTAAGGTAGATATTAAAAATAAAATCCTATTATCAAATAAAGAGAATTCTATAGTGTGCTAACATCCTGATTCAATTTTTTGATAAGAATAATTTGTCTAATCATGGTTGATATTTTTAATAAAAACACTATATTTGCAGGCCTGTAGCTTTGCTATCCTTAATCCGTTTGGGCTCTACGAAGGCTCATTTGAAGGGTAAAGTAACGAGTTTGAAGATGCTCCAATTTACTCAAAGACTAGAAGACTTCGTTTTTGAGGTACCCACAAAAATCTGCCAACATAGCTGGATCTCATCGTCCTTGGTATCTTATTTCAGGACAAGGACACACTTAGGCTATAGAGCCCATTGTGATACCATGTATATGTTTTACCATCTTTCCGCTGATAATTTCATTTATCAGCTCCTCAATTTCAGAGGCTGAGTGCAAATCCTTCATGCATATACCATGCACTACACCAGCCCATCACAGCTATTAATTAAATTAATTTTGTTGCGACGGCGGGAATCGAACCCGCTTCCCTAAGCATACCGCGGACGGAATTGGTTACGCCTTAACCAACTGAGCTAATAGGGCGAAAACTATAACATCTTATCAATCTTATGAATATTGTATTTAGTTGTTTCCTTTTGGTGATGGTTTTAGACAACGGAATCATAAAAAATTCTCTATAGTCTAATTTTTTGAAAGCATACTTATATAGTTTTTACTCACTTAAATATTCCCATCATACACACCAAATGATAAAATAAGTAATCTTAATTTATATGTTCTGACGTAATTTGTAAATAAATTAAATGCGAACTTCATACTTAAATCAGTTTTTACAAAGTTATCCGTCAGTTCTCTTCATGTTGCAGTATTTTGTTTATGTTATTTTAAATTGTTGAAGGTCAAGTGTTTTGGCGCCGTTGTTTTAATCAATGAATTCAAATCATTTTGTATAAGTAAAAGGTAAATTAATTCATTGTTTACGTTTTTTTATTTGAATAAGAAGGAGGTAAGTCGATTTTTTCACACTGGATTGTCTGTTAGTCTACTGGTCCGGTTGGTAGCATGAAAATTCGAATTATAAGTTGCAGTTTTCCACTACATTGTTGATATTTCATAATAACAATCGATTATCTGTATATTTGTTATCATCTCGTACAAATTATTTCGAATATTAATATAAAAAATCAAATTGCCTACTTTCTATAAATTTAGTCCCAAGTTTATAACTCAAAATTATATCAAAATCTTGTTAGAGATATTACAAGTTCCCAACCGTTTCCAAAGATACAGCAAAAGTTTAAAACTAAAAAAACGTTCCTTTTAAAAATAAACAACTTTTGTTTAAAACATTTTTTCGTAAATATCATTTTATCCGTGAGTCTCCAATAATGCTGGATTTGCTGCCCTTGCAGTAAATGATGGCCCTGATACTGAAGTATTGCATGTGTTAGATAAATATACCTTAGAATAAGTAATTTTATTGATTTTTCAATGAGAAAATTGATATTTCTTTGAAGTATATGACCTTGATATTACATTAATTTTCCAGAGTGTTTGTTAAACATTTAATTTAATATTTACATTAACAGATTGTTTAAAAAAATTTATGATAATATAAAAATAAATATCTGAAATATGTTTCAAATTTATAAAGAAATTTGAATTTATATTTTTTGAATCTGGACTGATAATATTTTGAAGGGACTCCACATTCTTGAAATCTATTAGTTCTAGGTAAATTTTGATCACAGATGGGCCATACTGAAAAGTATGGCCCAAATTTAGTAGGATTACATACTTGGTTTATCAAAATTGGATAAAATTTGGATGTGATAGAGCAAAATTAAATTTTTTGGATTTTGATGACGTCATAAAGTTGAAAAATTTGATTTTTTGGGTAATACAGGCAAATTTGATCCGATCTTATTGGATTTTTTTTTGAAACCCACTAATTTTGGGTCATTCTTTTCAGCTGTGATGTCAATTTTTCGCTAGCTATCACTTATGTGCCTAATTTCGGGACCAGGACTCCACATTCTCGAAACCTATCATAGCTAGGTTAATTTTGATCACAGATTTGAAAAGTATGACCCAAATTTAGTAGGATTACATACTGGGTTTATCAAAATTGGATAAAATTTGGATGTGATAGAGCAAAATTGAATTTTTTGGATTTTGATGACGTCATAAAGTTGAAAAATTTTATTTTTTGGGTAATACAGGCAAATTTGTTCCGATCTTATTGGAAGTTTTTTTGAAACCCACTAATTTTGGGTCATTCTTTTCAGCTGTGATGTCAATTTTTCGCTAGCTATCACTAATGTTACTAATTTCGGGACCAGGACTCCACATTATCTAAACCTATTAGAGCTAGGCAAAGTTTGATCACAGATTTGAAAAGCTTGACCCAAATTTAGTACGATTACATACTTGGTTCATCAAAATTGGATAAAATTTGGATGTGATATAGCAAAATTAAATTTTTTGTATTTTGATGACGTCATAAAGTTGAAAAATTTGATTTTTTGTGTAATACAGGCAAATTTGATCCGATCTTATTGGAATTTTTTTTGAAACCCACTAATTTTGGGTCATTCTTTTCAGCTGTGATGCCAATTTTTCGCTAGCTATCACTTATGTGCCTAATTTCGGCACCAGGACTCCACATTATCGAAACCTATTAGAGCTAGATTAATTTTGATCACAGATTTGAAAAGTTTGACCTAAATTTAGTAGGATTACATACTTGGTTTATCAAAATTGGATAAAATTTGGATGTGATAGAGCAAAATTAAATTTTTTGGATTTTGGTGACGTCATAAAGTTGAAAAATTTTATTTTTTGGGAATACAGGCAAATTTGATCCGATCTTATTGGAATTTTTTTTGAAACCTACTAATTTTGGGTCATTCTTTTCAGCTGTGATGTCAATTTTTCGCTAGCTATCACTAATGTTTCTAATTTCGGGACCAGGACTCCACATTCTCGAAATCTATTAGAGCTAGGTTAATTTTGATGACAGATTTGAAAAGCTTAACCCATTTTGCTTTTAATCTTATGTTAAATACTATCAGTATAAGTATTTTGATCAAAATCGTTAGATCCAATCCCGATATATATAAGGCGCAACCTAAATGCTTGCCACCGGCACTATGTACCCTCGTTATGGCCCTGCTTAAAGTTATGAAAACATAGGTAATCCAAGTAAATATGCAATTTGTTTTTATGTTCCAGTATTTGTATTTTTGGATCCACAAAATGATTCTTGAAATAATTGGAGTACTAATAGTCATATATCTACTTCATTTATATTTCATGAAGGGATATGACTATTGGGAAAAACGTGGAATTCCATCATATAGGAGATTTCATCCATATATTGAATTTTTGAACATGCTATTCCAAAGGACTACAATGTATGACGATATTATTGGTGTTTATAACGGTTTACCCGATAAAAAGTAAGTGATGGAAGGAATAACTATCTTTTTAAGAGGTTGAATAATCTTTTTTTGTTTTTAACAGAGTCCATGGAATAAATATTTTGAAAATTCCACAAGTATTTGTCAAAGATCCGGATATATTGAGAAATATTTGCGTTAAGGATTTCGATCATTTTGTTAATCATGTTGATATATTTTTACAAGCGGATCCTTTATTTGGAAAAAGTTTGTTTGTATTAAAAGGTAAGAAATTACGATTTTGATCTCCTAGCCAAAATATTTAACTTATTGGCTTTGCCTCGACCTTTGTGTCAAATACTTTGTGCCAAGAAATCCAACTTTCTGTTCTAGGATAAGTTTTTTACTTTAATTTTGCTCTTCTAGTACAATAAAATTAATAATCTATGGGTAAGGAAAAAGATATTGCATCTTTGAAAGGCATAGTTGTTTATTTGTTTGTAACAACTAAAACTTGCTTAGGCCTGGCAATGTATCACGACTACTGCAGGAGCTGTCACAGTGGTGACGAGGAGGAGACATTGTCTCATCTTCTCTGTCACTGCCCAGCTCTTTTCATGAGGAGATGGGCTTACTTGAGCCAGCCTCTCTTTGACGACCTCTCCGACCTAAAGTCAGTCGACGTCAAAGCCCTCCTGCTGTTCTTAAACATCTCCAAATGGTTCAAAAAGTAGTGGCCGGGGATGGGCCAACCCATTTACCCAGGGCAGTCACTCTAACCTAACCAAACGTACCCTAATAACTAAAAAACCAACTACTCAGAGGAAGGGTACCGAAACCTCTGTTTTGAGGGATTAAACAAAAGGGATTTTACAAAAAACAAAAAGACTAAGCAACAAAAAGAAATTCTAGTCGAGTTACTAGCTTCAAAATTACCTGAGATATGAAAATTTTGTGATTGTCCATTTTTTTGCTCATTTTGTCCAAGCTCGAGCAAAGTCCTTTTATTAAAATTTTCTGCAGTCAATTTTATATTAAAAACACTATAACTTCCCAAATACTCATCCAAATCGGTGCTGTAGGTCAAAACTTAGAGATTTTTGTCTTATATCCTCGTAAACTGGAGTTATAGAAAAACTAAATATGATTTAATTTATCGGTTAGATAAAAAATGGCGTGATATGCGAAATATATTAACTCCCGTATTTACTGGCAGCAAATTACGTGGTCTAGTTCAATTAATATCGAATTGTGGTGAAAAAACTGTAAATCATTTGGTAGAAGAACTTAAAGAACAAAATACTAAATTATTAAAAATTGATATAATGGATACAGCTACACGTTTTACGAATGATGTCATCGCAACATCCGCATTTGGTATTGAAGTAAACTCTATTAAAGATCCAAAAAATGATTTCTTTATGGCAGGCCGTGAAATTATTCGATTTCCTATGTGGCGATTTTTTATGATGTTCTTCTTACCGGCAGTTAGTAAGGTACGTTACAAAGCTTCAAAAGATTAAAAAAGGGAGCATAAAGGGATAATACCGTTACTTTTTACAGATTTTGGATATACGTTTGGCGCCCAGATATGTGTATGATTTCCTGTTTAATATCATTAACGAGACTATTCGTGTCCGCGAAGAGAAAAATATTATTAGGCCTGACATGGTTCATTTATTAATTGAGGCTCGTAAAGAACAGAAGAAAGTTATTCAGCAGAAACAGGCGCAAAATGAAGATGTGTCCGTATTAACGAAAAATTGTAAGTAGTACCTCTTCGTACTGGTGGAACAAAATTTTTGAAAAGAATATTCTTAAGATAATGAAGGAAATAAAACCAAAAAAAAAGTCTGACTCAGGAAAAACTCCGTGTCAGTTGATTTTTATGGGAACCCTTACAAAATGTTTATTTGATTGTCGATAGAATCATATTCATGCCAACTCATGGTTCAATTTAAGGCTGTACTATTTTATTCCCGCCAGAAGCTATTGAAAAAGGGTTTCTATTCCATTTTTCTCATTTCAGTGTTAACAAATGAAGATATTGTTGCCCAAGGTTTTATATTCTTTTTTGCTGGTTATGGTAATGTAGCCGTAATACTCTCATTTGCTGCTTACGAATTAGCTGTCCATCCAGAAATACAAAAACGACTTCAAGATGAAATTTCGCATGTATTAAATGAAAATAATGGGCAATTAGATTACGATGCAATTAAAAAAATGAAATATTTAGACATGGTTCTTTCAGGTTGGTACTTCGAAATAAATGCCTCATAAAATAATTTACTCAATTATCAACTTGCTGTTTTTTTTCATTCTAGAAACATTACGAAAATGGCCTCCGTTACCAATTATTGATCGAGAATGTACTAAAGCATATCAAATTAAATCAGATGATCTAACGATTGACCTTGCCCCAGGTATGGGTGTTCAAATTCCCATTGCAGGATTTCATTATGATCCCAAATATTATCCAAATCCGGAGAAATTCGATCCAGAACGATTTAGTGACGAAAACAAAGCAAATATGAATCCATATGTGTATATGCCTTTTGGACTTGGACCACGTGTGTGCGTTGGTATGTAAATTTTGTGTTTTTTTTGTCTGATCAGAGCACATTTGTGTCTCACGTCAGATTAATAGTCAGAATTGATAGTTTCCAAAAAACAGAAATACTTGGAAAAACTTTTCATCTAGAATATTTCATTCTTCAAAGTTTACCAAACTATAAAGTGAAAATGCATGTTTGCTCGGATTAAACCTTGCAACTGAATTTTAAAGCAATTATCCTCAAACGATTGAGCTAAGCGGCATTTTTCTAAATCCAATATGGTGAACCACCCAAGAAGGCGGAGTAGTTATTCTTTCAATTGAGACCGCTAGTTTAGAAGGGTATTTGTAGAGAAGGATATGAATAGCTTGATGCAATGAAAGCTTGATCTTTATAAAAATTTTTTTTTTTAATTTCAGCGGTACGTTTCGTAATGATAGAAACAAAAATACTTCTAATTCATTTATTGAGACAATTTGATATTGTGGTCACAGAAAAAACTCCAATTCCAATGGTTCTAAAATCTGGTAATGTTATTCGACCGAAAGGTGATTTTAATCTTGCTTTAGTATCAAGAAATGAATAATTTTAAGGACACCTACATCGTATTCTTTTTATTTAATCGTTATATTTTATTTTAAAAATAAATATTTTTTTATTTTTTATTTAAATTGGTTTTTTTATTTTTGCCTGAAAAAAAAAGTGGTCCGGCTGTCACGTGACGTGAGTATAAAGGCGAAATGGCGGCGAAAGAAAATAATCAGTAAATAAAATCGACTTTCTGTAAATTAAAGTGTTTGGGTATTTAATTGGTTAAATCTTACATAGAAATTAAAAGATTTTATCGAAAATATTAAATTAATAAACGTTAAATAAGAAATTTATTATTTTAAACATAAAAAGATCATAACATTCATAAAAATATTTAAATTACATACTTTTTTACGGTTAAAACAATAAAAAAATTATCTGTAGTTATAGTAAAAGATAAATAATAATATGTCATAGCAATATTAGCTCGGGAGTTATTTCTAGAATGATTACTAGCAAAAGATTACCAAGCATATTGTACAAAAGAATGTTAGCCATTTCCATATCATGTTCTTTTTTTTTAATGAGAAACATTAACCCTTGGATATCTTATTAGCCTTAAATTCCGCAACCTTATATATACAGGATGAGCAATTTTAGTCTATACACCTAAATATCTCGTTTTGTAGTTGATCAATCAAAAAATAACTTAAGCGAAAGTTGCAGAGTTTGATGGGGCACATCATGTCGTCACATCAAATTGGACCTTGGGCTTCCTTAATAGCCAATTTGGAACCTAAACGGTAAGAGATGAATAATAACACTTCGAAAGAAAACACGCCGTAATTATTACTCTCACAAGCAGTATGTTAGGAATGTCTCTTACATACACATAAAGCTATACATATATGTAAAAAAAGTTTGAAGCGGCCGAAAAAGTCGAGGGCAAATCAGTAAAGATATAAACTTGAATTTTTTTAACAGATTTCTAACAGTATAAAAGATTTTATCAGAAAATCAAGTATCAATGAGTGAAGAATATATTTGACACAGAACTACTAATAATACGATTCATGAACACACATGTTCTTCCCATTCGTATTACAAAACTGATATGAGAGGAGGGGTGAAAGTGGGGATGAAGGATCCAATATTTAAAGCTACATGAAAAAAAAATCATTTCAGTCGTTTAAAAGTTACCCCGATAAACTCTTTTCATAAAATTTACTAGATACTTCTCATCTATTTCCTTCTTGCAACCATAATGTCCCACAGCGAAGTATGGCGGGGTACAGCTAGTTTTTTTAATAAATGACCACTAACTCCTGTACTAAACTATTTTTATATAAATCACTCATAAAAATAAGTATAGTTATAAGTACACTAATAATTGAATTCGCTTTCAAATACATGAAACATACTAAAAGTACTATAATTGTTTTGATTCTTGTTAAATTAAGTCTTGCCTATACTTACCTATAATATTATTATATATTATATTAATATTTTTTATAAAAAAAAAATATTGTTTTAAATAAATTTAATGAATTTGTTGTTATATTTTATATTTTTTTATACATAATAAACATTTTCTCTTTATTTAAATAAATATAATAAATGTATTTAAAGTTTTTTTTTTAATTGTTTTAATTATTTTTCATGCATTACATTTTAAGATAATCTATTTTTTTTTATTTTCTTTGCCATATTTAATAATAATGTTCGTAATTATATTATTTTATTATTATTAAACGTTAAATTAATAGTGTATAGTACAGTTAAATAAACGTGTAGGTATGGTACAGTTAAATTAAAATGTTTTTGTAAACAGCAAACAGGAAGATGCATACCTGTATTGAAAAAATTACCGCCCTACAGTTTCCATCAAAATTTGTTGCCCTAAACTCGTGCCTACTCTGTCTATATGGTACATCCGGCTGTTGAAATGGCAGCGCGATGTTTCGATACCGATTTCTATCAAATTCTGAATAATAAATTTGTGATTTTTTTGATTTTTTAAAAAGAGTTTTCTAATTTCCATAATTACAATAAAAATTAATATAAATAAAAAGTAATTTTGATCCAAATTCAAATATTAGATTCAAATTCCTAATTAAAGGAATAATTTTCGATATATCAGACAAAATTCTCTTTGAAGAAATATTCCGAGGATCGAATCCAAGCGATATCCTAAAAATTACTTACCCAGTCAACAAATTAACCCGATATATGTATTAATTGGATCAAAATTACTGTATGTATCGAGTTTAAGCAAATTTCGAATCAAAAATTTGGTCATTTTTCAATTTTTTAAGAAAGAATTAGAAAGCTGCGAAAAATGGATAATTTCGATTTCGATAAAACACAGTACATAATGTAATTTTGACCCAAAAAATTCAATAATCAGATTTATTTCATGATTGGAGGACTTTTTTTTGTTATACAGCCAAGGAAACAACATGAATGGACGTCAAACGACAATTAGACTAATGCCTTCGATTTAATCAGAAATGCTAAATGTTCTTCCTCTAATGAAACCCTCCCCCAAGCCTGATGGTCCCCGTGAAGAAAAACGACCACAACCCTCCAACAAGCACAGAAAAATCGTTAGAGTAATTAAAGAGTCACAAAGAATAGCGGCTTCCGATTTCTTGAAAAATTGGTTACACTTAAAATATTTAAAATTTAATAATTATTATTTCCGGTTAATATTTGTTTACAGACAAGGAAATTTTCAATATTCTGGATGATTAATAGTTAAAATTACTTCCCTATGCATGTATATTGAGGAAATACTAAATAGAAATGACTAACAATATAATAAATTACTAAAATTATATTGTTTTAAAAATATATCACTGCTTGGTACGAACTGTTAGAAGTTATTACAATTGAACTTCTAACCCAAAACAGGTGTAAAAAGTAATTTGAATTAGAATCAAAAATTTTTACGGTACTTGTCACATAAAGTGGAATTACACTGAATATTAGCGCGACCTTCTTTATTACCCAAAATTCTTTTTTGGAAAGTTCAATAACACTATTTGCTAAAAATATGCAGGTATTCAGTGGCGTAGCTTCTGTCGATTTCCATGATCAATTTCAATTTCAACAAGTGAAAACAAACAATTGACTGAGTTATTTTTTGAAATACCATCCATAGTCAGTGTTGATTTCTTTATCACATAACACATACAAACAAACATGTGACACATACATAACTGATAATCAAGTATAGTACATATTATAAAATTTTCGCCTAATTGGCGCCCTCACGGGTAAACAGTGATGTTTACGAAAAAATGTTTCAAACAAAAGTTGTTTAATTTTTGATAAGGAACATTTTTACTTTAAACTTTTGTTCTATCTCTAACGGTTTACAAGATGGGTCCTACGGACTCAAGACCCCCTTGACCTATGATGCTCATTTACGAACTTGACCTCACTTTTTACGTCCTAAGTACGCTGTAAAAATTTCAGCTCGATATCTTTTTTCGTTTTTGAGTTATCGTGTCCACAGACGGACGGACGGACGGGCGGACAACCGGGAATGGACTAATTAGGTGATTTTATGAACACCTATCACAAAATTTTTTTCCTAGCATCATTATTTTTAAGCGTTACAAACTTGGGACTAAACTTAATATACTATGTATATTTCATATATGCATGGTATAAAAAGATCTTTCTGCTATTGCTTCTGTGACAGGAGTTGTTAGAAATAAATAATTAGCAGTTAGAATTTCTACAAAACTACAGCAAAAAGAAAAATATTCGATAAACTGGTAATTAAACGTTTCCATTATTCATTAGATTGTGTCATCAGCAAGTTCTGAATGATAACATTTCATGGGGTAATTGATCTGAAACGCGTTCTGAATATTCAATGCGACAGCACTTTAAATTTGAAAGGGAAAAAATTAGTAATCATTTCCACAAAGGAATTCAGTTGCGCGTACTTACTGCGTGACAATTTAAGAAAACAGAAAATTAGTAGTGGGCTATTTGAACAAATTGATTTTTAATTCTTTTTAAATGAAATTACAAATAGATTATGTACACGCGTTATGACGATAAACAAATACCTTCAAGTATCCATATGATTGTACATTATAAGCGCCACGGCTATCTTAACATCACATAGCATTTTACAAATATTAAGCTATGTGGTAAGCTACTGGTTGTTCACCTTCTTAACAAGTGAAATTTACAAAATTTAAAAAAACCCCGACAAATGCGATTTATTCCTTGTAAACCGACTAAACTTAACTATAAAATGCTCTCAATCAAGTCGGTTCGACCGTTTAGGGGCTACGATGCTACTGCGAAACACACAGACGTACAGATAAACACTTTAAACTTATAACACTACTTCTTAAATCAATATCAAAGTGATGGTTAAGGACATCAGATGAGATGAAAAGGATACTTAAAGGGCCATCATTTTTTGGGACAAACACACAGACACGCACACTCACACAGCGGTCAAACTTATAACACCCCTTTTTTTTAATTCGGGGGTTAAAAATAAAGTTATTTTATTAATTCAGATTGGAGCTTTAATCTTTGGATGTGCTCCGTAATATTCATCAGTATATTGGCCAGTGCTGATAACGTCATAAACCGATGCCATACTACTGAATCGTTCCGAAATACACTGGCCAGTGCGTATATTATATCCCATGTAGGAACCGCCATAGTTGAACGACGGGGCCTAGCCTGGTCCAAGATGAAATAATTAGCCTTGGCCGACCCAACGATTGACCGAGCCTGGGACAAGGCAGGATTTCCCAGCCTTGGCCGATCCAATGATTATCCAAGCCTGGGACAACATTGGTTTGCCATAGAACGGCCAACGCAAGGGAGCCCAGTCTTGGACCAAGACTAGGCATCCTAGCCTTTGCAAATCCAATGATTATCTAAGCCTGAGCCAACATTGGTTTGCCATAGAACGGCCAACGCAAGGGAGCCCAGTCTTGGGCCAAGACTAGGCATCCTAGCCTTTGCCAATCCAATGATTATCCTAGCCTGGGCCAACATTGGTTTGCCATAGAACGGCCAACGCAAGGGAGCCCAGTCTTGGGCCAAGACTAGGCATCCTAGCCTTGGCCAATCCAATGATTATCCAAGCCTGGGCCAACATTGGTTTGCCATAGAACGGCCAACGTATATTAACTATGGCCCAGCCCTGCCAACCAGGCATTGGCCAGACTAAAACTTAACTATGGCCCAGCTCTGCCAACCAGGCATGGGCTAAACTTAAAACTTAACTATGGCCCAGCCCTGCCAACCAGGCGTGGGCCAATCGAGGTAACCAGTCTTGGGCCAGCATTATCATTCCAAACTTTACCCAAGTCTGGGCCAAATCTGGTTTACAAGTCTGGCCCAGAGTTCTGCATAGTTGGACCAAGCCTGGGCCAAGCCTGGGCCCGCCGTACTTTTCTACATGGGATATTCTTGTGAGATTTAAAGAACGATTTTTGAGAGCCGTACTGTGTCCATCACCTTTTTTGAGAGCTCGCTCCACGCTTGCTGCATTCCATCCGTAAATGACAAGAAGCCACCCTATCTATCTATCATTATTATCAATTCAAATAAATATAAACATTATTATAATTCTGCATCTTTATAATACGACTTGTTTCTGCGTTTATGGAGCGTATAAAACATATGAACGTATCGAGAAAGTTATCTATATATTATCTCTGGTATGAAAAAAAAAAAAAAAAAACCACAAACGTGCACCATGGTATTTTAACTTCTTCTCTATTACAATATCTCCATAGTATCATTTTATCACATTTGTAGCAAAAATTAAAAAAGTTGATGGGGGTATGTTTATAAAAGAAATTATAACAATTTTTATACAATCATTTCTGATAAATGTATAAACAGTGTGTTAACAATTAGTAGGAAGTGTTTATTATTCATCCACAAATGTTCCAAACAAAACAAAGGATTTCTTTTTTCAATTGTTTTGTTGTTTAAGTTCCAGTTGTCCAAGTTTTTAAAGTTTTTGTTTTCGGTTTTTAATTAATTATAAAGTGAACTTAAACTTGTTCTTTTATTACCAGCACGGTGGATTTTAGTTTCAAGTGTGGGAATATGAATTATTTTGTAAGTCATATTTACTTACTTTTCGTTTACTTTTTTTGTAACCACTTCTAAATAGGGTTTTTCATTTACAAAATGATTCTGTTTTGTTTCGGACTGTTTTCAATCAAGTAAAGGCATATCTTATATATCTACTATCCTTGTCAAAAAACGCTGCTTGAAAAAATTTATTTAACTTTCTTAGGTTGAATAATTTTTTAACTGTCCGAAACAAAAGCAAATCGATGAAAAGGTCTATAAGGAATATCCATGATTTTTTTTTGCTCATTCAGGTAACAAACAGCACAGAAAAATTATCTCTGTCTAACAAGAAAGTATTTAACATGGAGTTCTTATTGTAAATATAGCAATATGACGTCAGAAACTATGTTCGATCTCTCTGTCTAATTAATAGTTTAAAATGCTTGTACCATCAGTATTTCTTGGCCGATTTTAATTTTAATTTCACTTTTTGTCATCTCTTTAACGGTTTTTTCATTATCGATCAAAAAAATTATCGATGTTCCCATCTTCTAATTAGAATAATAACAATTTTCCATGATAATATTTCAAGTCCAGGCAATTGTATATACTTTTTTATTTATGTATTTTATCAAGGATTATTTTTGAAATTTTCGGAAAAGTTTTAACTATTAGACTGTGGGACACCACAGGGTTTTTAAATGATAAATACATATTTGAAACTTCAGGGGTGGCTTCGATTTTGACGAGTCTACCGAACTTTCCTCTACGATATATTTTCGAAAATTTTGCTTTGTCAAACGAGCATGATGACGTCATATTTGAGTTATCTGTCTGAAAAAATGTAGCAGGAAATTTGTCGGACACTATGACCACTTGACAACATTAAGAATCATTAAACAATTCAGGAAAAGATTTCAGATCCATCCAACTAATTGCATGCTTCCAATAAATGCTTTCATCTTGAAATTTGATTTGTGATTGCTATTTTATCGATCTTAGGTACGCTCTAATTCTACAGCTTTGATGAACAACTGTGAGCCTAAGAGGTCATATAGTCGATATAGCGATATCAAATCCAATAGAGCTGCGATATTTCTAAAATTCGAGTTTGTATTTAAAACAATTTTTCTTGACGTATTCCGTCGATTTTCTTGCAGAATCAATTCTTTCATTTTATAAACGGTCCATAGATACTTCACAGACATACCCAATTGCATAGAAATTTTATCGGGATTCTTTTTTCCCAAAACTATTTTGAAGCCTCATGGAACATAGACTTCCATTTTCTTTACTAATAGAATTGCATCATAAAAACGTAATTGCATACCAAATATTACTTTCAAAATTTAGAGACAAATTTCACAACACCCACAAATCTCAATGCATAAATCAGGATGGAAAATGCTTCAATATATTATTCCGAATATTATTTCTCTGTCTCCAAACCAGCTTATCCTTGAGACCTTAGCAGTTTTGAAAAGATGTAGGTAATTATCTGCATTCATTATGACGAGCTTGATTGTTATTTAGAGTACTTGATACGCCGAAATTGAAACACATTTATATTCCTAGGCGAAAAAATGTGCCAAATACTCCACAATAAAAATACGTACAAAGTTAGCTCACGATCACAATATCAAAAAAACGCAGTTTTTGAGAACCTTAAATTTCATTTTCAGGTATCAAAATGTATCATTGGATTAATGACAGTCAATTGTTTGATGTATTTAACAACTACAACAAAAATATATTCACAACAAATCCATGATTTTAATCCAATACGAAATTTGCCGCCCCCACCACCATTATCACAACGACGTCAAGGTTATGGATACAGTGCAAGTATTGTACATTACACACCTGGTGATCCGAACGCACAACATGCACAAAGTGAAATCAATGTGAATATGAATTTAAATAATGAAGTACGCCAACCAAAAATCACGAACAATGAAATTAATTCCAATAAAAAATCAACACATTTTCAACCGAATCCACAATCCTCATCAAAATCAATCAAACCAAATAGTTTTGATTCCACGAAACCTTTATTCCATTCACAATTACCCAATCAAATGCAAATTCAACCACAAAAAGGTGTTCTACACATCACAGAATCAAAACCAAAACAAGTTAGCACAAGTTTAGGACAAAATTCATTTAATGTCGGTTATAGTATTGGATTTGGAACACAATCGGATACACCAACATCGAATGTTGTTCAGCCACCAGCAGGTTTCATGGAACTACAAAAGTTTACACCAGATATTGTCAAAGGAACTGCAAATGATAAAGTCTTGAAACCAGCAGCATTTCAATCAGAAATCAAACCAAAGGATTATGTTTTAAGTGCAATGGAATCATATCAAAAACAAGGAATTCAATTACCATTTGCGAAAACAAGTCCGAAAAAAATTGATGAAACAAATTACAATCAATATAAATATCAACAACAATATGGCGGTGATGATATTTTAACCTCATCCAATCAACAAACAGGTTATGTATCAAAAAGTTCGAAGAAATTAACCTCAAAACCAAAGCATGTTGAATCCTCAATTTATTCGAAACAAAATACAGATAATTTCGGTTGGAAATCATTAAGTCCAACATTAGAAGTTGCATCGGGTATTACTAACCTAAATACAGCACATAATACAAATCCCTTGACCGTATCATCAAAACATTCAACAAATGGTCATACTCTAGTTAATTCACAATCATCACAAACACATTTTGATCATGCACAAGCACTTGGTCATAGTCAAGGTTTTGATTATTCAAATGCAATTAATTTTGAAAATAATTTAACACCATCATTGAGCAATCATCATGAACAACAAACCGCATCAGCAGTTTCATCAGTCATTCAATCGACACCCGTACCTGCATCAATCATCACACATCAACAGGCACAACAAAGTGGGCGGTCTTCATCATCGGTAGATTCGAATTTTAATGGCTATCAACAACAATATCAACCCGTGTCGTTAAGTTGGTTCAATAATCAAGATGCAATTACAACTGCTACAACTAAAGATCAACTCGTGTTAAATAATCAACCACAACCAGCAACGGAATCCGTTAAAATTCAATCGAATAATGGATTAAGTAAACAGTATTCAGCGAATCCTTTGCCAATTGATACACGTCTCCTGCAACCTGTACCATATTTGACAACTAGTACGATACAACAGCCATCGAGTAATAGCTTACCAATTTATTTTGACACCAGTTTATTACAAAAAGCGCTGTTGTCGAATGACAATGGACAGATCAATCAAATACGTTTAGGAGGTCTTAATGCGAATCCAAGCCAACCAAATTCTGTATATACTTTGCCAGCATCATCTAATCCAGGTAAATATTGAAATAAAAAGCTTATTAAGCTTTAATTTGAAGGAGGTTCAAGTATTTTAACTCCCTAAGCTCGAATTTCGAGAAACTGAACATCTACAATCTGTTTCAAAACGGTTTTTGATATTTGTTTGGGGAACTTTTGTATAGGTAAACGAAATTCAGATTGGAAAGGTTTAAAATCTTAGTGAGTCGGTTACGCCTATCCTCCTGGTGTCAGAAGTTGAAGACACTCCCTTTCGACTTTGAGTGTTACTGTTCCAATTAATTTTGGAGATTATATATTTGATGTGGGCGGAGTCGGTTACTTCGTTCTTATCCAAGCAACGACAATGTGATCAATTCTGCATTCCTATTAATTATAAATTGTTCACACTGCCGCTGCCTGGCCATAGTCGAACCAGAAGAAATTAGGAAACTCAGCGCTAGGCAAATCTTGGGTTTCAGTACATCAGTTGGTTATAATAGCCACTAAAAAGCGTAGCGGGGATAGAATACAAGAGTCTATTTGGCTAGGTGCTCTGAACCATTGCTTCGAGGCGTGGTGCTCGGGAGATTGTTGTTACGTCGCTAAAGTCCCAGACCGAAATTTGCTGTCTTTTGATTGTAATTTTCTTATTTTATGATTTGAATCCCTTTTTGCTGGAGAAGTTTTCCACTTCTCTTCTAAACCCCTTTTTGTTTCAAGGGAATGAAAATTAAGCTTATTGGAGAAAGTTAATAATTAAACCATGGTTTCTTTCTATTTTTCCTCAGTTAAACCAAACAGTCCACCTGTTCAACATCAAAAATCTGAAGTAATATTTAATTCACGACCCAATTCGAATGAATATCATCAACAACACCATGACAGTCACAAAGTAATTCGTCAAGAAAAACCAGAAAGTAAACGTCACTACTATCATAATCATCAAAGCCATGTACAAGAACAACGAGGCGTATCAGATCGTGGCCAAACTCAACAAATAAATCATCGTTTATATCAAAGTCAACAATCTGCACCGTCAATGTTAATGACGGCGTCTTCGAATGGTGTTGGTGATCAACATGGAAGTCATTCAACACAAGTGAACTCTGTAATATCACCAGTTGAACAGGTAATTAAAGGTAAACATAAGAAACCAGGTGTTGTTAGACATCCACGTGTTCTTAACAATGATAACGATGACGATGATGAAATTATGACCAAATCATCATCATCAGGATCATCTGGAGTACATCATCAAATTAATGCGAGAAATTCTAATGTTGGTCATTCAAAATATCATGTAAATACGCATGCGTTACGACCGCCTCCTATGAATTTTATTATTAAGAAATTTTCTAGTTAAATAGGTTGTTCAACTTTTTTGGCTCAAAATTTTTGTTTTCCCGTTTTTTTCGTTACCGTTGTTATTTGTTTTTTTTTTGTTTTAAGTGAAATTATTTTCATTTTGTTAATTTTAATTCATAATCGTGTATATTTGATATCTTTGTTAGAAGGTTCAGATTCAATTAAAATAAGCGCCTAAACTTCCAAACACAACTTATACAATAAGCGACAAAACATTCTGGGTAAAATATTCTCAAAAAATATTACTGGCAACAAGAAATGATTTTAAATCAAGGCCCTGTAGAGACTGATATTTCAAATTTGGTCCATTCTGGTCTAGTTGTAAGTATGCACTAATGATTAATCCAATTTTTTCGAAAATGTATGTTTCCAGAAAATCTTGAACCAAAAATTCATTCCTTCGGGCTTTTTTTTCGAACCTAAATTTATTCAAAAAAATATTTTCTACAAATTGATATATTCAGAAGTTTTTTGACAGGTTTCAAAATTAAATTATCTGGTAAAATTTTTAAAATCAATGGTAAAACTGAATTTCTAACTGTGGTAAATTTGTCTTTTTTACAAACGCAGAACTCTCGATTCAAAAAAAACTATTGAATCTTCAATTTTCCTGAATTTTCATAAAATATTTCCTTCTAACATTCCGCCTTTTGTGGTACTACAAGACAGCTATGGTCTGAGTACAATCGCAGGCGTTCCGAAGTTCTCATATCACTTCCAAGGGCCTCTGTCCTCAAAGTTGTTGCGGCTATCACAGGACACTGGCTGGGCGGCAAGCATGCTTAACGCTTAGGCCTGGCAGTATATCACGACTACTGCAGGAGCTGTCACAGTGGTGAGGAGGAGGAGACAATGTCTCATCTTCTCTGTCACTGCCCAGCTCTTGTCATGAGGAGATGGACTTACTTCAGCCAACCTTTCTTTGACGACCTCTCCGACCTAAACTCAGTCGACGTCAAATCCCTCCTGCTGTTCTTAAACAGCTCCAAATGGTTCATGGAGTAGTGGCCGGGAATGGGCCAACCCATTTACGGTATCACAACGGACCCTATGGTTTAAGTGTGTCCCACCCCAGGACAGCCACTCTAAATTTCTTTGATTTGCAATTTAATGAGTAAAAGAGAAATAGTTTGAAGTGTAAAAAGGATTCACGCCTCGAAAATTGATTCAAGATAATTTAGACGTCAACAGACCTTAAAATCTTTCTTTTTCTTTCCAAATTGCTTGAATTGTATAAAAATGAACAATTTGCAATTGCCCAAAATGATTTGAAGTCGAAAACCATTAAAAACCCCATAAGGAAATTTATTAGTCGTGCATATTTGCCTCCTTCAAGGGAGGAAGAAATAGTTTTGAATTTCTCATTTTACGAAAAGATATCAAAAAAACCATCCATCTTTAAGGATATACTTTCACATAAAAATCACTAACTCTCTGACAATAAAAATCATTTTTCAAAATTACTTTCTTAAACAATCATTCGATTAAACTCTCTGACTAAAAAAAAAATCACTTTTCAAATTTCTTTTTCTCTTCATTCCAAAAACATGACGTTATCTCTCTAACTATAAATTATATATACTTTCTTATTATTCATCATCAACTCTCTGACTATATTAAAAGAAAATCATTGTTTACAAATATCTGAACACAAAAAGAGACAATATTAGTTATTTCGATTTAGATGCGGAAAATAATTTATGGCTACAAAAATAGAAAAAAAAAAGTTTCTAAAGTGATGTTGTATGGTATGATGATGACATGACCTTTTTCGGGAACTAGTTATTTATTTATTATTATTATTATTTTTCAAATATCACAAAAGAAAAAAAGAATATGATGAACTTTCTATGAGATAAGAGATGATTTCCATCTGTATTGTACACTGATTGATAAAGAAAGTGGAACAATCTTTAAAAATTGAAAACTTATTTTTAATGAAATTGTTGCAGATGTAAAAGTAGCCTTTTTTTATATCGACTATCGAAACACCGCTTTGTTGAGGTTCATTTATTTTAAGCTGGCGATACAATTGAAAATTTTCCGGACTCAGAAAAAGGACAGTTCTTTACAGGACAGAAAATTTGATCTGGGGAAAAAATAATTGCAAATAATTGTCGTAGTTAGCAAATTCTGTCAATTCATAAAATTATTTTCAATTAAAATACTTTCGATTTTGATTATCGTATTTCTAAAATATTACGACTGGTTCTTCTGATGATATGTTTAACCCGTCACCACTTGCGCCAACCATTCGATAATCGTTAATCGCGTATGAGATCAATGCACTAACTAATGAAAAATAATTTGATTAAGTGATTATTGAATGTTTGAGAAAGAAAACATAAGAACAGAGAAATAACCTGAATAACTGAACTGAGAGGCCTTTACTCTCGTGATGAAAGAAATCCGCACAATTTCTGAAGAACTTGAAACTTGACAATTAACTTGAGATAAATTAAAAATATCTTAAAAATTCCTTATTCAAAAAGAGATAAAATTGTATGAAGATAAAAAAATTTTCAACCACATTTACCATTTGAAAAATTAAAGCCAATTATGTTTTAAATCGAGCGTGAGCAAAATGCTCATAACGAGAATGCTAACAGGTTAATAGCGGATTTAAGCGGTTGATAAACAAGTTATTGTTTCAGAATCTCCCTAGCAAACGCACATCATGATCCCCTTCTGTAAAATCCGCTCCTTTTTATTATATTTCTGGATTCGGGAATTATCTTCTCAAATTTGAATCTTATTGAACTTAGATAGGGATGAAAGTTCGCCCTGCATTTCAAAACGGTTTCACAAATTTCAGAGTGGCGTGGTCTTAGCAACGCAAAACGGTCTGAAAATTTTAATTTATATTGATTGCTAAAGTCTTAACAAATTTTTAAATCAGCAATTTTCCAAGTTTTATCTCATATATATTCACTACACTAACAACCATAAAACTCTTAATTTTTATGTTTCATTTTTAATACATCTCAGTGTATAGATTTATTGTTGTCAATATTCTATTATGGTAAATAAAATCGAGAGATGTAACATTCAGTCAACCAGTTAAGAAGAGGTAGTTGATAATAAATTAAATTTCACAGTTGTTAAATCAACTTCTGATCTGAAGATGGATGGAAAAATATTGTAAACTGAACTTGGTAATGATAAATAATAGTATTGTACTCATACACTTGGTCTAAGAGATGGTATAAGGTCGATCTTCACCCATTTGATAACCAGATAGAACATATTTCTTATGGAATTTTATTGATTTATAGATACTGATAAAATTACTGCTCTTGTTCAGAATTAATTAATTTTTTATTAAGTGTCAAATACACATATAATCAGAGACGTGTAGTTTGTATAGACTTAAAATTTATTTCGAAAAAATACACACGCTTTCTTGCCAAAAACTTAACCAATTAGATGACGTAATATCGGTATCATTATAAGAAATAACACAGATAAGTTTGACAGATATATTCATAGACATCTGATTATAATAAATATAAATACTTATTATCTATGCATATATTATACCCAGCTGTCTACACTGAACTAATTAATGGTCTATGGCTCATACCGATAAGACATCACAGCAGGGCTTATCCGCGTTTTAGGTCACGTGATATACAATTTAAAAATTACGATTTTTTATTTTAATATTTTAAAAGAAAAATGTGCTTTTATGACTCGAAATCAGAATATTAAAGTATATTTTTACAAAAATTTTAACTTTTTTCAAAATTTCATTTGTTTTGACTAACGATAATACCCTATTTAATTACGAAAATTATGGTATAGGCTTGCCTGCAAAAATATCCGTTCATGGACAAAATTGATAAAAATTAATTTAATTAAAAATAGGTATGCATACTTTTCGATAGAAAAACTATAATAGGAGTGCTTAAAAATCAATAAAATTTCAAATATGTCCAATCTGGTTATTAGATGAGTGAAGATCGACCTTATACTCTAGTACTAACTGCAATAATAGACAAAAATAGTGATACCAGCTTTCTTTATGACAAATAATATTTCTGTCTATTTTTGGTCAATTCATAAACAAATAATTCTCACCACACTATCAAGGAAGTTTAAATTATATTTTCCTTTTTTTTTTATTAAGAAAAATTTCTATAAATATAAACAAAGAAATTATTTTTAGTTATTATAAATTGTCATTTTTTCATGTTCGAGTTATGTTTCCATGTTTTATCGATTTTTATTAATACAGTACGAGAGTTGAAGCGTTTACGAAAGTTTATTTTCAGACAAACTTATTTTCTTTTTTTGTTTATTGATTTCACGTAGGAATGCAGTCGAATTGAGAATCGCCTCCTTTTTTTGTTTGAAGTCGGTTAAAAATTGGATTAATCCGATAGAATTTTTCTTGAATTTTTTTAGGAAAAATTATTAACCTTAAATCAACGATATCAAATTTTATACGAATAAAAAAATCCTCCAGTATACGAATTCATAAAATTAAATATTATTTTTTTTGTGCATGGCGTGACATTGAAAAATAAATCATTTATTTAACAATTTATAAATTTTATTTGCATGAATGCAATTATAAAAACAATTAATTTTTTTAATTAATTTATATTATAACATATTTTTTAAAAATACCATGACTACAAACGATTTAAATATTTAAAATATTTTAAATAAATTAAAATATTTTAAAATAAAATTTAAATAATATGATATGCTTTTTAATTTTATTTTTTTTAAGAAGGAACTGAATATGTTGTTAAAATGATTTAGTGTAATAAAGTATGTCACTAAATTAAATTAAATTTTTCTAAACTAAATAAAAGCATTGCAAAATCGATGGGGCTTTATTTGGTTTTACAATTTACAATTTAAAAAAAAATGTATTTGCTAAATGGCTAGGCTCTAATGAAAAGTATCCTTTTAGGATATCTAAAAAAATAATAATAACAATTATTTCTAATAGATATTGGAATTTGGCAACATATTCTGTGAATTCTCAAAGTTTGAGGTCACCGAGTTTTTGTCAATTCTAATAAGACTTGCAAATTTTACCGCGATTAAAAAAATTCATATTTTTACTTTTCGTTTTTGTTGTTTACTTTTAATTATGTATACGATATTTATTTATATCATGGTCTCTTCGATTATAATTGATGTTTTTAATATGATGCATACAGTGTAAACTAAATATTGACAAATATCTTGTCTAGTAATCATAAAAAAAATACACTCGAACCAGGACTCGAACCCGAAGTTCTTGGATTCATATTTTAGTTCCTTCTTAGTTAAGCATGTATAGAGAATTAAGCCAAAGATTTAAACTGTTTTTTTAAGAATAATTTTTCAATTTTCATATTGAATTTTTATTCAATCATTCAAAAATAAATTCCATTTTTTTTGGGTCTGTATATGTTTTTTATAAAAGGCCATATAGTCGCATCAATGAATGTCTTTGTCCAGAATAAGTCCCCAATAACAGCTCCGATTTTGATGGTCTAAAAAAATGTTTCTTTTTATATATTATTTAAAATCAGAAACCTTTCAGAGGGGGGAAATAATCTGGAAGGGGGAAAGGCAATGTCCCGACTGATATATCGATGCCCAGCCTAAATCTCTAAAATGATGAAATTTCAAGAGGACTAGCGGACCCAACAGACGTTGTCCTGTGGAAACGTAACTACAATTCATTAATACCTATACTACGTTTAGCCTGTCTGCTACACTCATCCCGCTAAACCCCAATTTAACTCCCAACTATTGGACCGGCCTGAGCTTCGACCTTTGGCCTGGCCTTCGGCAGTGGAGCTCGCTGCGCTCGCATATGGCTCTAATAAATGCCTATTGACAATAAAAAATACATAGTACACATAGTAAGTTGTAATATAATGTGATATGATTTATATGCGCTCCCACCATTTAATGAGATTTAACTTTTTTGGTGTGGAACCCTTAAAAACAGTTGCAGTGGACCGAATGGTAAATCTAAACCATTCTCCAATCCCCTTGAACTCACACAAAAAATTTCATCGAAATCGGTCCAGCCGTCTAGGAGGAGTTCAGTCACATACACACGCACACAAGAAATATATATATTAAGATATTGCTTTTATACTGTAAGTGTAACCATTTATCTACTGTAAGTGTAATGCCTTTTCCCCTTCAAATTACTCCCCCTCTTGAAATTAAATAATTCAATTTCATTGTGATTTTAAGTAATTTACAAAAACAAACATTTAAAAAAAATCATCGAAATCGGAGCTGCTATTCCAGACTTCCTTAGAATGGCTATTTAATGTATTTCTTTATGCGACTAATAAGTTATTTGGGAAATTTACGTTCATACGAATAAAATGATCCGTTTACTTAATGCCTATCATCCAGTCAAATTTTTCACAGCTGAACCTAAATGGATTAGGAAAAAGTGGCAACTGATCAATTTTTATAACGGACTTAAAACTGTTGCTAAGTCATATGCAGAAAACATTTTGCCACACAAAACTGTTAACATTATTACTAATATTTTTAAAGCTATATTTCCAAAAATTAAAAATAGTAATAAGGCCTTTTTATATAAATTTAGTTATGAAATAGTTGCTAAGTAATTAATCAGATATTGATTACTCCTAAATTGTTTTTATTTAAACAGTATTCAAGCATTGTATATTTAACTTCATAGTATAGTCCAAGCAAATTTGCAACTAGTTTTTAATGAATTTTCTTGAAATTCTGAAGTGAGAAGGTTTTATAAGCTCTTACTGTATAGCTTATATTTTTTTATAAAAATGTACAACGATAATCATTTTTAGACATTTTTATACTATATTTAACATATTTGTGTAACAAATTGCCTAAATTTAGAAATGGTCTACTAAGTTCCACATAAAAATGGTTCAATTCAAATTTCGATTTTCATATTCGATTATAAAAATAAAATTTCTAATATTTTACAGAAAATATTTTCTTAAGTATACATTTTTTTATTAAATTAAAACGCGCGCCAAATAATGTACTTATTATTATAAATACTTCATGTAAAAATAAATTCAAGATTTATAAATTTTTTTAAAATAATTGTTAATTAATGTTGTTATTTGTTTAACTATTATTATTTATTATTAAAAATTAATATATCTTTGTGTATATGCTGTGATGATAGACTTTGTTATTTCAAAAAAAAAAAAAAAATGTAATAAAAAATTGTTTTAAAACTTTTATTAATTGATTTAATGCCTATCCTATAATATACCTATTCAAGAAGCTTTAAATGATCAAAAACAATTACAGAACGGGACATTTGGAAACGATTTCGAGAGTTAATTTTAAAACGGTTAAATTTCGTTTATTTTTTTCCTTTTTATATCCTAGGGGCCTCCAACTAACTCGGTTAAACTCTCGCTAATGATTATTGAAAGAGATCTATCAAAAGGCCTAGACTATGATTTACTCAAGGACGAATTTTGAAAGAGAAAACGCAAAGTTCCTATTTAAATTCAGAATAATATTTGGCAGTTCAAAGAAACTGAAAATAAGCGATTTTATGAATTTCTTCAAAGGTAACAAAAAAACTAAAATAAAGGAAGGTTTTGGTATCTAGTTTAAGACTCTACTAACGCGCCGTGCTACGGTTGCGTTAATTAACACTTTGTATACATAAAAAAACGATTTTTGGCTAATATCTCGGAAACCATCAACTTTATGAAAAATAGTTCCAAACAAAAATTGTCGGAAATTTTTTCTCTAAAAAACATTTAATAGTTAGTTTTATTAAAGAGATAGGCAAAATTGATTACATTTTAAATGAAAGCGTTGCCTACTATCTATAAAGTTTCATTTTTTCTTCGTTTAGCTATTTTAGTTGTTCAGTTAGACAAAAATAATTTAATCTGTATATATAAAAATAAATTGCTGTGCGTTAGTCTCGCTAAAACTCAAAAACGGCTGGACCGATTTTCAAATTTTTTTTGTTTTGTTCGCTATAGTTCAGGGATGGTTTAGAAAAAAAAATTGATTACCTTTTGTTTCGGACAGTTTCTTAAAAAACTAATGTAATAAAATGAATAAAAAATATCTTGGGTCTTTGTCCAACTTATTACTGTGTGTCCGAAACAGTAATGAATCGTTATTGAAATGAAAAGGACAATTTCGGAATAATTAGATTCAATGCGGAATAATTTCAGAGACTGAACGGAATGAAAATGTTGGCTCTACAGTCAGATTCATAAAATATCTCGAAAATTACTCATTTATTGGTCAAATAAACACGATTTTTGTAATTTTCGGGTCAAAATTACCTTATAAACTTAGTTTTATCGAAATCGGAAACAAAAACTTTTTTTACATTTTTTGCAATTTGTAAAAATCGAAAAAATCATAAAAAATTCAAAAAAACACAATTTTTGTAATTTTTGGTTGGGTTGAGTTGGGTTGGGTTGGGTTGGGTTAGGTTGGGTTAGACTGGGTTAGGCTGGGTTAGGTTGGGTTAGGTTGGGTTAGGTTGGGTTAGGTTGGGTTGGGTTGGGTTGGGTTGGGTTGAGTGTGGGTGTGGGTGGTGGTGTGGGTGGTGGTGGTGGTGGTGGTGGTGGTGGTGGTGGTGTTGGTGGTGGTGGTTTTGGTGTCGGTGGTGGTGGTGTTGATGGTGGTGTTGGTGGTGGTGTTGGTGGTGGTGTTGGTGGTGGTGTTGGTGGTGGTGGTGTTGGTGGTGTCGGTGGTGGTGGTGTTGGTGGTGGTGTGGGTGTGGGTTGAGTTGGGTTTTTTTTCAATTTATTGATCTGTATATATATAAATAAATTGTTGTGTGTTAGTCTCGCTAAAACTAAAAAACGGCTGGACCAATTTTCAAAATTTTTTGTTTCGTTTTGTTCGTTATAGTTCAGGGATGGTTTAGAAAAAAAACTAAACAGAGCTGATATTAGAGTCATCGTAGAGTTACTCACAGGGTATGATAACCTGAACAAGTTCCAACATCAGATTGGAAAAGACTATCTCACGCGTGTGACAGATGCGGAGAAAATTCAGAAGAAACATCGATCCACTTTCTCTGTTACTGCCCGGCGCTCATACAGCAGCGAAGGTAATGGTTTGGTTCGGCCATAGTCGAACCAGAAGAAATTAAGAAACTCAGCGCTAGGAAAATCCTGGGTTTCAGTACATCAGTTGGTTTATAATAGTCACTGAAAAGCGTAGCGGGGATAGAGTGCAAGGATCTATTTGGCGATGCTAGAGCATGGTCCGCTAACTTCCATACCCATACCCCATAGATGAAATTTGCCAATCACATTATTTTTCATAAACATTGGTTTCGCTGTTGATTTAGGGGCTTGCTCCAGGACTGCCAGATGGAATAATTGGATACAAAAAAGGAATAATTTTGTAATTCTCTGTATTCAGCTTGTGTTCAATAAAAGCTCATCATTTAAGAAGCATAAATTAGAAAGTTGTTTCGAGCAGTGAACTTTATGCTAGAATGAATTTTAGACTAAACTTTATGCTAGCAAACTGTGTGATCATAATAAAATGTATCATTTTTTGTACAATTTTATTCAATAAATGTTAGAAATTTCCATAACTTTCAGCATGCTTATAATTCAATTTTGAGCCAGTAGGCTGGATTGATTTCAGTTCAGAGCACACATTATACATAAACAATATCGGTGGTTAATGGTGAAATTATAGCATAAAGTATAAATTTCAGTATAATTTTATCTACAAGCGTGCAAAGAATTGTTATCTTCCAATCGCCATATGGTATGCTTTGGGGCAATGCCTCCCTGTTCACGGTCAAATTATAAACGTCATATGATCCCTGAAATTGAAACAAATTGGATTACTAAAACCAGTTTTAATGGTAAACCGTCGCCAAATCTATTTTACCGGTGGCCATGGACACTTCTCACGAGGGCCATTTGAGTGGTTTAGAAAAAATGGTACTACGAACTTATCTGTATGATAAGCTGTACAAGCATGGCCGCTCATTGATGCTGCTGGATAATCCACATAGCCCGAACCATATCGCCTTGCAGTTTTTACAGCAAACTTAAAAATATAAATTTCTTGATTTATACTTTCGAAATGAAGATTATAAAGGATTGCTCGGGTCTTAAACACTTACTGCAAGGTCTTCAGGTATTTCTTCATTAACTTTAAATGTACCATTAACTACAAATACATTCTTAGCTAATTTAATAAATTTCATTTTTTTTGTATCGATAATACCATCCTTAATTTCAGATTCAAAAGATTTGACTTTTATGTTATATGTCTGAAAAATAATTTCGCATTAGTAAAAAAGTTCGAGATATACATATTAGCCCTACATGTTAGCCAACATATTCAAATTAAGGTATACTAGGCTTAGCCCGAAGTTTGTAACGCTTAAAAATTTTGATGCTACCCCAGGTGGAAAAATATTTGAAAAAAGAATAAGTCTTAATAAGTCTTAGGAAACTCTGAAAAGTCTTAGAAATTTTAGAAAAGTATTAAGAACTTTGAATAACTCTGAATTAGACTAGTCCGAAAACGTTGAGAAATTCAAAGTTCCTAAGACTTTTTCAGAATTTCTTATTCTTTCTTCAAATATTTTTTCCACCAGGGACCAAAAAAAGTTTGGTAAAGGTGTTCATAAAATCACCTAATTAGTCCATTTTTGGTTGTCCGTCTGTGTGTCCGTCTATTTGTCTGTGGACACGATAACTCAAAAACGAAAAGAGATATAAAGCTACAATTTAGCGTGTTCAAGATTTAAAAACTGAGGCTTTCATAAATGGGCAATATAGGTCAATTAAGTATTTCGAAAAAAAAAAAAAGCAACTTCTCTATTGAGACTTCTAGACCAGAATACCCCCTTAAAGTCAGCTCCAGTTAAAGTTCACAAGCAAGTTAAAATTAACTTATAAATTAATATACTTACCCCATACAAGGTCGCTTCAAATATTTGGGTTAAAATTATAAAACTAGAAATAAAAATTCGTAAATAAATCATTTTAATGCTCAAGTTTTAAAAGAACTAAACTAATTTGTGGAATTCTATTGCATTAATTACATGGCTTCATGTTGTAATAATATCAATGAAATATAAAAAAAATAACCATGTAAAAATTACTTCAATGAATTTTAAAATTTTTACAAACACGCACGTAACTGACCATTCTCAAAACTATCATCACGTTATAGGCCTCACTTACACTCCCTTTTGTTCACAATTTTATGGATTTTAATTTTTCGGTGGGGAACTCTAACTTTTTTGAAAATGAAGTTTTGCTCATGATACTCGCTGACATTATAACTTTCTATAGGTCCAATCATTAAAATAACCTGATTTTTATACTTTTTGGGGTCAAAATTACCCCACCCACCAAGTTTCACCAAATTCCAAAACAATTTTTTTTTTGCGTTTTTCTCGATTTTTTCAAAGGGGTACCCCTTAAAAAATTTGCCAAAAATTGAAAAATTTGTTTTGTTTCCAATTTCGATAAAACTCAGTATATAAGGTAATTTTGACCCAAAAAGTCCAAAAATCGCAAGCATTTGATGCCTGGTCGAATAGTTTTTGAGATACGGACTAAAATCGATCCAAATATTGCGATATCTCAGAAACTGCGCATCCAATCATTAAAATAACCTGATTTTTATACTTTTTGGATCAAAATTACCCCATCCACCAAGTTTCATCAAATTCCAAGACAAAATTTTTTTTTGCATTTTTCTCGATTTTTTCAAAGGGGTACCCCTTAAAAAAATTGCCAAAAATCGAAAAATTTGTTTTGTCTCCAATTTCGATAAAACACAGTATATAAGATCATTTTGGCCCAAAAAGTGCAAAAATCGCTTGCATTTGATGACTGGTCGAATAGTTTTTGAGATACGGACTAAAATCGATTAAAATATTGCGATATCTCAGAAACAGCGCATCCATACTGTCATAACTCGAAAGAAAATGGTGTTGCTTTAAATGGACATTGAAATAATAATACCTTAGCAAATAGAATAAATAATTTGAATTCCATAGAAATAATTTACTAATTCATACATTAAACAAATGAAAACAAACAATTGACTGAGTTAATTGTTGAAATACCATGCATAGACAGTGTTGATGATTCTATCACATTACACATAAATACATGTTACACATACATAAAAAATAAGTGTACATAATATATATAATATTCAAAACAATTTATTGTATAACAACAATTTATTGTTTAACAACAAAATATTTAATCTAAGAAATGAGATTTTTAGAAGCTGGATTTATTTTGGGACCTGCCTCAAAATGTTCATATGAGTGCATAGAACAAAATTATATTCATTAAAAAGGTGGTTTTGTTTCGCACTTTTGAGCCTTGTCCCATAAAAAATCATATTGTGCCTTAGAATCATGGGCGTCACCAGGGGGAGGCCAAGTAGGTGCAACTCCTAGAGATTCAAAATCCTCTTACTTGCTTTAAAAAAGTAAAATTATACTCAATTCTAAATTTCATTTCATATTCAAACTTTCATTTTCATTAATCAAATTGTAAGTTTAGGAAGTTTAATGTTAAATTAGTTTTTATTTTAAAACACTACCATTTCCACATTTTTTTTCGTCCTATGTTTTGACTGGGATAGTTTGTCAAAGGATATTCTAGTCTGTTTGGTAAACGTTGTCCAGATATTCTTATCGATTGATTATATGAAAAAAAAAACGCTCCACTCTTCATGTAACCCAAATACAACTCTAAAAATAAGTTTTCGACCAAAAATCTAGTATGGAAGTATTAATGATGTAATAATATCAGTCGTGTCCTATCTAACAGCTATTGAGGGACGTTTTGCAATAAATAAATAAATAAATATAATCTCAAATCTCAAAAACTTATAAGGATTGCTTTATCCAAATTTTAAAAGAATCCTCAAAAATAAACTAAACAAAATGTATCATCTGTAAATCTTTCAAATGAAGTCATATGCGAAAGAAAAGCGTAAGAATTATTTATGACTTTCTTAGCAATTAAGACCCTTTAAAACTTTTTACTTATAATTCGAAATTTGTAGGTTTCAGGCTGTCCTCATATAGTTCATTGGCTGGTGACGCCCTTTCTAAGAATTGCAACTTTCAATGCTTCATTTCCTACAGTCATTACTAAGACGATTCTCTACACATTTTTCAATGGCGTGAAATCATTATTTGATTGGCGTGAAACTTAATAATTTTCTTAAGATTCCTCTGAAATATTTATCGATGGAAAAAAATATTTATAAAGAAAAGCGGTTTTTAAGAGTAAAAATTATAAAGTTTCACGCCATTGAAAAATGGGTAGAGAACCGTCTTAAAATGTATTAGTAAACTGGTACAATCTCAGCAAAATATGTTATGCTAAATAATGTATCATTATTCTTTCTCCATTGAAACGTGAACTTCCAATCACCATGTGGGATTACAGATGGTAAATTATTTGGTTTCAGGTAGAAGTTATTAACTTCATATGTTCCCTGGAAAATTACAACAGATTACTTTAATTTAAGCAATTAATAAAAATTATTGGAATTAGTTTATAAGTTATGGTATTCGCGAAAGGGAAACATCCCTAAAAAGTAGGTTTTTCCTACAAGTACTAGTATTATCAAAGAAAATAACTGATAACTCGAATTTCGATTTTTGCCCAATATAAAAAATCTTTAGGATCTAACTTTAGCCGCGTGGTAAAGAAGCTCCTTAGTCCCTTAGTCGATGCGGAGCATTTTCTCTCATAGGAAATATGTATATGGTAGAGCGGCCATTTTCGGGATAGAAGGGAAGGAGAGGGATTTACCACGTACGGCAGAAGTTAGGGTTTATGGATTTTTTACGTGCCATATCCTAGAATAACAGTTATTCCAAAATTTCGGCGTTCACCGTTGTGTCGGCATTCCCCATGACTATCATTTGTTTTCTGTTATAGTTGCAAGAGAAAAGCTCTGATAATCTCGTTATATACGCTATAATGCGCCGTTCGGATTTTCTAGAGTTTCTCAGAAACTGTAAGGGATAGAAATTGACAAGTTGATAATTAGCTTTTAGCTATGGGTGAGTAACTCACATATTGAAAAAATCGATTACCAAGCATTACTCACCTTGGGAATTGGACATTTGTAAGGAATATTTGAGCTATTTAGAAGATAAGGAACCAGATACGTGTCTTTCAAAAATAATTCACAAGCATCTTGATTTTTTATGCATGCATATGGTTGTTCCATAAAGCTGGAGCCAACTCTTTTCCAAGTTAATACATAAGCCTTTAAAAAAATGTTTGGTTATTACGAGAAATTGCTATATTATAATCCCTTAGGGTAAAATGATCCGTCGTTGTTTCAAGTGAACTATTAAAGCCATCCAGTATATTCGTGTGGCGATGTATAAGCTATTTTGTGTTTAGTAGCAATTATATTAATTTTACCGCTTTTGATCTATGGTAAAACAAATTTCAACGTATAATTGCATTGTGTTAGTTTTCACAGGCTCCAGTGTTCCTTTTGAGAATATTGAAAAGTTCTAAAAAAAATTTTGAAATTGGCAAACCAATATTGCAACACTTGCATAAAGAAACCAAACATATTTCGACGTTAAACATATCTCGAATAGTTTTGCTATAAATTACATTTTTCCTTAGGGAATCATTATAGGATAACTTTCTCTTGGGAACACTTACGCGCATATCCGCTGGTAAGTTTCCAATTACAACTGTTCCGTTCAATACAAAATGTTTCTTGCCTAGTTTCTTAAATTTAATTTTATCCATGTCAACTTCTTTATTTTCTCCATCATTTCTATCGAAACTTTTAATGACTACATCATAGCCCTAAAAACATGAAAATAGATATTGATGTTCCTAACCATAAAAACCGTTGCCAAAACCCGTATTTTCTGATGCAGCTTTCTCGAGAACGTTCAGGTAAATTAATACTGTTTAAAGCCTCTTTACACTAACAATAAAAGGTCTAACAAAAAAAAAATCACTTACAATATTAATCACATTAGAAACTTGAATAAAAATTACAAAACTACAAATTAAAATATTTTTTAAATAAACCATTTTTATGGAATGCTAAGGTCGTAGCTAAATATTTCAAAAAAACAAATTGAATTAAATGTTGCACATTCATTCACATTAAATTAAATAATCTCATGCTAGCCTTATAACATGCATCAGCAAGGCTAATCATGCTATTGTTTTGTCGTTAAAAAAATTAAAAAATTGTAAAAAATTTTAATTTTTATGAATGATTTTTCTAGCAATTTGAAAATCCTAAAAAAACGCTATAAATTATTCAGGAAATACAGAATATGGTGATAAGCACGATGTCGATGATTCTGGTTGAGTGAACATTTACAATACCTTACTCCATTCACTATGATATGCAACCAAAGATCATTCGAATAATCAACGTCATTGTTAGCTTATATATCTGGCAAAAAATAGACCTGAGGAAAAACTTTTGAAAGACTTTTATAGACCACTTATTTTAAAATATGTTTAACAAAAAACTTATTAGCTCGAGAACTCCAGCGCTAAGATAACATATTTTTTGTCATTACGCTACAGCCAGGCATGAAGGCGATCACCAAACTAAAGTAGGCAAATACCAAACAATTTTTGACAGCGTAAAGTCAAAACAATTCATTATATGATGTTATGTGATCATTCAAGCGCGCAGTATCTCTCAAAAAATGTTCAAGTTTAAAAAATTAATTGCATCTAATTGATTTATTATACATACATTAAGGCTGACTGACCAGCCTGTTATCAAATTTAACTGACTGACTGCCATAACTGTTATTTATATGCAATATACACAATAAATACCACGGAAATCATAACATTTGATAGCATATACCTGACCCCTGTTCTATCGTTCGCTTGATTGGCGCAATATGTGTTTGTACACAACTACTATAATCAATCCTCAAATGAATCCTCATGAGAATTTTGTTTTTTGGCCTGGCTCTTAATCCAATATACGTCAAAGACAAATAAGGTCGATTGAGGAAATGACACTACCAAAACAGACCTTAACATTAAAAAAAACTAATTGAAGAACTCATTTTGAACCCAAAAATTCAATTGTAGATGTGTACAAAGCCTTAAAATCGTGAAAAGAACATATTTTTCAGTGTAAAAATTGGGTAGAGATGCTAGTAAGTTTATTTCATCAAAAGGCATGTACGTGATGCTAATTCAACTTACCTTTAAGTTTTCAATCCTCTGGTCTAACTTGAAGAAAATTTGAAGTTTTATTTATATCGTTGAAAAATTGTTGTTTTTATATTATTGTTCTCTAATCTAAAACTTCAGTAAAATACAAAACTTCAAAATTTTGTTCTTTTTGCCTTGCAATAGTACACTGCCTTGCAAGAAGATAAAAATAGTGATATCACAATCACAATGTGATAAGGCGGTCTTTTTTTTACACTCAGTATAAACATTGTTTATATAAAAGTACGAAAAGAACAAGCTATTTTGAGAGTTGTGGAAATGTATTAGACCGTCGGACAGAAAGGATGCTTTGTTAAATGGTGTATACGCACTTGAAACTTCGTGAGTAACTCCCTTTTGGTGAGTCTACCAAACTACTATCGACGACTTTTTTCGAAAGTGCCGACAAATTTCCTGCAGCGTTTTTTCAAACCGATAACTTCAATATGTCGTTATCATGCTAATTTGAAAGTGCAGCACTTCCGGAAAAAGTGGTAGGGAGAAATTTGGTAGACTCGTCAAAAGGAAGTCACTCACAAAGTAAGTATGTATTAATCGTTTAACAAAGCTCACTTTCTGCCCCACGGTCTATAAGTGAACTACGATCAGAATAATGCTTAAAACAATTTATTGCATAATAATACAACATTTTTTTAGTAGTATTAGGTATATTCTTTTTGTACCATAGTGTCCGTTTACCCTCCTACGGCCAGACACAAACACTTTTGAGCAGGCATGGACAATCGAGACTGAAAGAAGTCCCTCGGACTCCTTACTTAAAATACGAGTTAGACAGAGAGACAACTTTTTTTACTACCTATCTCATTACTATTAGAGAAACTGAGATAGATAGAAGAGTCGTATATCCGTCTCGCTTCCTCCTCTATGAGCTATGCAGACTTGGATAAAGAGACAAAAAATAAAGTTTTTGATACACAATAAAGTTATAACAATGGTGACTTCGACTTAAAATAATTCGTCCGTGCCTGCTTTTGAGTGTAGTAGGTACGCCGACACAAAAAGAATAAACCAATTAACAACAAGCTGGTACAATTGTAGAATAAGTCGTTATGCCATATATTGTCGCGTTATTTACTTTCCATTCAGTTGTGACATTCCAGTCACCATGTGGTAAAAACCTTGGTAAATTTTCTGGTGTTGTAGATAAGTTGACAATTTGATATGTGCCCTGGAAAAGTACATCTGATTACTTTAATTTTACAAAATAGAGGATAAGATATCTTTAATTAATTGGTGATTTATTACATTTTACAAAAAACCTCGAGGCTCTTTTGTTCTTCTATTCTGATAAAAATAGGAAGCTATCCCAAGTAGATATTGCTAAGCCTGACGATAATATCGAAGTTTGGCAAGCATTGGTTTCAAAAACCTTGCTTTTCCAATCTATGCAACCGACTTTGTAGCACAAAATTCAATTAAATGTCGCATGCGGAATTGTTGCTCCATAATGCATGCGCTTTGTCGTATATGAATTTAGCATGCGTCTAAAGCAATTTCATTCGGACAGCTTGAGTTTGGTATCAACATTTGGTATGTCATGACAAACAGTCGTGACATCTGCTTATTACGTTATGGCTTTGAAATACATGCATCAATGCCGCATGCTACATGCCTCCTTAGTTTTTGACTCAGCCTCGCTGCTGCAGTATTAATCTTGCAACCGTAGATATATTCTTAGTCTTCGTCAAGGTTTACCTACTTAGTGACACAACAGCTTTTTTGGTATAATGTATTTCATTTCACTTTACTGCTATGAACCCAAGACAAACGTTTTACTCCCTTACCTTAGGAATTGGACACTTGTCAGGAATATTGGAACTCTTTTTTATTAAAGGCATTATCATAGTATCTTTGCTAAACATTTCACAAGCATCAACATCTTTAAAACTTGCAAAAGGTTGTTCCACAAACGTTGACCCGACTTTTCTCGAAGTTGTTACTGACATCTAAAACAAAATTTAAATTTCGTAATTATTATTTAAATATTCTAAAACACTAGATAATTTTTTACCTTCATATCCTCCGGAAAATCTCCAACTATAAGTGTTCCACTCAGTGAAAGCTCCTTCTTTTTTGGGAATCTCACAATTTTCATATTTTCAATATAAAGTATTTTACTTTCTGTCGGATGCAATTCGAAACTTGATATACGAATTTCGTAACCCTAAAAAATTAAATTCTATGTTTTATTTATTTGAATCCTGGAAACCCATTTCTTGAAATAATTCAAGTGCATATTAATTCTAGATTAATACACTAAATAATTTTGTAACAATTTTGGCAGGCGCAGAGAAGTGGGAATAAGAGCGCAGCTCAATTTACTCGCGTTTAGTGAATAGGTATTTTAACCACTACAAGTTTTTATCACTATATTAAATAATTTTGTCAAGATACCTTTAAAAGTTGTCTTTAAAAAAATCACTTACTATACTATAGACATTATAAATTTCCATAGAACTTATAAAAATATAAATTAAAAAATTTCCTAAGCCCATAATTTTGATCATTTATAAAGTTTGCAGGTAAATAATTCAGAGAACTGAAAAAATATCACTTTAAAAAATTGGCATTACTTAGCAAAGTTTATTGAATACCAAATATTAGCATGAAGAGATGCATCAGGCTGATCATGTTATATTCAATAATTCGTGTTTAACAAAAATTAAAACAAATAAATGTTATAGATAAAATGATTAAATTACAATTGGATTAATTTCTAGGAAAATGAATTTCCTAAAAATGCAAGCCATATACCTACAGGGTGGACCAGGACTCCACATTCTTGAAACCTGTTAGAGCTAAATTAATTTTGAAATTTGAAAAGTATGACCCAAATTTAGTAGGATTACATACTTGGTTTATCAAAATTTGATAAAATTTGGATGTGATATAGCAAAATTAAATTTTTTGGATTTGGATAAAGTTAAAAAATTCGTTTTTTTGAGAACATAGCCAAATGTGATCCGATTTTATTGGAATTTTTTTTTAAACCCACTACTTTTGGGTCATTCCTTTCTGCCGTAATGTCAATTTTTCGCTTGCTATCACTTTTGTGCTTCATCCGGGAACAGAACTGCACTTTCTCGAAACCTATTAGAGCTACAATAATTTTGATCACAAATATACAAAGTATGGCCCAAATTTAGTAGGATTACATACTTGTTTTCTCAAAATTGGTTAACATTTGGAAGTTATAGGGCAAAATAAAATTTTTTTGATTCTGATGACGTCTTAAAGTTTTTCCACGAACATTCATTGAATGAATATTAAATTCCCCGAAATTTTCTAATATCTCGAAATATAATCAAACCAGTGTGCAGACAAAATATAATTTATCGAAATTTATAACTAGTAGGGATGTTCCGACTAGTTATAAATCAATTGTCAAAAATATTTTTTACTGTAGTTTATTTGGCAAGAAAAACCAACGCAGTTTTATTAATTTAAAAGATATAATTTTTTAACTTCCCAGAGGAAGTTAATGTAATGAGGCTAATTTTTAAAATCTCCAGTTTTACATATTTCCGCGGTTTCAAGGCCGCAATATCCGAATCAAACCTTTTCAATGTGATGTCTGTGTGCGTGTGTGTACGTATTTGCGTATGTTCGTTAGGACTATTTCGCCTCGATTATCTCGCGAAACAGTTATGACATTAACACTTGATTGAGCTTATTCGACGCGTAATCGCGTATTTAAGAACTGAAAGAGTTTTCAGCAGAATTAGTTGAGCCGTTTTTTAATGGTAATCAATAAACTGGAAAAAACTGAATAAACAGAATCTGAAAAGTGGATAAAATACATCGTTTATCCATTGAGATAATGAACGTTCCAGCATAAGCTGCAGTACATGTTCGAAGAATAATCTATGAAGGCTAACAAGACCTTTTTTTTAATGTTTTTTCCCCCTCTGGGAAGTTATTCGTGTGGACTACAGGGGTCCCACTCACACTACTTCCAGTACCACACCGACTATGTACTGCCAATTTATTTAAATATATTATAATTACTTATAATCATTTTTTAGTGGTCATCATAGATTATGGTTTTTTGTTTTACTTAATTGATAGATAATTTTACTTTCACATAATAGAAAAACCAAAAAAATACATACATTTGGTTAAATCACAACCGTCTTAACTACATAGGTTGTTTTTTATGAAGAAAGGTAAATAGCCTAAGTAATAAAAGTGAATGTTAAAATGTGCAAGATGACATATGTCTAATATGTAATAATAATCATTAATAGAATCTAAGTACAAGTTTTTATTATTAATAGAAAATATTTGGATAAATTGTGGAAACATTTACATCCAAGCAAGTATGAAATATCTCATGACCGGAAATACTTATTTATTACTGAAACTGTAATTCAATTTGTTGTGGAAGGTTAGGTTAGGTTAGAGTGGCTTTCCTGTGATGGGACACACTAAGGCCATAGGGTGCGTTGTGATACCTAAAAAGGGTTGGCCCATCTCCGGCCACTACTCCATGAACCATTTGGAGCTGTTTAAGAACAGCAGGAGAGCTTTGACATCGACGGATTTTAGGTCGGAGAGGTCGTCAAAGAGAGGCTGGCTTAAGTAAGTCCATCTCCTCATGACACAAGCTGGGCAGTGACAGAGAAGGTGAGACAATGTCTCCTCCTTCTCACCACTGTGACAGCTGCTGAAGTAGTCGCGATACACTGCCAGACCCAAGCATGTGGAAACTCAATAACAAATACTTTCAACTCAAAAGAGGGGCTATAGTTTCGTGATTAACACACTTACGAAACTTCGTTACGAGTGGCTTCATTTCAGTTTAACCTACAACATTTACATAAACGAAAACTTTGAAATTGGGGCGTTTTTAATATGGGGAAGACATGGGGAAGACAGTAGTGCTGCCATTTTGAGAGAAAACCGTTTCGCCCTATTTCTCCGTACTCGTGTACTTTAGGCCAAAAATGGTAATAACCTTTATTGTACATGTTGTACATTACATTGTTGTACATTACATGTTGATTAATTTTTTTTTTTTTTGGATCAGAAGGAAAATGGTCCAAAATCGACAAGCAGACACTACGAGTTAAATGAAAGGGAGTAAAAACAGTTCAACTTATCCTATTTAATTTCTTATTAAAAATAGTTTTATTAATACTTTTATTCGTATACAGAACGTATACTTAACACAGTCTTTAAAAAAATATACAATTAACAAAATAACAACAATTAATTTGTAACAATTAATAAATTAACAACTAAAAACTCAACAAGATAAAATTTAACAACAATTTAACCTATTTTGGCATATAACCAGGAGCTTCCATTGGTTCACTATACTTAATTGTATTATATACTTTAGTAGATTCATCTGACGCTTGTCTTGCATAATGTTTAGATTGTTCGGGAGATGAAGGGGCTTGAGAATATTGTTCAGCATATTTATTTCCCTCATAATGTTGTGGTGATTGTTCAGCAGATGATGGACCTTGTGAATATTGTTCAGCAAATTTATTCCCATCCAATTTCATATACGTAACAGGTACAGCAGAGCTTCCATGATGACTTGATGCATGAATTTGTGGTTGGTTAGAATATGCGGCAAAATTAGAACCAAGTGAACGTGCAAAATCCATAATATTTATGGAACCGTGACCTGCACTGGAAGGTGCCATCATTATATGTACTGGAGCAGCACCAGAACTGCCATGAGATAAGCTTAAATGTTCTGGTTTGTATGCGGCGAATGATGCTGCAGAAAATGAAGGAGCAGGTGATAAGTTCAAACTTTGTAGATGAGGATATGAGGAAAGTAAGGAATGGTAACTTGATGAAGATGGAGGTGATTGTAAAAGATGTCCACCGAAATAGTTGACAGAGTTGTCATTTGATGGTGATGAATGTAAGTTGGAGTTTGTATCAACTAAGCTGTTACTTTGACCAATATTTGCTACTTTTAAAGCATTCAATAACGATTCTGCGCTGTATTGTTGATTACCACTGGAATAAGAATCAAAATTGTATGGTTTGGATGGAACAAAACTGTTGTAGTTGGACGAAGATGACCCAAAGTTTGTTGTTGGGAATTTATAAGAATTGGCAAAATCAGAATATGATGGTTTAGCAAATGAATAACTATTTAAAGGAAATTGAGAACTAGGAATTCCATAATTTGTTGAGGGAATTTGTAAGTGTCCTTGTAAACTTGATGCATAATTGTTTGATGGAACTTGTAAATATCCTTGTGAACTAGATCCGTAACTTGGATTGGCTTGCACTTGTGCGGCACCATTTGACGATGCGGATGATGCAGATCCAAATATAACAGGTCCAACATTTTGTAACGATGTTGTTCCTTGCATATGTGATGCTTGGCCAGTAAATAACGAGCCCAAATTTTGTGTATTCTTTAACAAACTACTTAAATCACCCATAACGTATATAGGTTGTAAAGATCCACCCGAAGAATGGCCTGCTTGAGCATATTGTGCGCTATTGAAGCCACTTAAAACATTTGGACTGTAACTCTGTTGATTTACATTTTGTTCTTGTGGACTGGTAGCATACGCTCGTACAACTTTTGTATTCTTTTCATAATGGAATCGATTTGAACCTTCAGTTTTTGGTGAGTATTCACGTTTTTCTTTAATAACTGTTTTATTTTGTGCTGGATTCTCAATTTCCTCGCCATTTACAATAAATAATCCTGCTAGTAATAGTAGTATCTGAAAAAAGAAAATAGAGTATTAAAATTTTGCATCAATTAAAAGTAAAAAACCTGAATTGCACTAAAAACTAAAATCCTTAAAACTCACTTAATATGGAATTTTGTAGATTACAACAAGACATACAACTCTAATGAACTTTATCCCCTTACCCCATCTCCCACTACTTCGAATATAATTCCCCAGAAAATAACGCATAATATTCAAATCTTAACAAACCCGTAACTTAAGGATAGTACAAGTGGATTCAAACTATCCTGCGTTCCATATCATTCTTCAATACGAATCAGCAGAAAAATTCAACCCGAGCCCAGCCTCTAATAAGCATGTAATATACCAATTCACTCTAAATTTGCATAAATATGGATAAACAAAATTGATTAACGTTATTTTACGGAATCCTAAATTCGCATTTGAAACCTATCCACTCTCCATTAAATTGCCTTTTCCCTTAAAGCTTTTTCCAAACTGAACCGATTTGGAAGATCATCGTCAATTTTTAGTTTTTTCTTGTACTGAATCCTAAATTTGCACTTGAAACATAGCTAAGAACACTACATTAATTTAAGGCGCTTTAATTTGTAGTTTAAGCGCTACAAAGCCACAGACAGTTTTCTGCCCAAGACAACTTTCTCTATAATACAACTTTATCGACAAGTAACTCTATTGAGCACAGCTATGATGCGGAAAATAAAGTGTACGAAAAACCCCTCAACCCTCAAGTTCCAAAAATAACCAATTTATAACGATAATAAAGGGTAACGTTTTCAAGATCTATTCCTTTGAGCTAAAATTATTCGAATTATTTTTTAGCTTTATCTATTAAATAATATCGTTAAGCTTAACATATTCAACAAACAAAACAAGTTATTAAAAATAATTAACTAAATTTATTTGAATTTAGTTAATTAATTTCAAGATATTCAAAATTTAAATTCATTTTAACGTCCCTATTATTTCTATTTTTTTTCCCTTTATTAAAATTCCATTTTTAAAACTTTTAATAATTAACAAAACTAACAATGTAAACACTTTTTAAAAAAGAAACACAATTGAATTAACATTTTTCAGAAATAAAAAACACCAATATTCTTGTTTTTTTTTTTTTTATTTATCATAAAAACAAGAGTTTAATTAAAAACACAATATTAATAAAATATAATAATTAATGAATAATTACCATCGAATTAGTTGTTACACTCATTATTATTGTTTCTTGTAATTCCTTTCTCTGTAAGTGTTGTGTATACTGATTTTAAATGTGTAACTAAAGATAATTTTGATGATTTGTGATTTTATACTGACATTATCCCACTCTTTATTCTGGTTAGAGGTACTACTCTAAATTATTTAATTTTTAAAAAATGTGTAATGGTAAAAATAAAAACTTGTTAATTTGTTTTTGTAAAATACCTTTAAGGAGATGTAATCCATTGATTTGGTGATGATAATATTATTATTAAATATTTTTGTTTGATTATATTATGTATTTAATAATTATTTACTGTTGATTCACTTTCAATTTCTTATTATTTCGTTCACTTTTTTATTTATTTTTATATTATCAATAAACAATTAAATAATTTATGAAAATATTTTTCTTAACATTTTAATTAAAATTATTTTACACTTGTTAATTAAATTCTTTTGTTAAACGCCACGCGTGCTTGGCATTTATTATAAGAATTGCAAGGTGATAAATGAATACAAAGCTGAAGGCAATACTTATACGATCTTTGAAGATGATCTAGAAGATAATCGAAAACATAAAAATTCCTTAACTAGTCTATCATTAGCATTTTTATCAGCAATCAGATCACATTTTATTACTAATTCAGAGGCCATTGCTATTATTTTTAAATTTTTATATATTTTCAAAAAAAAGTCTATTATTTCCTAGAAATATAGAATAAAAATGACAATTTCTTCAATTATTTGCAACATTATTGCCCATCTATTCATATTTACAGTGCGAGATATAGTGAAAAATTTGGAATACATTCTTTATGCACTACACCCTACCAACCTTCCAGTTTTTTTAAGGCGAAATTCTTTAATAAAAAAAGGTTTTTGAGGCAAAAATGAAAAAGCCAGACCAGCCATTCGGGTCTAAGTGTTAGCCAGACTGTTGCAAATTCTCAAAGTGAGACTGACTCACTTACTCACTCACTGACTTATACAAATTCTAAGACACTTCTAGACATGCTACACAGATGCGATTTTATGCATTGGACGCGAACTTCAACTTTTTCTTTGCAACCCCGAGGAAAAATGAAAAAACATCCCCGAAAATTTCTTTTTTTCTGTTCTATACATGCTAGAAACATGAATTTTTCATTAGCCGTCCCCTAATAAAGTTAAAATAACAGAATACTTTGAAATATTTCATAAACCACAGCGCAGTCCCCCGAAAAATCGAAAATATCGTTTTTTCTGTTGTATACATACTAGAAGGATGGAATTCGGAATAACGTCAAATGAACAAAATACTTCCAAAAAATTGAATTATCCACATCGCAACCCCCCGAAAAATCAGGCTACACAGGTTGTCCAATTGTTCTTAGGCGAAATCTTGCCGAAATCTATTTTCACTACGGAAATTGTGCGGTTTTTTGACTATATCTCAATCATCGAAAATTTTGCTAGTGATTTCAATTTCTGATGATTATTTGAGTGAGATGAAATAATAATATTAAATTGTATTTAATTGCCGAAGAAGCTTTAAGCTATAAATTATAAATTCATGTGAAAGTATTTTTTTTGATTAATAGAAATAAATATTCTAATTGTAATAAAATAGTAAAAATGTATGAAAGCCGAACAAATAGATCTTAATATTATATCAAAATCACTTAACTCTATAGGCAAGATATTATTTAAATATAATCTTATTTTTAATTTCTTATTCTAAGTTTATTGTTTTCATCCCGAATAAATCAAAATTTTTACATATTAAGGTTCCACAAGTCGAAAATAACTTTTTTTAAAGTGTGTATTTTTGTGTGTCGTAAAATTTTAGTGGCAGGGTAACTCCCAAGCTACGTATTTTGACTTATTTACATGAAATCGACCGTATTTAGTTTTGCAATTAAATTAAGGCATAACAAAGGGTGGTTTTGACGGGGAGAAGGCAAAATTTGTTTCTAGTCCTCATGTCCTTATAGATTCTGAGATAATTTTTTCTAGAAAATATTTAACGCTACCTGATAATACAGTTGTTTTCCCTTTTTTGATTTTGAATTGATTAATATCTTTTTTTCAGAGAAGTCGAATAATCTATTAAATGACCGAACTTTACTGGATGACCGAACTTTACTCGGTATTTTTTGAGATAAAAAGACGCAAATTTTATCACTATTATAAGAACCGTTTAAAGTGTCTCCACACAAATATCAATTTGAATATCCCAGTAATGTACTTTATTTCGTTAACTATGATATGCACCAATAGATGTCAGGAAGAGTCATATTGTGCAGTTTATGTTTCAATTTTTCCCGAAAACACTGAAAAAACGACGTTTTTAAAAATAAAACCTAGCCAGATCGATTCTTTGCCTTAATAACTTCCTACATATTCCGACATCGTACATCGACATCGACATCGGCATATATATAATATATCTTCGGCGAACTGCCGAAGAGGAAAATGCTATTCTTTTTGTTCTGATGATTTAATATTGAAAAAATTTCTGCGAATGTAAGATGCCTAAAATTTCTGTAAATTTTGACGTCTATTAAATAGGATCGAACATTTGCAGAAATTTTTTCGATATTCAATCTTTAGTACGAAAGCAATAGCTCGACAATTCGGTAATAAAAGGGAAAGAAGATTTCTTTCAGTTATTGTTCAGTATTTTCTGGAAAAAAATTATTTCATGATGTAACAACTGACATACAAAGCCAAAAATATAGGCCTCAACACTAACGCCTTTATTGCAGTGGGCTCCTAAATTATTATCAGGAAAGAAAGTTACTGAGTATAGTCTCCAAAAGTCATATCCATCATGGATTGTTTAACTAAGATGTTATTATTACATTTTACATAATTTTTATGTTACAAATAATTTATTATGACTGTATGTATGTAAATTTTTAATGATAGATAATAATTATAAAGCATTAAAAGTAAATATAATGAATAATTAATTTGGTATAATAAAGTATACCTACGGATCATAAATAAAAGAACAAAACTATAGCTAATTCTACAGCTTCGCTCATCAATTTAAATACTTCACAAATTATATTAAAATCAGAATAGGAAATTATCATCAATTATATAAAATGAATTTTTATTTATTACTTGCGTGTACGTGAATATTAGATGCATAAATATGTGGTTGTAGGCGTAAAGAATTTCAGCTAATAGTTATTTGGCTTACAAGTTTTTTTTTTTGTAGCTCTGAGAATTTTGTAAACTAGTAAAATTGTAAAGACATTTGTCGTACAACAGTAAACCTTTTTGTATGCAGAACCTAGGGTGTGCACTTGCACTCCCCTGGCTTGCAGGAAAATACTCACAAGAGGATTAAAAATTCATTACTCTTCTCTTCACTTTTCCACCTCACTCCCATACGAAAAAATTCATATTACACCAATAATTAAACGTGTCGTCCTATTAAGTCAGTTGGTTAAGGCGTAACCAATTCCGTCCGCGGTATGCTTAGGGTAGCGGGTTCAATTCCCGCCGTCGCAACAAAATTAATTTAATTAATAGTTGTGATGGGCTGGTGTAGTACGTGGTATATGCATGAAAGAGGTGCACTCAGCCTCTGAAATTGAGGAGCTGATAAATGAAATTATCAGCAGAAAGGTGGTAAAACACATATATGGTATCACAATGGGCTCTGTAGCCTAAGTGTGTCCTTCGTGGACAGCCAAAATAACCTAACCTAACCTAATAATTAAACGTACAGTGGCTCAATTCGTCAAAAAAAACACTATTCCGATGCTTCTAGAAGTTTTTTTTCTGCTCTTTTTATCACAGTCCACGATTCACATGCATACAATAAAACAGCCCACACATAACACTTTAGCACGCCCAAGTCTTTGTTCTTTTAGAATTGTTTTTGTTTATCAGTAACTAACTGAATTTATTAATAGCTTTCTTTGCGTGGCATCATATTGGACATAGTTTTTCGAGTTGTTTTAATCGACAATTTAGATTCTAAGCGGTAAGATAAGAAACGGTATATCAAAGTCATGGTCAAAGGTGAATATTACCCTTCACAACTTTTGGTTTAAGTAATTAAGTAATTATCCATAGTTAGACGTGTTTTCGTTCGATTAAATGCAATAATGATATATTTTTAAGTAGGATTTCCTCCGAAAGCTGACAATTTTCGAAGTTTGATGAAAAATGTTAGTTTTTTTATGAGAAAGTGTTATCCTATCTCTTACCGTTTAGGATCTTAATTGCCGATTACAGAAACCCGAATAACTAGGTCCAATCTGATGTCGAAACATAAAGTCCCCCATCAAACTCTGCATCTTTGGTTTAAGCTCCCTGTATAAGAATGGGGGCCATCGACTGTAGTGGCCAGAAAAATTTTGCCGTTCATCCTCCGACATATTAACGGAAATGAATAACTTCTCAAATAAATAAAATGACAAAACGCAATAAAATTAATTCAAAATGTTTTCGAAAGTGTTTAAAAAAAAGCAAGAAAAAACTTTAAAAGTCTAAGAGAAATTATTATGAAATGCCTGATTATCATCAATATTAAATCTATCTGGATACAAAAAATAAATAAATGATTATAAAAAAAAGGAGATTTATTTATGTATTTTTTTCTAAATCTAATGTTACCTAAGTGTAACTTATATGTGTAGTTATATCAATAATATTTTATAACATTTAAATGACATTGGTATAGCTGCTGGGTAAGCTGAAAGGTAAGGTAATACACTTGATTCTTGAACGTTTATTTTTATAAGAATTTAATCTTGAATGTTATGCTCATACATTTTATATGCAACAAGTCTGTTTTAAAGTAGTTTTATTATAAATACTCTAGCGAAATTTTTTAAAAGTCATTACTTTAAATTTTAAAGTCATTACTTTAAATGCTATAAATAGAGACGTTTTTTTGGTCTTCGGTCTTCGGTATTGAACTTCGTGCTCCCTCTTTTTAAAAATTTCTCTTTTCTCCCCTTTTTTTTAGTCTGCGTAGTATTTCCTTGTTAAATTCGCAAGTGCTCTCGATAAACACAAGCATTGGTATTAGAGCAAGAAGCAACGTCAGAAAAAAGTTGATTTCAAGTCCAAAAAATTTAATTTTGGTCTATCACATCCAAATTTTGTTCAATTTTGATAAACCAAGCATGTAATCCTACTAAATTTGGGCTATGCTTTTCAAATTTGTGATCAAAACTAACCTAGCACTAATAGTTTTCAAGATTTTGTAGTCCTGGTACCGGAATTAAGCATATAAATGATTGCTAGCGAAAAACTGACATCACAGTTGAAAAGAATAACCCAAAATTAGTGGGTTTCAAAAAAAATTCCAATAAGATCGGATGAAATTTTCCTGTATTACCCAAAAAATCAAATTTTTCAACTTTATGACGTCATCAAAAACCAAAAAATTTAATTTTGCTCTATCACATCCAAATTTTATCCAATTTTGATAAACCAAGTATGTAATCCTACTAAATTTGGGTCATACTTTCAAAATTTGTGATCAAAACTAACCTAGCACTAATAGTTTTCAAGATTTTGTAGTCCTGGTACCGGAATTAAGCATATAAATGATTGCTAGCGAAAAACTGACATCACAGTTGAAAAAAATGGCCCAAAATTTGTGGGTTTCAAAAAAATTCCAATAAGATCGGATCAAATTTGCCTGTGTTATCAAAAAAATCGAATTTCGAACTTAATGACGTCATCAAAATCCAAAAAATTTATTTTTTCCTATCACATCTAAATTTTATCCAATTTTGATAAACCAGGTATGTAATCCTACTAAATTTGGGCCATATTTTTCGTATTTGATTAAAATTGCGCCTCTATTTCTGTTGCGCGGATGGGAAGGTGCCTTATTTGCCTCGCCCTATAGTTACAGACCTGAATTTAATAGTTAGTGTTTTTAAATTTTGTTATAGCTATTATAGAATAAAACAGCTTTAATTGTGTGGCTACAACATTTGTTATGTGGAAGTTGCAATTTATAATCATTTTACTTTCACTAAAATATTTAAAACTATTCACTGTATGCGATTTAGGTAATTTAATATCATAAAACTAACTGCGTTTATATTTACTTTTTTTTTAATTTTAATACAAATCCTGTGAGATGAATTACAATTACTGTTTTGTTTTGTGTGACTTCAGTGTTCCGTACCAAAATATACAATTCATAATGTACTTCTAGCAGTATTTAAAATCAGTACACGCATTTTTTACACAGAAAATATATATTTTATTAAGTATCGTTTTACCTAGAAATCGTCATCTACAAGGCAATTTAAAAATAGAAAAAAGTAGGTGCATATTATAAACAAGAAAATGGTATTCTGAATTCTTCATCTATTTCTTTTCGTGACGTACTTTTTGGTAGACTTTGTTTGTTTCATATGAACGTGGTTAATGATGACGCTTGACGTGGATCATATTATCTGCTAGAGAACAACTCTTCATCACAGGCATTTAAAAAAAAAAACTGAAATCGTAAAACATGATAAAGCTGCTTTTTTGAAGCTGCTTAGGGGGGAGGGGTTATAAAACTACCTTTTGCAAGCAAAAGTTGTGCCATCTTTATAAATCTCTCTTTATAAATCTCTCTATCGGCTCTTGCTTGGATTTAAAAAATTCTTCTCATGCCGACGGCATTTAGTGATTTTTTTTTTACGCAGGTCAAGCCAATAGTGACCAAGCCGATAGCCACCGGCCCACAGTGTACACAGTGGAGTATTTATACCAAATTTCCCGGCATGAGTCAGAAAACTCAACTTTCTTTTTTTGCTTTGAAAGTTGTTTTTTGGTGTAGTTAGATAACCACTACATCACAAACAGGTCACTTGAGGTACCACAACCTCGCCCCCCGGCTTGTTTTGCAAGCCGCAAGTTTCTATGAATATAATTAAATATTTGTGGTTCATATATCCTGTTAAAAAAGGTAAATGAAATTATCAACGAAAAGGTGGTAAAACACATAGATGGTATCACAATGGGCTCTATGGTCTAGTATCTCCTTCGTGGACAGCCAATATAACCTAACCTAACCTAAAATGTCATCATTATCAAATTTAGGCTTCTTGACCAGAATACCGTGTTTAATGTGTAATAATTTTGCCTAGTTCAAATATATTCGCTGAAAAACAGCTCTGAAATCTTTACAACACTTTAAACAATCGACGCGACATCACTTGATCGTTGCGCTGTTTTTTATATGTGCAATCTAGATTATAGTAGATGGCCAAGTCCATTCACTTTATATTAACAAACATTGAACTTAGAATGTTATTTTATATAAACAGCCTTATAGTAGGTGTTTGTATAATACGAACTCCAATAAAACTTCATTTTATCTTTCTTTCTCTTTTCAATCAATTCCTCATTACTCCATGATTACAGTGTACTATAAACAACTGACAATATTCTTCCAACAAGTTCGATGCATAATTAATGGCTTTTTTATTTATCTTCTGTTGGAATCTACATCAAAAGTTGATTCCTTTACTTAATTAGACCACCCTGCTTTGAGTTCCAACACTCTCATCGACGCAAATGGCGGTGGTTAGAGATTTTCGTTACTTATTTCATATTTAGCCCACTGTATATGTAAGTCAAACAAAACTAGCTCCTCAGTAATGCAATTCTAATCTGCGCATCGACGACTTCGTAGTGGCAGTGGTCCAAGTCCAATATAGGGGCAGGCTGAGTGGCAAGAGTGGCTGGGAAGTTTAAGCTTCTCTGGCTCATTGCTTTTGGTTTCAACTCCCATAATAGCTAAGATTAGTGGGCACTAAAGCTCTGCAAACTTCTACGAGGTGTGTAGATGCATCTAATCTACTCAACTCGGTTGGCGGTAATTCAGAGCTGCAAGTGCTGTTAGATAGGGTGCAAACCTCACCAAGGTAACGGTCTCGACATGCTAGGGACTTTGGTAGTCAAGATAGAAGACATACTAGAACTTTTGGCGCGCTAACTGGGCGTAATGAGGGGGTCTGGTTTGGCGATGCTTGTCACTGTCTGGCCAACCCAACCCAACCCAATTGGGTTGTATCCGAAGGGATTCCAGGTATCTCACGTACGAGAAATACCAAATAACTGTAATCTCCGTGTTTTGTTCAAAGTGGACAAAAGAGAAATCATTTACACTATGAATCAGGTGGATTGGCCTTTACATTCGCCTTCAAAATAATCATTAAGCCACTAAAATTTCATTAGCAACGGTTTATTTCAGAAGAAAAATACCCCACCAATCTTTTTACTGCCGTATGTAAACGTTAAAAAAGTATCACGAAATAATTCGGTGTGGAGTGTTTTCAAGAACCACCTCATACATATTCCTTCATAATTTGGTGTCAGGAAATCTTATATCTGGAATAAGGGAAAATCTTAAAGGCAATAACATTGGCAAGTTTTTCAAATAACAAAACTAAATTTCTGCATTTAATTGCTCTTTCTATCTCAACACATTATACCATTTAACATATGAGGGTGAAACTGTACACTTCAAAAACGCAAATTAGGTAATTTCATTTGTTCATTCAGAAAGAATCGAAAATCGAGTTTAAATTAAATACACAATTATTGTATAATTAACTGACCATAATATAGAGATGATAAATGATATCTCCTAATATCTCATTTAATTATTCAATCTTTCAATTAATCATCGGCAATAAAAAAAAAAAATTAATTTTTCTAAGTAGGTACGCTAAACATCTCATATGTCAATTTTTTTTCTATTTTAAATACCTTAATTTGAAAGTACTTGAAAGTAATTACCATAGACAACTAATTATAATATAGATAAGAAACTTGAACTGTTTTTACCATGTGAGTTCCAAAAACTTATCACTCTGTTCAACAGATTTCACTACTGTAGATCAAGTTCTTAATTTATACAGTATAGGCAATGAATATTACAAAAACGTTGTATGTATCACATAAACTTTCTAAATTTCTACAATCATTTTGATCATAGTTGCCTGGTCAAATTTGACAGACTAATACAAAAATATTATCTGAAATAGTGTCAAATAAAATATTAATTAAAAATTAAATAAATATTAAGATGGTTTTTCATTGTTGTGTGAAAGGTTGTGTAAAAACACAAAAGGATATTAGTTTACATGTGATTCCTAAGAATTTTGAGGTAAGTACAAAAATTGTTAACTTGGATAGAAATATTCTTGAAAGACTTATTTTTCAGAAGTTTAAAAATTGGACAATAGCGATTGGTCGAACGGACATCGAATACTCGAAACGTGAAAACTATCGTGTCTGCGATTTACATTTCGCCGACGAAACTCCAGGCTTCAACAGGAAAATTGCGAACTAACTTAAAGCATAATGCTTTTCTTAGCCTCCACTTAAGTTGTAAGTTAAAATCCTTATGTAACTAACGTATGTTTAATTTATTATTGTATGTAGGTCTTATAGAGGAACCACGAATGTAGACACAATTTGATTATAAGGTAATTTTTATTTATTTTAGGTTCACAATTTTTACATGCAGAGACCTCGAACATAAATTTGAACAAAACTGCATCAAAACGACCTGGTGAGTGAATTTAATTGTTAGATACTAACAATTATAATTTAAAAAGTAAATATAAAAATATAGTTATGAGAATAAAAATAAAACCTAAAGAGATATTAAATATTCATTAATGAATTTTTTAACTTATTATGTCTACTGAATAAATCGCCATGAAACACAAGTTTATTTCCTTAAACGCTTGGAAAATTTAGCTTTTATTAGCGTTTATTTTAAAGGAGAACTTTTGATATCGAACCATCATCCAATTCTGTATGATTTTTCATGAGAAGGCATATTTTGTGCTCATTTACAATCTGTTTGGATTCAATTATACTTTATTAAATCACATAAAATGGAATTGTTATTGAAATTTAGGAGCTTTTGTACTTTTTCACTATTTGACACCTAAAATCATAATATTATGTATATAGAACATGAGTTTTTTAATTGTTGTTCAAAAAATTTTTAATTAATTTTTATCAATAACGGCAAATTTAAATGAAATCAATTTTTAGGATCGCCTATTGCTTCTACGAGTCGAAAGATTATGGCCATAAATATCGAAGAAGAACAAATTCGACCTGCGTTTCAAATAGGTTTGTTGCCAACCTTGTTTCTTTTTTTTATATTTTATCAAAAATCTATATTTTATTTTCATAGATTTGAAGAAAAAAATGTATTTACTAAAAGAAGGAAATGTGAGAAGGGTGAAAGAACTATCGAAAACAGCAAGAAAATATTACCATATTGCGAAAGATATGTTAAAACTTGCTCGAAAGTTGAAAGATAAAAATGAAACATATCTTAAAAGATTGGAAAATGCAAACACGGATGCAAACAATTATTAGTTTTAATTTTAGATGTAAGAAACACGATTTAAAATTTTTATTTGTAAATAGAATATTTTTATTTTATACAAAGGTGTGGGTTCGGAATGTAAATAATATTTTGAGGGGAATAGATTTAAGATTTGCTACTGATAGGATTAAAAAATTAGCTTTACGTAAATATAAGAAATATAAAATTAGACATAAAAGTATAAACAAAAATAAAAGATTAGTTGTTTAATAAATTTATTTTATAATTTAAAAGCGTTTTTTTTTCTTTAAAATATTTAATTATTTTTTGTTTTACTGTTTTAAGCACATGATTTGGAAAAAAGATATTTGATAGCATTTCAAATAAAAATTTGATACCAAAACATGTTCTAAAACAGTAAAACAAAAAAAAAGTAAAAATTTAAATTGTATTTAGAATTTGGCATTGAGTATTTTAAAAAAGGCGGTCAATTGATTGAAGCGCTGTCTGGTGAACAGAGTGAGAACTAAATCTCAAGTTTCCTTGGTGATGATAGAGATGCCTATCTATAGTATAATATAAATATTTATTATCTATGGTAATTACTTTCAAATATATTTAATTATTAATTTTTTTTTTATGACTATTTGTTAATAAAATAGGTAAATGGTCTGAAGAAAATAATTTTCTCTATTATTTTTATTTCATAGATTCACAGTATATTTTTATATTCGATAATTTTTCGGTCCGTAGATTATTAAACAGTTTCCATGAACTAACTTCGAAAATATATCAATGTCTCTACAAATATATCAGAGTAACATAAAATTTTTTAAATTCTAGGAAAGCATTTGAAATTTCTTTTGAAACATTGTTTTGATTTCGATTTAAAGGAAAGATCCCAAAAGAAAGAAAACCATGATCAGATCGAAGACACATCTTCTTATGGACGATTCTGTTTTTAATGGACATTATTATTCTATTTTATTTTAAAAATGAAAGCCTGGGAGGATTCAGAAAGCCATCTCTGACGCAAGGCAATATATTAAGATTCGACCCTATTTATCTTAAAATATGTGACCCATCACCGTGTATGACTATGAAGAGAGCCTTTTTGAAGCAAATGATCCAATTATCCGAAGATAGCAATTCGTTTCAAAAACTGTGGAATAGAAACTGAAAAAAATTCGTCTTTAGCAATAGTATCTTTTATCAATCTAGCTTTCCTTGTTTTAAGAGTCGCTGGACTTAACGACTTAACTTAATCCAATTCTATTGAACTTAATTGAATCCAATTCTATTGAAATTCTATCAAAATTTTGGGCAAGCGAAATCAATTGTAACTTTTTTATTTCTAAGATAAAAATCAAAGTATTTTTTTTTATGATTTTTACGTGCAATTATGTGTTCACTAATGTTTCTAATAAATAATATTAAAATTCATAATAGCCCGTCAAAAATAAAAATTATAGTTTCACGTCGGTATATACGTAATAAGACCTAAGTGAAGATTATGATCAATTTTTGAATCAATCAATTTATAAATTTTTTATATAGTGTTCGAAGTTTGCATTAGGAATTAGTTAATTACGGCAATTTTTTGAAAGTGTGAAACTGAAATACTTTAGAAATAATTTTTAACGAAAACAGATTATCTGAAAATAAATTATACTAAAATAAATTTCTTTGTGTGTAATTTCGCTTTTTGAAAAAGACCAAGAATTCTACTTTACATCTCTTACTAACTATCAATATTAATTTTTCAGTTCTAATCTTCGAAAGAAAATTCAACTTCGAGGCAGTGATATTATTTTTGGTTACAATTTATGAAGTCCAATTAATTCAGGACAATTAATCAATTAATTGTCCTTTTCTATTTTTTTGTTGAAAAATTCATATCTATTCTTTGAAGGGTTTAGGAGAAATTAACTATCAAAGTTAGCATTTTTTTTACCAAAAAAGGGCCGGGCCCATTTCTCATAAAGCGTACAGAAAATCGATATGAATTTTTCTCAAAAGACGTATTCTAAGCATTTTTTTTTCGATATCTCTAACCATCTCTGACGCTAGACAAAATATTAAGAATCGTCCCTTTTTGTCAATTTGTAGTAAACTGAGTTTAAAGTTCTGATTTCGGTTAAGTATCTTAAATCTATACATGTAATAGTTGCCAGATTAACAGAACAGCCTGAGCTCTAAAAAGGAAATCGTTATAGCAATAAGAACTGCTTTCAAATATAAAAAAAAAATGAATTCTAATCATTTAATTTATCTGTCGCCTGTGTAATGATTAAAAATTGATTACTCTCGCTAAAATTATACACATAAGTAATGAAATTAAATTTGATCTTGTCCCTTGCTTGCTACATTTACTCAATGGTCTTGACTTTCCTGCAAGTGTCTTTATTATTTATAAAAATATCACTTAGGTATAAATTTTTTTTTTTTAAGATCGATATCAAAGTTATATAGCTATTCAAAAAGGAAAGGAAACAATTGTTTGTACAAGCATATAAAGTGAGGCGAAAATGGATATACAGTTACACGAAGTAATATTTCTTTTATTATTCGTCATTGATTTGTTTCGTTTTATGGATCAATCGATTTGTAAACTATTTGACCCTGTGAATGATCCAAATCAACATTGATGTATAACTACCTGACCTGGTGAACTTCGTTCTACCTAACAGTCAATGAATGTCGTGTTCGCTGGGCACTTTCAGCTTTAAAAACAAAGACTACCGCGCTATAGTTTTCACTTGGCTCCCCTTCTTGTTCACAATTTTATGGGTTTTTTTTTGTGTGTTAAAGCCTAACTTATAAAAAAATGAAATATAGAAATTTTATTTGCTTGCCTTAAGAGGTTCAAATAACATACCAAAAATGCAGCACTACATCGCCTTCTGGTCGCCATTTGTACTGGTTTTCGAAAATTATAAAAGTATTATCTAGTTTTTTCTTCAATAGTTTTTGCTCACTGGTTAAAGCTACCTTCAAACTTCTATCTCTCTATTTTTTATATTCTTGGAGAAAATGGAAGGAAAGTTTTGTCCCAATTTTCCCCCTGACGAGAAAACAATGATGTTTACAGAAAATTTTTGTGTATAAAGAAAATAATACTTAAACTGTATATCCACTTACGGCCCACTGGGTATAATCAGTTCACAATTAATTTAATTCACTATACTATACCTAGTAATTTAAGATAATTAAATTGTAGCATAAAGTTTTGTAATTTAAGTATATTTTATAAATAATAAGATTGTACTTATTTAATTTTATTTTTACCGATATGAATTGTAACACAAAAATTTACTTTCAATAAAAACAATTCTTTGTGATTCGGAAATTATATGAATTACACATTTACAGAGCTGGATTAGGTCATCTTCTGAATGACAATTGATTCAGCTATATAGAAAGGTGGATTGTTTAACAAAAACGGTAGGTAATTTAATTTTCTACAATAAAGCTTATTACCATTTTTGGTCTAAGTGCACGGTTATTTGGAGATATAGCCAAAAACGGTTTTCTATAAAATGGAGGCACACTCTCCACTTACTTTTGTAAGAATTTTGTGCATTTACTTTCAGTACTTGATACTGAACCTATTTAAATTTAAAAAAATAACTCCTGTAATTTAGTGCATTATGGGCAAGAGTAAGTAGCTTCTGTAATAGTGTGGTGTTAAGAATTACCACACACATACAAGAACAAATGTAATCTAGACAATTCTAAAAAGAAATAAACAATATCGTTTTATTTTATGTAAACAAAGATGTAAAACATATACAATACATGCAATAGAACATACGTGGCAGTTCTAGAATTTGCTAGACTGTTGATTGTAACTACAAAAACGGAGCATGGTGTGCGATACCGTCAGATAACAATACGAGAGAACACGATAAGTTAGATTTCAATACACACTCGTTAAGTTAGATGAAGTTATGAGTCTATGAAATGGAGCCCTGTATCTTTCTTATGATTATAGTAAGACAAATAACTACAATAAAAATGGACATAAAATTTTCATATATATAATATGACTATAACATATATAAAATTAAATTTTAATAATAATAGATATCTCAAGAAAAAGTAGGAACTAATGTGAATGTTAAATAAATAATAATAATAATAATGATATGTCGATTATAAATAATTAAATAACCAACCAACTTGGTTATAATTTTTTTTTGTATTTATTTTATTAATTTCTTTCGCTTTGATTTATATATATATATATGTAACAATATATTTAATTTTTTTTTATACTAAGTATTTCAAAAATAATTTATTCTAAACTAGCTGTGAACTACCCGCTTTGCTGGGCAACATCCCCACTTGCACCCCTCCCTCCACATTTCCTTGCGTGGGATAACAGTTTTGTAATGTACACGTCATGCTCTTTTATTTGATACCCCACTTAGGTATATTTGTAAATATTCGATAATTCCAATGACAAATTCGATACAAATTATACACTTTCGCGAAGATCAAGGCTTCAATTTGTTTATTGTCTCTATAAAACGGTAAAATACCATCGCAGCGTCTTAGATTTCAAAACATTCATTTTTTAAGCACTTTGTAATATTTAATATAAAATATTATAGAATTTTACAAAAAAAAAAAACCAGATAGGAGAATGCTCTTTAATGCATTACTTACTGCCATTGACTTTTATGTTTCCCACTCTAATATATTTACAAAAAATTTTGAAAGGTAATGTGTTATTAATATTTTAATAATAAATAAGTTATTCTAAATTTTTATCTTATTGGAAACTGTTCATTCTTAGTTGAAAATCAGATTTTAATATTTAACGAAATAAACAAGCAAGCATCTCTATATATTATAAATGCGAAAGTAAGCATGTTTGTTTGTTTGTTACGCTTTCACGCGTTTTTAATGAAACTGTGCAGCAATATAGCTCTACAGTCAGATTCATAAAATATCTCGAAAATTACTCATTTAATGGTCAAATAAACACGATTTTTGTAATTTTCGGGTCAAAATTACCTTATAAACTTAGTTTTATTCAAATCGGAAACAAAAACTTTTTTTACAATTTTTGCAATTTGTAAAAATCGAAAAAATCATAAAAAATTCAAAAAAACACAATTTTTGTAATTTTTGTTTGGGTTGGGTTGGGTTGGGTTAGGTTGGGTTAGGTTGGGTTAGGTTGGGTTAGGTTGGGTTAGGCTGGGTTAGGCTGGGTTAGGCTGGGTTAGGCTGGGTTAGGCTGGGTTAGGTTGGGTTGGGTTGAGTGTGGGTGTGGGTGTGGGTGTGGGTGTGGGTGTGGGTGTGGGTGTGGGTGTGGGTGTGGGTGTGGGTGTGGGAGTGGGAGTGGGAGTGGGAGTGGGAGTGGGAGTGGGAGTGGGAGTGGGAGTGGGAGTGGGAGTGGGAGTGGGAGTGGGAGTGGGAGTGGGAGTGGGAGTGGGAGTGGGAGTGGGAGTGGGAGTGGGAGTGGGAGTGGGAGTGGGAGTGGGAGTGGGTCGAGTTAGGTTTTTTTTCAATTTTATTGATCTGTATATATAAAAATAAATTGCTGTGCGTTAGTCTCGCTAAAACTCAAAAACGGCTGGACCGATTGTCCAAATTTTTTTTTTGTTTTGTTCGCTATAGTTCTGGGATGGTTTAGAAAAAAAAATAAACAGAGCTGATATTAGAGTCATCGTAGAGTTACTCACAGGGCATGATAACCTGAACAAGTTCCAACATCAGATAGGAAAGACTATCTCCCGCGTGTGACAGATGCGGAGAAAATTCAGAAGAAACATCGATCCACTTTCTCTGTTACTGCTCGGCGCATTGGTTTGGCTGTTGATTTAGGGGCTTACTCCAGGACTGCCAGATGGAATAATTGGATACAAAAAGGGAATAATTTTGTAATTCTCTGTATTCAGCTTGCATTATATTATTAATTGATCTTTTCTTAATGTGCCGGAACGACATGAATAATTATCTTTTGAATTTGTAAGATTTTAATTTATTATAAATTTTATTTTTAAATACAATTAAAATGTAAACATTTTAATACATTTTTTTTCTCATTTCGTATTTTTATTTATTTTTATCAAACAAATAGCATTATGGGAAAGAGCTTCAAGCATAAAGCTTGTCCCAGTTTAATCACTTTATCCAGTTTAGTGAGGGTATGGGTAAGTATCCTTATTTACTTTCTTCGAAGGCTTTTGGAAAGGCTTTCGAAGGCTTTTTTGCTTGGTTCTATCTCGAAGATGCATGTAAAATTTAAACTTATGAATTTGCAGATCTGAAAACCAATATTGACAAACTTTAAAAGATTCCTTCCAATACTTATCATATCTCACTGACCGAAGAAAATAATATTTTAATACTCCTGTAGAATTCAGAAATTTTTAGACAAATAAATTTTATATTCTTACATAATATGTTATGGCTAAAGGCAAAATGCAAATATATTAATTCATATAATTTATAAATGATTGTAACCGGTAGGAGATAATTTGTATATATGTTTTTTTAGTTCCGGTTTTAATAAAAAGTGTATTTTTATGTTAGTTGATGGTATGTGATCTCTGTTTAAGGTAAAATGTCCGTAGATTCACTTCTTTACAGAATGAAATGAAACTTTGAGTAAACCTTTTTTTTTTCTCAACAGAATTTATTAACTGTTATTCCTATATTACAAGGACCTTAACCAATACAATTTTCAGTAAAGATATTAAGAATAACCGCCGCCATGAGAATTGCCAAATTCTAAATTCTTTTCTTTTCAAAAACAATTCATTAATGTGTTTCAATACCAAAACGACAGTGTTACCAAAAAAAAAATGAAATTTTCTGTGTCAATTAATGAGTATCTAATACGCCTTCTATATAAATTTCGAGTGGATTATCTGTACGATTTACGAGAAATTACTTAACAGCCCTTTTTATATGAAAAAATCGTAATAATTGTTGATTTTTTAGTCAAATAGTGCTTTTAAAATGATCCCATTTGCATAAAAAACTTTTATTAATATTTCTCAAGTTTTAAGCTTTAAAATCTTACCTTGCTTATCTTGTATAAAAAATCAACACAAAAAACAATTTCTAAATATGCAGCTTTGTGCGTATAATTCAGGTATACATACAATGTCTAAGTATTATGTATACAATAATATGTCTGATATGACAAATAGTGTTTGAGAGTATTTTTATTACCTTGACTATAACGGACATTCTACCTTAATTCACATAATATATAAATAAAAAAGAAACCATGTTACCTATGGTGTATAAAATATAATGGTTTTTTTTTTGTTTAGTTTTGGTAATTAAGTTTTATGTATAAGTAAATTATAGCAGAATTAAATCAAATTTTCCATGAAGTTTTTTCCTCATATACTGTTCAAAGTTTATTGAATTGAATGTATTGAAATGTTTTTATGAAAAAATCCCTATCTCTATAAATTATTAATGCGAAAGTAAGGATATTTGTTTGTTTGTTTGTTACGCAAAAACAGTTTTTGAATTAACTGTTTACAACATTTTAAACCAAAACTAATCATCCTATCATCTCCTTCACTTTTTATCAATCCCTTACGTAATCTCCACTCAATTTGCAGTTCATTGCGGTTTAAAACTTTTTTTTTTTTTAAATGTAATATGGAACGTGCAATTTTTAGATATTGATCTGGACCTTGTAACCTTTCAGGTACTTTCTCCTATTATGGCTATCAAATAAATTATATAAAATGAATTTATTGATTAAAATTTAGATTGCCAGACATCGGGGTGTAAAACTATAAATTTTAAATTAAAATTTAATAAATAAATTGATTTAGTCTGTTGATAGTTTATAGATAAATTGATTAAATCTGTTTTTTTATATATCCGGGCAAATTCTGTAGGATATAAATTATGTTTAACGTAAAATTTTATGGTGATAAAAACACCAATCAGCTGGCTATTAGCCCTTAATCTTTAAAAGTTCTTAAGATATTAAGATATGGATTTTTAAAATTTTCAAGAAAATAATAAATAATGGCATAGCAAGTTTAAAGTTCTCAAAAAGAAAATAAAAATTAGTGGGCTTAAAAGTCATGGGCTCAAAGGGGATATCTTAAAAAGAGCCAATCTTAGATGGAGGGAGGAACGTACTTGTGGTACTGCAAGACAGATATGGTCTGAGTACAATCGCAGGCGTTCCGAAGATCTTATATTACTTCCAAGGGCCTCTGTTCGCAAAGTTGTTGCGGCTTTTACAGGACACTTGGGCGGCAGGCATGCTGAACGCCTGGGCCTGGTAGTGTATCACGACTACTGCAGGAGCTGTCACAGTGGTGACGAGGAAGAGACAATGTCTCATCTTCTCTGTCACCGCCCAACTCTTGTCATGTGGAGATAGACTTACTTGAGCCAGCCTCTCTTTGACGACCTCTCCGACCTGGAATCCTTCGACGTCAAAGCTCTCCTGCTGTTCTTAAACAGCTCCAAATGGTTCATGGAGTAGTGGCCGGGGATGGGCCAACCCTTTTTCGGTATCACAGCGGACCCTATGGTCTAAGTGTGTCCCACCCCAGGACAGCCACTCTAACCTAACCTCACCTATATGTGATAGAGCGCTATAAAGACCTTTCTGAGACACTCTGTATAAATCAACACTCTACGAATAAAATAAATTATTGTCATCTTATTACAAACTGCGGCCCATAATTATTACCTAGCTAATGAAAGATGACTGACGTATAATAAGCATTGCTTATATCATTTATATATATATAGACATCTATAAATCCGGAAATGTCATACATATAGATAGTTAAATTCTGTATGCAGCAGAATATTAAATTCTGCATAATAATCATTTTACCAGAATAAAAAAAAAATTATAGAAAGTTAAAATAGATTATTTAGATGCAATTAAAATAACTTTAATTATATTACTTATACCTTCCAAACTTAAAACATATTAAGTTTTTTTAAATAATTAGTTTTTGCAATTAATTAACTTTTTTGTGTGTAATAACGCCGATAATAAAATCGTATTGATTATATATACAGACAGATTAATCGTTTAAAAAAAAAATTAATCGTTTTGCAATTTATTTAGAATGCTCATAAAATGCTTTGAGAGGATGTGAAGTAAGTGATACTTCAAAAATATCTAATCATCGTTTTATGGTGTGTTTATCAAAGTGTCATCCACTCATCCGGATCAAGTGATTTTTTTTTTAATAAACAATGGTTCGAGTGTATTTTTTTTCAATTTTCTTTAATTAAGATTACTAGACAAGATATTTGTCAATATTTAGTTTACACTGTATGTATCATATTAAAAACATCAATTATAATCGCGAGACCATTATGTAAATAAATATCGTATACATGATTAAAAGTAAACAAAAAGTAATAAAATTTTACAAGTCAGATAAAAGGGAGGTTTAAGGTAGACAAAAACCTTTGGACTTGATGATTTTTTGGTATATTTTATGGAAAATTCACCACGAAAAAGATTTTTCTGCTTCGAGCTACTCTAGTTACTCTACCAGGACCGTGCACACAGAAGGGGACGTTTGTATCTCTTTCTCAACAAAATAAAAACTTTTGATGAAGACTCTTGTGCTCAACTTTTTGAACTATTCTTTTCAATTTTACAAAATCATATCTGGACCTACGAAGTCAGCGAATTGTTTCACGTTCTGGCAGATTTACCTATGAAAACAGTGACGAATGAACGTTCCTTTTCAACTTTGCGTCATCTCAAAACATAGTTTAATCGGTAAAATTCGTCGTTGAGTCAAATAAACAGAAAAGTTCGAAAAATTTCACTTTCCACAACGCAACCCCTTGGAAAATCGGAAAAAAGGTTTTTTTCTGGTAATTTAACTTCATTTTGAGTCGATTGGTGAAAACCTCATCTTGCTAACACATATAGCACAGAAAATCGTTACTATGGTTTTTTTCCCAAAAGTACCCTGAACACTTTTTAAAATTTTACGCATTTTTAATTCGAAAACTGGAGGGTTTAGAAATAAATGGCATTTCTGTTAATTTTGACCCCAATTATATGATAAAATTTGTTCCGAAACGATTCGGTCAATTTATTCGAAAAAAAAAATAGTAGCAATATCCTACCGAGTTACCCACCGGCAACATTCACTTTTACAATCAAGAGCATTTTGAAACTTGATCCTGCAAAAATTTTCCGTTCGAAAATTATTCATTCTCAAAGACGAGTTTTATTATTTCCTATACCACGATTATTGAGGGTACGATTTATATCACTAACTCTCGTACTAACCTTTTTTAACAATCTAAAAAAAAAACCAATTTTTTTCTAAATTTAGAAAAATATATTGCCGTAATTTAAATTAAATAATTTTTCCTGTTCTCATGTGAGTAAAGTTTTTTGTATGACGACACTCACAGGATAAATTACTACCGGTTTCTTATAAGAATACCCATACATCCGTCCGGATATCGGATATTGTATTTTTAATATCCGATCATAGATCATTTCAATAACTTAATTAAAATGTAATAGCTAATTACGACAATTGATAGTGAAAACTATTAACTTGTGATAAAATTTATATGAATAATTTATTTTCCGCTTAATCGCAGGCTCGAAAAATAAGCTGAGAAGAATTTTTCAAGGTTTTTTTATGGTACTTTAAAAAATGGGCGATATACTTTTTTCCAATAACTCGAAAAATATTGAGACTTTTCGAATTCCTATATCGATTTCCCGTTATCATTTTCAGCATAAATTGTCACACCCCTTGGACAGGATCGTACTAATTTTTGTTTTTAACTTCTTTAAGTTAGCTTCAAACAATGCAGTCAAGATTCATAGACTTTCCCTGGATTCGAAAATTTTAAGATATTTATACCTTACGGCGCCTCTCTGTTATAGATGTTTTTCCAGTTTATTTGCTTGCGAACGGGAAAGAAATATAGCTATTATTTATTTAATAGTCTTATGGTGCATAGAATACCATAAAAATTAATGATAGATATTTATTTATAAATTTAATTAGCTAAATTAAATCCGGTAATTTTGATGAACTAAAAATGCATATCAAAAATTAGACAAATAACCGATGCAGACAGTTTTAAATTAAACAGTCGTTAACCTTCTGCAAAAATTTAGCCAAATATTTTATATAAAATACATGAATTTATTTAAAGATAAGATCAATTCTTTTGCAAAATATTATATTATTCGCTATGATAATTATTTTAGAGAAATGTTTGCATTATTTTTTATAATAAAATTCTAAAATTCTTTAAGGTAATTATGTAGAAATACAATTTTAACTACTTTTAGAATTAAAATATCCAAAAATTTACATGGTAGTGTGAATGAGAAGTCGGCGTTTTCGTCGATCAAAATGTCAAGTGGTATAGAGTTTTATTTGGTGACTATTTTTAACGAGTTCTATCGTTTAATTTTTTTGAGGGGTGGTGGTAGGCCTGAATTTATATATTGGGCCACATAGGCCATTGCCCTGGACGGCAAATTGATTGAAAGGTCAAAATATTTTTGTGTATACATTTAAATTTTATCTTAGACATGGCGAAATATGTTGAAGACGTTGAAAAAATTTTTGGATCTAAGCAAACAAACCACACCCAGTGTCACATAGTTTGTCTGTTCAAAATAATATAATCCAAATCAATCCTCTTATATTTTTCAAAAATCCCTATCTTAGTTGAATATTATTAAATAAAATTTACTAATATCTTCTGATTATCATTGGCTACTGGTTATCGAATGATAGTCAGTGAATAAAAAAATTTATCAATTTTTGTCATACCTGTAGCTCCCAAATTAGGGCTCAGATCCAAATTTGAAAAAGAGTTTTTTTGTTGCTCTTGATGAGCTTATTTTGGGAAGTTAGGTTTCTGCAGTTAATAACAGAACACGTTGTATAACAGGGTATATAACAAGAATACTAATAGAAACAAGTGAAAACAAACAATTGACTGAGTTAATTGTTGAAACACCATGCATAGTCAGTGTTGATTTCTTTATCACATTACACATACAAACATGTGACACACACATAACTGATAATTAAGTATAGTACATATTATAAAATTTCCGCCTAATTGGCGCCCTCACGGGTCAACAGTGATGTTTACGAAAAAATGTTTCAAACCAAAGTTGTTTAATTTTTGATAAGGAACATTTTTTACATTTAAACTTTTGTTCTATCTCTAACGGTTGACAAGATTTTTTCGTCCTGAGTACGCTGTATTTCAGCTCGATATCTTTTTTCGTTTTTGAGTTATCGTGTCCACAGACGGACGGACGAACAACCGGAAATGGACTAATCAGGTGATTTTATGAACACCTATGACAAAATTTTTTTTCCTAGCATCATTATTTTTAAGCGTTACAAACTTGGGACTAAACTTAATATACTGTGTATATTTCATATATACATGGTATAAAAATATGACTAACAAGAAAAAAATTAAAACCAGTTTAAAAAACAAATTATACATGAACTCTTCTTCTCAAAAAGCAGAATATATTATTAATGAATTCCATATCATAATACTTTAGATATTTGTGCGACGACTTCCAATAAATTTTCTTTTAATATCGTACATTCAACAAGTAATTTCCGTCTCTTTAAAAATCATAAAAAATGAAAGTTTAAGTACATTAGAATATTAAAATTTACTAAAAATATTTAATTTAAATCAATATTCAATAACACACACACTCAATATAATTTTTTATTTTTTATATTAAACATCATAAATAATTCTAAATTTATTTAATTGTATTTTAATTTTTTACACTTCCAAAATTCCATGAATATATAAAATCACCTGCAAGCGTTATTTTCTAATGATATCATAAATATAGAGATGATATTAGATTACAAATCTTATGTAATCAAAAAAAAAAAATGTTTAGAATTATTAACAGTACCTTTACAGGGTGTCTTTTTAAATTTGATATTTTCTTGAAACTGGATAAATAAATTTAATCGAGAAAAATGCTTCAAATGAAAAATGTTAGTTTCAAAGGCATCCATCTTATACCGGCATCAAATTCGATCTAAGTTTTCAGATTCAATTAAAACCCCCACTCTAATTCATAGCTGACAAACATTAAATGAACGCTTCAAATTAGAAAGTTATTCTTTATAAATACGTAAACACTTTTTGTTTGAGACATTTTTTTTTGTAAGCCGAATAGTTTAGGTAGTAATTGATCAGCAAAAATATAGCTTTTTGTGTATTTGTTTGAATCAATTTGAACAAAAATAGTCTTTGTATAGAAACGCAAATCATTTTTATTGGATTTATTGGAAAATTTTTTTCGAAGATTGCCTAGATTTCGAATAATTATACGAAAAAAACCATTTTGAGTTTAACTTTTCAAACCTTTTTTTGTCAAAACTGTACGGTTTTGAACAAAAATAACAATAAAAATAATAATAATGGGGTTTAACCTCCGTTTCTCTGACATATACGCCTATAACAGAGGCAACCCACATCATTATTTGTTAATCTTTATTTATTTTAATTACAAACATATTTACAATTACATTTTGATGTGAGTGCGGAGTCGGTTACTTCGTTTTTATCCAAGCGACGACAATGTGATCAATTCTGCACTCCCATTAATTATAAATTGTTCACACTGCCGCTGCCTAGATTCGAACCCGTAACCTAAGTCTGAATGGACAAACAGACAAAGACAAACGCCTTAGACCGCTCGGCCACCTCGCTCGGTGTGTTCATCTATCGGTTACCTATAATGGAATAGAATAAGTTTTTCATTGAGCTTGAAAACCTAGGTCAAGTTTATTGTCTGGGTAAGATATGCTCCTACATTTTTTTGCTTGAAGAAGACACAACTTTAAAAAGACACTTTCTAGATACAATACTAGGAATAAAATCAATTTAATTTATTTCAAATACAAGAAGACACAGAATCAAATACAATTTTGAGTATAGATGTTAAGAATAACCGGCCCCTTGAGAATTACTAAATTAAAAATTATTTGCTAACAACAGTTTAATCAATTAACCGCACTGTTAATTATAATTAACAAACTGCCAAGACCGGGACTTGAACTCACAAACCTCCTAGTCAGTCACTGCCACAGCTTTCTTGGCCTCTTGGCACTGCTTATTATAAACACTCTGTATATTACGGTATAACAATTGTTAATGATTTTGAATTAAATCGCCATTGTAACATTTGTAAAGTTGTTAAAATTGTATATAATTTATAAAAAAAAAGATAAAACTATAATTAATGTATTCCATATCTACTACCATTGTTTAGAATCACTTAAATAATTATTACTTATGTAGTTTGTTGACATTATTTTTTATTAATAAAAAAAAACAAAACTGCTTACTTCCGGTTTCATTTTAATATAATTCAAGACGATGGAAATAGAATAACAATAACTATATTTTTTAAAAACGTATTATGTATTACATAATTTTTAAAAATTTTAAACGATTATCTTTTTAAAATAACTAGTTTTGATAAAATTATGTAAAAAATTTAAAGATTGGTGAATTATGTTTTAAAAATATTGTCACTAAATTTAATTTTAATTATATTCGTTGTATGCGTAGCCATGGTAGGGACAGGACAATAAAATCGATGCCATCGCTTCCGCAGTGAAAAATTTTGACGATAAAGGAGGCTGTTATGACTAATTTGCAATTCTTTACATGTTAATGTTATAGAAAATGTCAAATTAAAATTATTGAAAAACACTAATTAACTAAACACTAAATTATGAGAATAAGAAATCAAATTGCACAAATATTATTTTTCAAATGTAAATTATCATAATTATTTATTTAAATTTGTTAGACAATAATATTAAATTTTCAATGTAAGTCATAAATGCAATCCATACAATTATATAATGCATTCATACAATTCTATAATTAAAGTAGTGTATCGTTATCATGGAAACGCCTTCAATAAAACTCACACACGGTGCGAATACGTTTTTTTAAATTCTTTATACTTGACTTCTAAGATTGTAAGAGAATGTAGGGAAATCTTTATGAAAGATTTTAAAACTAGTCAAAGGTTACGCATAGCCGTCTTCCCCAATTTACATAGCTCAGGGGAGACGTTTCAACATGCTCGTGAAACGTGGGCAGGTAAAAAGCAATCAATTTATTTGCCACTTAAGATAAAGCAATATCTTTTAAACAACGCAGCTAGGCGAACCATATTAGATCATTTTTGAGATTATCATTTTTGAGTGATATGAAAAGTGCGTACGGGCGAAAATTTTTCCCATTACTAGACGTTTTCGATTATCGAGATTCTCCTGTATATTCACAAAAGTTTCTTGGAGATTTGATATACAAAAACTTATCACTTGCTCTTTAACTATTTCTAATTATATTTGGATTTCCCAAAATACATAGTTAGTCCAATAAAATGAAGATTTAAACTACCATCAAAACGGAAGCCTGGAATTTTTTAAATTTAAGCTCGTTTTGACATAAATTTGAAGTACAGATAGTTAAAAAATATTGAATTCTATTTAAGGGATAGAAAAACCTGGGCTCACTTTAAAATGTCAGCTTGATATCTTTTTTCGTGTCAACAGACAGACGGACAAACAACCGAAAATGGACTAATTAGGTGATGTTATGAACACCTATACCAAAATTTTGTTCGTCGCATCAATATTTTTATGTGTTACAAACTTAGAACTAAACTTAGTACACCTTGATATATTTCATATACACATGGTATAAAAATTCAGGCTTCCGTTTTGATGGTAGTTTAAATCGTCATTTTATTGGACTATGTGTGTACTTTTACAATTTTAGAATGGACTATTAGTTGAATCGGTGTTGTGTTACTTTATAAAATATAGACTGCGCGCTGTGCTAGCGGGAATGTACAAAAAAAAAAAAAAGGAAATACACTTTAAAAACAAATACACCCAACCAATTGTGTCCGACATGATAAAATAAGATCATCTTAATATGTACGTATACATAGGCGTCCTTACGGGGGGCATGGATTTAATATTCTGGACATCCTTAAACACGTAATAAAAAAATGGAAATAACTTATTTATTACATATTATGTGAAATTTTATTTAATCGTTAACATCATAAGAAACGTCTTAAAATATCTAACATCACAAAAACAAATAGCATACCATGGTCTTTCTACAAATTAAATGGATACAAAATATATAGAGCCTTTGCAATTACTTACTTTAAGAACTCTCATGATACCATCGAAAAACCGTCACATTGCAAGCATGTTGGTCTGTTTTTAAAATATGATTTAAGTAAAACTTTTCCATGCATACCACATTTTTTTGAGATTATTCTTTCCTGACCAATTACCACAGCAACGGCTGAAAGGTCATTTTCGTCACTCAGACGTATGAAAACCTATCTAAGGAGTAAAATGGGAAAGGATAAGCTAGCTGGATTATCTTTGATGGCCATTGAAAGACAAAAGACATCTGAACTGATGTCAGTTGTAGGACTCAATATGTTGGTCGAAAAATTTGCCATACATGTTAGAAGAATTGACTTACATTAAGATTGGCAGATTTTTAATTATTATTATTGTTATAATTTTAAAAAAAGATTGATGTTTTTTGTACTTTTATTAATTATTATCCACTTCCCACGCCTATTTTTGTAAGGATTTTGTGCATTTACATTCAGTACGTGATACTGAACCATTTAAAAAATAAAATAACTCCTGTAATTTAATGCAGAAAAAAATTCTCTGTAATTATATTACAATTAAAATTACTGACCATTCTTTGGTGCGTCATACAAGCGGGTTTTACAATTTTTTTTTTTAAACTTCATATTTAAATTACGAATGTAACTCTTGGTTTTACAAAAGTCTTTCGTAGAAATTTGATTAGTAATCAGAAAATTATCTATTCTATTTTTAAGCATAGCATATTTATGTTAATTGTTATTTTAATTAAAATGGCTTTTTTTATAGTTGTTACACTTTTTTTTTTAATTAATTATCCATCTTTTCTACTATTTGTGCCCCTCGAATAATTTGATCCTAGAGACGCCTATGTACGTATACATAATAAGTATAATACATATACTTAAGTTACAATAGAAAAATAACAAAAAAGAAAGGGGGGTCTCGTCTTGTGTGCTCTGGTCATCAGTGAAAGTGATTAAATTTACTGCAATTCCCTTTGTCCATATATAAGGTAGACGATCTGATACAGCCATTATCATTCGCAATTTGGTAATTGCATTTACAACAACAACAAAAAAAACCGCAGCGGTACACAAATATTACCAAAAATCTAGTGTACAATGGCAGCCTATGTAAGTTGATTTTATATTCCGTTCGAAAATGACGCATTTCTTTCTTTTTTGTGTGAATTAAAAATTTGTGTTTTTTATTATGTGAAAAATTGTGCTTATTTGACCTTTTGAAAAAAAAACTAAGTCCACATGTATACCTTCGTATGTATATTTTCACGTGGAAATCTTGTGGAAATTGTCAATTTTATCAACAATGTTTTTCCAGTGTTTATATAAATTGGGTGGAAAAACACAGCTTTTCAATCGGCACTTCATTTCCGATAAGCATGAATAACATTGAATTTATAAATTTAAAAAAAAAAAAAAATCGGTTCAGTAGTTTTAAACAATGACCGTGAAAAACTGACTTTTCGTTCTTCTTTTTATTTATTTCTTATGATGTGGGTGGAGTCGGAATTACTATGTTCTTATCCAAGCAAGGACAGTGTGATCAATTTACCGCCCAATTAATTGTTAATTGATCAGACTGTCGCTGGCTGAATTCGAATCCGCAACCTTTCAGTCAGTAGTCAAACAGTTAAAGGCGATTACGACCTTACTCTCCCTAAAACTAAGCCGGTTTAGTCATAGTTTTAAAAAAATGTTTGGAATTGAAGCGACCCCCAATTCAGGATTTATTAAGCCGTACAACAAAAAATTTACTCACATGGGCCATATTTCTACAGCTAATTAGAAACTAAAATTTATTTTTCAGATTAAAACATCATTATTCTGTGCCTTAATTGTATGTGCAAGCGCAAGCTATGAGAGTTATGGTCATTCCGGTGGAGATGCCGGTGGTGGACACGGTTCTGAAGGTGTAAGTTATGGTGGTGATGGCGGTGGCTACGAAAGTGGTGGCTACGGGGGCGGCTATGGCGGTGGTTCACATCAAGTTAGTCATACCGTTGAAATACACAAACCAGTAGCCATACCAATTTACAAGCAAATCGCTGTACCATATCCACAACCAGTTCCGGTTCCAGTTCCACAACCCGTTGCCGTTCCATATCACGTTCCACATCCAGTTCATATTCATGTACCACAACCCGTTGCCGTTCCAGTTATTAAAACGATTACAATCCCAATTGAAAAACCAGTACCTTATCCAGTTGAAAAAGCTGTACCATATCCAGTTGAAAAACCTGTACCAGTTACCGTTGAAAAACATATTCCAGTTCCTTATCCAAAACCATATCCAGTTAAAGTTCCCGTTTATAAGACTGTTTATCATCATAAATCCAGTGGATGGCATTAAATTTAAATACAGAGGGAAAAGGATTTCTTGGCGCAAGAAATTTTTACTTGAAATGCAAGAAAATAATCTAATGCCAAGAAAAAATCTTTTTTTTCTTCTGTAAATGATTGGAAACGTTTTTGGATTAGACCACAAAACTCGAATTCAATATAATTTTCTTAATGTTGTTGTTGAGATAGTTTTGCGAGTTGCCTACTACAATTCAAGTCATTAATTTTATAATTTTTAAGTTGTTTTTTTTTTTGAAAGGGGAAATGTTTTCTTTTCACTTTTACGTTTGTTTCGTTGGGAAAGAGAATATTTCGCTTTGACAATCTCAGTCATCTGATTATTATTATTTTTTTAGTATTTAATTTGTTTTAAATTGTTGTTTTTGTTTTTATTGTTGATTGTTATAATTTTATTTTAAATTAAATAATAAAAATATGTTTTTAAAAAATAAATTCTTGTTTTTTGTACTTTTATTAATTATTATCCACTTCCTATTCCTATTTTTGTAAGGATTTTGTGCATTTACATTCAGTACGTGATACTGAACCAATTAAAAAATAAAATAAATCCTGTAATTTAATGCAGAAAAAAATTCTCTGTAATTATATTACAATTAAAATTACTGACCATTCTTTGGTGCGTCATACAAGCGGGTTTTACAATTTTTTGTTTTAAACTGCATATTTACATAACGAATATAACTCTTGGTTTTACAAAAGTTTTTCGTAGAAATTTGATTAATAATCAGAAAATTATCTATTCTAGATAAATATTTTAATGGATTTTCTTCTAGAAAATGTAGCAATTGGTTTTGTATCTAAAAATCTATCATATTTCCTACTTACATAAGTAACGTCGAATATAATCAAATTTTGGAAATTGATTGAATTTTGAAAATATTGATCTTAGCATTTCATATTATTGATCCACTGAACATTTAACACTGCTTTTTCTTTGAATTTCGTAACATATTCTTCAAAAAAACAAGAATTAAAAAACCACACCTTGACATTAAAAACATACATATGCATGTTGTTATACATATCTGTATATGTATTTGCCTATACACACTTAGGCATGTATTATACAAGTAAGTACATTTTCCAACTTTAATTTAGCTATAACATGAAATCCTGTCATTTTCATGACTTGTGACTATGGAAACTTTTCTTTAGAATGACATAAACTGTCATTTCCCAAAATTTGAAAAAGTTTAACCGAAATGCACATTACATCTAATTTGTGCGAGGTCTTTTAGTCTACTTTAAAAACATCATGAAAATGTACTATCAAAAATGGTACCATTGTGTTGTGGACGCTCCAGGCTACAAACTTGGATTATTCAATAGACCAACATCATGAACAAGACTGCAAAAAAATAGAAGTACCGGACTTAATGAAAGCTACCCCGCACTTTCAGACGACAAGGTTACCGTAATATATATTGCCGCACATTTTGCGTAAAAAAAATTTGCAATGTTTACGCAGCTCCTGCACTACGAATTTTTTTAATATTTTTTCACATGCAATGTGATAATTTAATAGCGCGCAGTTTTTCCTAGCAACAAAACAAGAAAAGTTTTCATTCGTGTTTTTCAATAAAGTATATCAGTGTTTGTTTGATCGTAGCTACGTTCAGTCCTGCTATAATTCTCTATCATTCAAGTCAAATAAAATTAAATTTTATTTCCAAATAAAATAATAATCGAATTTATTTCGAAGTGTTCGACAAAAACAGTTTTTATTTTGATTTTTGAGGATTTTTTTCAAGAAAAGTATTAAAAATGCCACGTCAATCAAATCAAGTTGCAAGAGTTAACACCACTACTCGAAATTATCAGAATTCGTATTCTGTTAATGGTGGAACAGTCCGCCAGTATGGCAGTCAAACGCATACACAACGACCAAGTGGTTATGAAAAGGTGGTAACAAGAACCGTTCAAACTTTTACACCTCAACGAGGCTCTGCAGGTTCTAACAGACAAATCCAGTAAGTAAAAAAAAAACTAGTAGGTATTAAAAGTTTTGCTTAAGGATGTTCCCAAAATATATGAGAGGATGTTCTTAAATCTAAAAATTTAGCACCGTAAGAGGTATTAAAAAAAGGGTTAATGCGAAATTTTGAAATCCATTAAGTGCTGTTTTATTGTCTCGAGCTCTAGGGCTATAATGCTGAATTCTTAAGAACGCCAGTTTGTTAAAATTGTACTGCATTAAATAAACCTTGGAATGTGCGTTGAAATTGACGCCCATGCTCAAATTGTGCTCTTGCTAAAATTATTGATAATTTATGTTCAAGTTTCGTCGGTATATGCAATAACAAGCGTTAATTTCAATGTGCATAATAGCAATATATTGTATTAAAGTTGTTCACACGGTCGTTAATTTCAACGTACGTTATAGCTCTACTTAACACTTTAAACAAATTCCCGTTTCAATCAAGGCTTGTTGGAATAATGTCAGTTTAAATCAACGTTCAATGTATTTACGTTTTTTCGAAATCTGGATTACTTTATGAGAAATTCCTCAGACTAAAAATATAAAAAAGAATTATATAAAATAAGTAAAGTTCATTATATTTTAAGAAAACAAAATTTCCTCAAAATTTTTATTTTATTTTAGGTGGTAAATGCATTTAAGAAGCAGGCGTCCAAAAATCATATTGGAAGAAGAACTAGCCTGCAAAAATTTGATTAAGTTAATGATAAAAATATGACATATGTACGTCAGTCAATAAAAATTTTTTTAAAATAAATTTTGTTCAATTTTATAATAAAAAATCTAAGCATCCTTTAATCCTTTAAAATTCAAAATTCAAATTTGATTTCTTCATGTTAAGTTTTCGTTAAATTTTGGAAGATAGAAGTGAATTCAATTTACATAATTAAAAGGTTACTGTAAATTAATTCGCACAAATCCTTAATTCGAATATAAAATGAAAAGGATTTAATCAGTTTAATTTATAATGGCTAATAGCTAGTTTTGTAGTTAACCAATCAAAAAAAAAAGCTTAAAGAAAAATTGTAGAATTTGATGTGGAAAAATCATGTTTTGACATCAAATTGGGCCTAGATCTTCGGGTTGCTGCAATAGCTAATTTACCATTTAATCTGATTTAATTTGTAACAGATAGAATAATACTTTAAATAAGAAAGTTTATCCTCATTTTTTCGAACCTTTTTTCGAAAAGCGTTAGCTTTCGGAGGAAGTGGAACCTAAAAATGTCATATGGAATTTAATCGATAACAAATACGCTTAATTTATCGATAATTGTAGGTCAGTCATGGACACAATGTCCTCTATTATCCTTGACAACTTTTGGCTAAACAATTTTTCCGTAGTTTGCGTTTTTTTCCCCCTAAGCGATTCTTAGAATAAATGCAAAATTTGATTATAGCGCCTACACTAAATTGTACCGGAAGTTACAAGCAGATTGTGACTGCAAGGTCAGTCCATATATAATTATATGCAATTTTTTTTAATAATTATAGATTAATAAGTACTATAAAAAACCTTGAAGTGAAAAAATCTTCAAGTCAATTGCACGAAAATTAACGGAGTTATAATGAATAGTAAGTGCCTGTTTGCTTGCCTTAATGCTTGTCACTTTCCAAGTCACTTTATTTAGGCACTGGCCACATGCTCAAAAAGTTCAAATATTTTTATAGTAGTTTAAAAAGTTTATGATATACTTTTTTCAAAAAACGTCAAATTCATCAGTACAAAAGCAATAGCTTCATTTCCTTCAGCAATTAGCTAAAATTGTACATTGATTTACATCATATGTGGACTCTCAGATATTTGAAAAAAAACGAATTTTTTATTTATGTAGGCAACTACATTTACTTCGATGAAGTGCACATAGTATAAGAGTAAACAGAAATCATAAAAATCATCCAAGTATGGATTACATTAAAGTCAAATTTTGTACTTTTTATTTATATATGCAACTGTATAATCATTTATGAAACAAACAGTATAACCATAAAAATAACTTAACAAATTTTGAATACGAAAATTTTTTAAATAATATTTCAGGAAATTGGCCAAGTCTAAAAAATCTGGAAATAAGTTGATGGGCTTTTTATAGGTCCTTAGTATAAATCATAAGAATGTTAAAAAATTCTGCAGAGATAATAGTCTAAATAGTGAATTTCATTTTATTTCTAATTTCACTATATTTCAATTGCAATTTTTTTTTTAATTACTACTTATATTAAACTAACGAAAATATACAAGACCAGTCCCGAAAAGTTTCGAAATTAATTTTTTTTCTTACATCTCTACTCTCGTGATGAGAGAATTTCTCAATGTCCGAGGGACTTAAAAAATAAATCTTTTTAATGGGCTGAAAAATCTGTAAAATTCACAATTCGAAAATAGAGAAATTTTTGTGAAAATAGAAAAAGTTTCGACCACATATTTGAAAAACATTTGAAAAATTAAAGCTATGTACGTTTTACATCGCCTTTTAGCAAAATACTAATAACACGAGTTCTGGCGGATTAATAATTAAATCAAAACTAATTTAAAAAATAAAATTAAAGAATTCAGAATTTAGAAACTTTCGATAAATTGGCTCCACATCTTTGAGTTACACCCAAAAACCAAAAAGCAGTTAAACCTCTTCATTTAAAGTAAAAATAATTCAGAATTCAGTAAGCATATGAGACTCAAGACCATGCCCCTCAATTAAATAATTAAGGCGTATTTCACATGCACAGATCTATTTAGTATTCACCGTAAATCTGTTAAATTACATTAAAATAAATTGATACCAATAACAAATGCATACAAAGTGTCCTACAAAAATTTATTAAACCGAGAACCGTTATTTAATTGAAAAAATTTCTGCTATGTTTGAAATTTATCCGATACAACAGCGTTCGTTAGTCCACAGTAGGGATAGTTTCACAAATTTAAAATTTCTTCCTGTGAATTTAAAACATTTTTCAAGTGAGTAAACTGTCGAAAATATTGCGTTTCTTTTCATGGTCAAAAGGAAATGGTTTATTAGATCCCAAGCATAGAGTATAATAGTATACAGTACAGACGGGGGAATGGTTTCGGGAATAACACTCTTACGAAATTTCTCGAGTGTCTTCATTTCAGTGTATCCTAGAACGTTTTCATTTACGAAAACTTTGAACATTGGGACGTTTTAATGTGGAAAACTGAAAACATGTCAAGAAAACGACTTGCTTTTTTCTTGAATGCAAGATAAATGAATGTAATAAGAGAGAATTATAGTGGCCTACAAAAATATTGGGCCGTTTGGCGTGACCTCCACTCCCAACACGTCGGAAAAGCGAGTGTATGAAAACTTATCAACAACTGGCTAATTTTTTATAGAAATGTTTAATAAATATTAGTAAAATTAAATGCTCATACTGGCCTACAAATTTCATGAGCCGTTTTCTCAGACCTTCCGAAAAATTTTCCGGCAAAAATAGTTACTGTTAAATAATTTCTTTACAAAACTTGCAAATTTTACATCTCTGTTCGAGATAAAATATGCAATAAAGGTGCGATTCTGTAAACATATATGTTATAACATCTGTTAAATAAGCAAAAAACACTTTCTCTTAAAAAATAATAATAAAGCAATTAATATCAAAATGTGTTCAAATCCACTAAACCGGAACATTAGCTTATGAATAAAAAAATTTTTAAAAATCATGTGTAGGCAAATAACATCTATATTTACACAACGTTAGAGATGTTTAAGCTTGAAACAGAAACAAGTGAAATTTACAAAATTTAGAAAACCCGCGACAAATGCGATTTATTCCTTGTAAACCGATTTTTGGAACCTTAGCTATAAAATGTTCTTAATCAAGTCGGTTCGACCGTTTAGGGACTACAATGCCACTGAGAAACACATAGACGTACAGATAAACATTTTAAACTTATAAACTCCTTCTTAAATCAATATCAAAGTGATGGTCAAGGACATCAGATGAGATGAAAAGGATACTTAGAGAGCTATTATTTTTTTGAACAAATTTTTGGAAATATTTTAATTGAAATTGAAATATTTGAGTTAACTTTGTTCTTTTAAATTATTGTTTTGAATTACCTAATTATTTTACCATTTCACTTTTCGAAATGAACTAATCCAGGTTTATCCTCCAATCTCCAAATTGCAGCTTGTCACGATTTACATGTGTACGGAGGTAAGATTATGTTTACATGTTTATAAAAACATATGCAATAAATACAAAAGAGATATATTTTGTATATTTTTTCCATTTTATTTCAGAGAAGAAAAATAAATGTAACTAACTTTCTTTACAATATGTCGGAAATTACTAATAATAAATAAAGAATAAAAAATTGTTTTTGCATCATAAAAAGTCGTAATACATTCATGATTCAATGAGATTTAATTACTGAAATAAATATATTATATCATTGGCAGATAATCGGTGTTTGGAGCAAAATAACAAAAGTATTAGACTACTGTTTCAGGCGCTAAAGCCAAGAATACACATGCTACTAAGTTGTATCAAAATAAAGAGAAAATGCCACCAGTCACTAAGTATTATGAGCAAATCTCTTAGTTCTTTCACACAAATTAAGGGTGATCCTTGCAGATTTGTTGTTATAGACGCGACTCTTAAGAAATTTCTACTAAGTAGAAATATCATGGCGTATTCTTGACTGAACGCACGCTACGATGATACATACGTCTTACTCTATCCCCAATGCTTACAGTTTTCTCAAACTTTTGCACAATGATGTGAACTGTTCGCTCACTAGGACATCATAATCTTCCCGTAAAAATCTATACACAGTTCTTACAAAATTGTTATTTCTGTAGAACAAGTGAACGATATTTAAGCGTTGGACTTTGTTAAGCGTTAGTTAAACAGTTCATACCATAAATGGATTGTTTCAAACTAACATTTGACTTTTGAAACAAGTAAAAGTTTTCACAGCATTCTAATTTATGGAGTTTCAAACATAGAAAACTGAAAATGGATCATCTAATCGTTTAACTTTCCGGTATCAGAACAAATTTGTAGAAGATCTTTCTACCATAATACCTAGCGGATGAAATTAAAAGCGAAAAATCTTTCAGTAATTCAATATTGTAAGATTTATCCCTATTGTATTTAAGGATGTATGAGCATGGTAGTGGGGGCACAAATTTAAAAATAGATATTTTCAATTTTGATGATAAATTTATATTATTACTTGACGATATAAGACGAAAAGTAAGAAGAAAATTTTTCGATATCTGGCTTATTTTCAACATATTGAAAATTGAAAATTTTGTTTAATTATTTAGCTTTCGATATTTCGAAAACCAAGACACATATCGAAAAATTTTATTCTTATTTTTCGTCTACATTCATGAAGTTATAACAAAATTCATCATCAAAGTTGAAAATAAGATAAAAATAATTTCAACCCTTAATCTACCCTGCTCTTACATCCCTTATATGGACGGTGACACTTAGTTTTTTTCTTTTCTAATTCATTGCTAATATGTTTACTTTCTATTAAAAAGTTTTTTTTTTAATTTGTTTTCATTCATTCCAAATGGAAATTATCAAAAACTTCCAAAATATGTCGTTTTTTGAGATTCCTCCATAAGAGTCAATGTATTTTATATCGATTTTTAATGACTTTTTTCTTAAAAATTTGCACGGTTACCTAAGCTGAAATTTTAACCACATATTCTTTGAGTAAAAGACTACCTACAAACAAATTTTGAGCCTTTAAATCAAACATTGTCATGCTCATAGATCCTTAAGGGACTATTTATAAATTATTTTATTCTTGTTTATAAATATATTAATTTTTCGTTATCATTGCTACTTTATCAAAGTGTTTCTCATGAATTCAATACGATATTATGTAAAGGAAATAAACAAATCAGAATTGTTTCTTAGAAATAATTTTAATTAAAGACTCCTTCAGTCCATATTAATTATTAGACTAATATAATTATTATTATCGCGAAACTATTATTATTATAGTATCAATAATATAAATAAATAAAAAAATAATATAATGTATCTTTTATTAATGATTAGTCTTGCATATCAATCGGGAAGTATAAATAAGAGAACACATTCGATTTTTAATCGAATTTATTATTATATAAATAAAATTATAAAAAGAATGTTAATATGTGAATTGAACTTTTATTTAGGAAATAATTTGTGGTATTGTATGAGTATATCCGATATACATATCATATTATATATGTATATGATACAGTTCGGATATTATAACATAGGTAATCATATTTTTTATAAGCTTTTATTTAGTTTTGGTGACATTGTAACTTTCTATAGATCCAATCAATAAATTAACCACCTGATTTTTATACTTTTTGAATCAAAATTATCACATCCACCAAGTTTCATCAAATTCTAAAATAAAAATTTTTTTGCGATTTTCTCAATTTTTTCAAAGGGGTACCCCTTAAAATAAATGCAAAAAATCGAAAAATTTTGTTATATCCAATTAGGATAAAACTCAGTAAATAAGGTAATTTTGACCCAAAAAGTGCAAAATTCGCGTGCATTTGTTGACTGGTCGAATAGTTATTGAGATACGGACTAAAATCGATGCAAATATTGTGATATCTCAGAAACTCTGCATCCAATCATAAAATTAACCAGATTTTTATACTTTCTGGATCAAAATTACCCGATCCACCAAGTTTTATCAAATTCCAAAACAAAAATTTTTTTTGCGTCTTTCTCGATTTTTTCAAAGGGGTACCCCTTAAAAAAATTGTAAAAAATCGAAAAATTTTTTTTGTCTCCAATTTCGATAAAACTCAATATATAAGGTAATTTTGACCCAAAAAGTACATAAATCGGGTAGATTTGATGACTGGACGCATAGTTTTTGAGATACGGACTGAAATCGATCCAAATATTGCGATATCTCAGAAACTCTGCTTCCAATAATTAAAATAACCCGATTTTTATACTTTTTGGATAAAAATTACCCCATCCACCAAGTTTCATCAAATTCCAAAATAAAATTTTTTTTGCGTTTTTCTCGATTTTTTCATATCATACCGCTTGGGAGAAGAATGATTATTTTTCTATAAAATTATTAACATGAAGTTCCCATATACAAAATTCAAATCCCCTTTTGAGCCCATTAGGGGATGAATTTCCAAAAATCCCTTCTTATATCCCTTATTAGTGAGTACAAAATTTCAGGCGTCTAGATCCATCGGTTTCAGCTGTTCGTTGATCGACCAGTCAATTTCCATTCTACAAAAAAATATATAATTGAACATAGTTGCAATTCTATCATTAAAAAAAAAATATCTGTTTTTGACCAACGCTATAATATTCCATTTCCATATTACATGATTATTTAAAAATAAACTGCATAAATATACAATTACTGTAATTTTAATTTCGATTAGTACCATAATTTTGATTTTTTGAATTACATGTATTGCATTTTAACCAAAAAAAAAAATTGATTACATTAAATGAATAATAAATTTTTTAATCTTTCTATAAATAATATTAAATTTTGGCATGTCAGCAAACAAAGACACTTTCTTTCTTATACGTTAAACGTATTACTTCCAAATTAAGGGAATACGCACAAACTGCTGCCCTCAAAAGCTTTTTACACCATGTAAGTATAAATATGAAATATCAAGGTATACTAAGTTTAGTCTCAAATTTGTTACGCTCTACAAAATTTTGGAATAGGTGTTCATAAAATCACCTAATTACTCGATTTCCGGTTGTTTGTCGGTTTTTCACTCTGTTCGTTTGACTGCACATCTGTCTGTAAACATAATACATAACATAATAAGCCTAATTTAGCCCACTGGTTGGGCGAAGGCCTCTCTTAACAGCTACCAATTTCTCCTATTCTTTGCCATGTGCATCCACAGACATTCTGTTTATATTTAAGAATTTCGTCTCTCCAACTGCCCACGTAATCGTTTTGTTAGTCCAGCGCGTATTCTTAAACCTCGATACATATCCTGTCCATTGCCATTTTAGCCTTTTAATGTGTGCTATTCCATCTTTTATTTTGCTCTTGCTTCTTATGTTTATAGAAGGGATTTTCTGGTACTGTTTAATACTAAGCATGGCTTCTTTTTGCGCACATTGGCATGTGCAAAGTTTTTAATAGTCTTTTGTAGTTAGTGCCGAAACTTGAAATCCATAGGCCAGCACCGGTAGCACACAGACATCCATTACCTTTTTATTCAGAGTTATTGGTATGCCATCCTTGAGTATATGTTTTAAGGACCAAAATATTTTCCACGAGTTAGCCATTCTGGCATTAATTTCATTTGGACTATTACGCATTGAAACGATTTTCAAATGATGGCTTAATCAACACTGTTTATACATGGTATTTCAATAATTAACTCTGTCAATTGTTTATTTTCACTTGTTAAAAATATCATTCAGTCTTGTATTATTTACATAAATTAAAATTTTTTTGGACTCGGCAGAGAAATTGTAATTTACTTAATGTTAACACAACTGTTGTTAACTTGTTAAATAAATTAGATTACTAACATTAAAAAGTTACTGGTTTTTTTATGTCTATAAACTTGTTTGCAATTTAGTAGCTATCAATATTTTTTTTATTTTAGATAATTTATTAGAAATTAATAATTCATTTAATTATAAGGCCGTGACTATGGCAATGAATTTTTATGCAATTTTTTACCCGACTGTTATGGAGTGAGTTATGTTTTTCGCGCGTATCTTGTGTGTATGTATATTTGTCTGCAAATTTCTTTATTAGGTACCTCGTATCTTCCGAACTGCTCAATAGATTTCAAAATTTAAGGTATCATTATAGTTATCTCAAAAACCCAGGTGTTCTTTCAGTGGTGTTTGGAAAAACAAAACAAAATGGCGGATTTTTGGGACGAAATGTATTATGTTGCCTGGTCGAATAGTTTTTGAGGCACGGACTAAAATCAATCCAAATATTGCGATATCTCAGAAACTCTGCATCCAATCATTAAACTAACCTGATTTTTATACTTTTAGGATCAAAATTACCCCATCCACCGAGTTTCATCAAAATCTAAAACAAATTTTTTTTTGCATTTTTCTCGATTTTTTCAAAGGGGTACCCCTTGAAAAAATTGCAAAAAATCGCAAAATTTTTTTAATCTCCAATTTCGATAAAACTCAGTATATAAGATAATTTTGACCCAAAAATTACAAAAATCGCATGCATTTGATGACCGGTCGAATAGTTTTTGAGATACGGACTAAAGTCGATCGATATTCCAGAAACTCTGCATTGTAACTCAAATTCTCTCTCTTTTCTTGATCATCCTCACTACCATCTCAAATAATTCTCTTACCATCTCTTCAATTCTCGTCTAGGAATTTGGTTACCGTCAGCGCTTTAATCTTTGTAGGTAATTGGAAATATTTTCTTATTGTTACTATACCGCAATGTCCATTATTTATTATTTTATAAATAATTATATTAGAAACAAAATAATTAGAATATGCAATTACATTTTTACAATTTATCCGCTTCAATTTTCTAAATACATGAATTTTATAAATGCTTGCAGAGATATTACAAAAGATTAATTGTAGCGCAATACATAAAACACTTAATCTGAATTATTACCGGTAAAGATAAACAAAGTCCGGCAAAGATAAATTTTTAATATTCATACAGAAAATTGTGAAACTGTGGAAATTATGTGTTTCTGGCTATCAGTCGCGGAAAATTCAACTTATAAGTCATAAATTTACATTAAGTATGTGCGCGATAAATGGACGATTATTTTTAGTGACAAATTTTAGTAAGATTTAATTCTTTACAAAAAAATTTATATAAAATTTCTTGAAATTTTGCTTAGTTAACGAGATATTTGGAAAAATTCAAAAGGGGTGCTTTTTCATTTCTATCTTCAATTTCCACGCTCTTATTTAATAGCAATCCGCGGTTTTTTCGTCTTTAATGACCCATTGAACGATTCCTGCAATAAAAACCCGTGAGTATCCTATTTCTTTTCTCTATAATACACTATGAATTGTACAAGCTATTACCTGACAAGAATTTAAGAGACACTTTTCATAACGATAAACGTATGATTACAGCAAAGTCTACCTTATACCATTTAAAATTACTTGTTGTAAAAAAAAAAGTAAAATATTTCAAATTAAAATTCAACATAATTAAAAAAAAGACCATATAATGTAATTAATATAAATAATATTGAATACCTGTAATTACACAAACGTGAAATAAAACATCACACGACTTTCATACATTACTCTATACGTATTATTTATTTTTTTATTGGATACAACTAGAAATCTTCAAAGAATAAATTACCTCTAAACCTCATTATAAAAAAGAAGATAATAAAAATATTATTATCAGAAAATTTAAAAAGATATCTGCAGCATTTAAGGCTCACCTAAATTAACAATAATTTTATTAGTAACACAAGAATCGTTTAAAATGTCTTCACACATATACCAAAATTTGAATGTCCCGCTAATGTACTTTATTTCGTTAACTACGATAAACACCAATAGGAAGAGTCATATTTTGCAGTTTGTTTCAGTTTTAACCTGAAAACACGTATAAAACGAAATTTTCTTAAAATAAAACCCAGCAAGATCGATTTTTCGCCTCAAAAAACCCATGCATATTAATTTTCATGGAAATCTTTTTAGTCGTTTCCGAGATACTACAGACTGAACAGATTATCTATTTGTATTTATTTTACGTTTACATTTGTTTTTGTACAGCTTCGTAAGGAACTTCGTTCTTAACGGGGGCCCCACGACCGCAATCTTTTTTATAACTAGGGAGACAAAGTATACTGCCCTGCATAGTTTGTAAATTTTATTATAGTGCAAAGAATATCGAATGCAAAAGATAATAATCGATTGCTTTAACCCATCCAAGTGTAAATGCAGATACATCCACTTAAATGGAATCCTGGGGACGCCCACTCTTGAAAAGTTATAAACAGTTCAACTTTTAAGACCATCAACGAACTTTCATTAACTATTTAGTATAGTTTTTTTATTAATTTTTGAATTTATCAAATTATTATTTTAGTTTTCAGCAAAATTACCAGAAACTGGTTTATAAACTATTCGTCTGTATACAGTTTACAAAAAAATTGTGTATTAAAAATTTGCATAACAAGAGTTAGTAGTACTTGCTTTATTGTTACACTTTTTTTTTTTAAAGAAGTGTATTTTAAATAAAGTGAAATTTCAAAATTCAAATTATTCTTTGTCATGATTATATTCCATTGGTACTTCATTGAAACATGCATGCATGGTAGTATCAACATTATCTAACCTTAATATAAGTATGGGTCATTCTACAAACAAAGGAATTTTTGACGTTTCAGCTAAAATATCTGTAAGAATATTAGGAAAATCAACATTTTGAAGTAGGTTAGAGTGGCTGGCCAGGGGTGGAACACACTTAGACCATAGGATCCGTTGTGATACCGAAAAAGGGTTGGCCCATCCCCGGCACCTACTCCATGAACCATTTGGAGCTGTTTAAGAACAGCAGGATAGGTTTGACGTCGGCGGACTCCAGGTCGGAGAGGTCGTCAAAGAGAGGCTGGCTCAAGTAAGTCCATCTCCTCATGCCAAGAGTTGGGCAGTGACAGAGAAGATGAGACATTGTCTCCTCCTCGTCACCACTGTGACAGCTCCTGCAGTAGTCGTGATACATTGCCAGGCCTAAGCTTTCAGCATGCATGCCGCCCAGCCAGTGTCCTGTAATAGCCGTAACAACTTTGCGAACAGAAGCCCGAACATTTTGAAGTACTTTTTCAAACATAGTAGAATACCTTATTTTAGCTTTTCGGTAGTAAGTTACTTACACGAGGACCTAGTTCTGCTTAATTTTTGTTAAAATATTAAAAGCAAGTTATTATTTTTGCATTCTAGGACACATTATCAAGCTGGGAAAATTTCAATTACACACAGCCAATTCGTACATGCAATAACTTTTATTCGTTTCAAATTTTTGGATATATGCGTTAATTTTTACATCAAAAAATTGTAGAAATATTTATAAGTTTACAGGATGTAAGATCGATCGATCATTGACTCATTTGTAATAAAAATATATTGCAACTTTAACAGGAACAAGATGACAAATTTCGTAACAAAATTGACAATTTACCCACTAGCAGAAATTAATAAATTAACACAATTAACAAATTTAATAAATAGTTTCCGAGAATATGACGTCTTCTTTCGCAAACAGGGGCACACAGAATGTACCACGTACCAAAAAAAATTTTATTATATACTTTTCTCGATTACTTGCTCAATATCTAAAAAATTATCCGAATATAATAATAAACAAATATACTATGTCTTCCTCAAAGTATAAAAATCTGAAGATACATGGGTCAATGATTCCTTGGTGAAATAAAATTTAAGAAAACATTACTAATTTACATTCTCAGTAAATTTAAATTAAATAATAAATAATTAAAATAAATTAAGAAGTTTTTAATGCATTAAACATGTTCCTTATTTCAATTATAATCAAATAAAATTAAATAATTTTTTTAATTCAATTACATGGAAATTAGCCAAGCTTGCATTTTAGCCTAAATTTAATTATTATATATTTAGTATGAAATTTTATTATCTCATCTGATACTAAAAACAAAAAACCAAGGATCCAGAGTCCTGTGGTATCCCAAATTCTACAAGTAATAAAGAGTGGTATGGTCAGTGAAACCTTAGGGATCGTCTATAAGTCACGTAACGTTTTCTTTTTTATGTTCTTAGATTAATTTTGACCACAAATTTGAAAAGTTTGACCTAAATTTAGTAGGATTACATACTTGGTTTATCAAAATTGGATAAAATTTGCATGTAATAGAGCAAAATTAAAATTTTTGGATTCTGATGACGTCATTAAGTTTAAAAATTCGATTTTTTGATAACACAGGCAAATTATATCCGATCTTATTGGAATTTTTTTTTAAACCCACTAATTTTGAGCCATTCTTTTCAGCTGTGATGTCAATTTTTTGCTAGCTTTCGCTTATGTGTTTAATTCCGGGACCAAGACTCCACATTCTTAAAATCTGTTAGAGCTAGGGTAATTTTGATCACAAATTTGAAAAGTATGACCCAAATTTAGTAGGATTACATACTTGGTTTATCAAAATTGGATAAAATTTGCATGTAATAGAGCAAAATTAAAATTTTTGGATTCTGATGACGTCATTAAGTTTAAAAATTCGATTTTTTGATAACACAGGCAAATTTGATCCGATCTTAATCGAATTTTTTTTGAAATCCACTAATTTTGGGCCATTCTTTTCAGCTGTGATGTCAATTTTTCGCTAGCTATCGCTTATGTGTTTAATTCCGGGACCAGGACTCCACATTCTTAAAATCTGTTAGAGCTAGGGTAATTTTGATCCCAAATTTGAAAAGTATGACCTAAATTTAGTAGGATTACATACTTTGTTTATCAAAATTGGATAAAATTTGCATGTAATAGAGCAAAATTAAAATTTTTGGATTCTGATGACGTCATCAAGTTTAAAAATTCGATTTTTTTGATAACACAGGCAAATTATATCCGATCTTATTGGAATTTTTTTTGAAATCCACTAATTTTGGGCCATTCTTTTCAGCTGTGATGTCAATTTTTCGCTAGCTATCGCTTATGTGTTTAATTCCGGGACCAGGACTCCACATTCTTAAAATCTGTTAGAGCTAGGGTAATTTTGATCCCAAATTTGAAAAGTATGACCTAAATTTAGTAGGATTAGATACTTGGTTTATCAAAATTGGATAAAATTTGCATGTGATAGAGCAAAATTAAAATTTTTGGATTCTGATGACGTCATTAAGTTAAAAAATTCGATTTTTTTTATAACACTGCCAAATTTGATCCGATCTTAATCGAATTTTTTTTGAAACCCACTCATTTTGGGCAATTCTTTTCGGCTGTGATGTCAATTTTTCACTAGCTATCACTTATGTGCTTAATTTCGGGACCAGGGCTCCATATTCTTAAAATCTGTTAGAGCTAGGGTAATTTTGATCACAAATTTGAAAAGTATGACCCAAATTTAGTAGAATTACATACTTGGTTTATCAAAATTGGATAAAATTTGAATGTGATTTGAATTTTTGGATTCTGATGACACCCTATTAATAAACAACTATGGAAAATTTAAAAAATGCATAAATTTTTTCCTTTGAGATATTTAGATTAATTGTAAGTACTATTAAGAGAATACCCTCGTGTATTCTGAGTACCTATTGTAATCAAGTCAATTAAATTGTTTAAATAATTTTATAAGCTTTGCTATAGTCTTCGTAAAAGAATAGATACTTAAACGTGTTAAATAAAATTTTTTCTAGACAATAAATAATGCATCCATACCCAATACTCCGTTGCACACGTGATACATATGGTAGGTTTATTCTGCAGCACACACGTAATTTAAAAATAAATAGATAGAAATTATGAATGTATGATTTCTCCCGATGCGAAGCGATATAAAATAACATTAAAATAATATGAATATGATTTTACGGCATATGTTTTGTAATGATATTAAAATATAGGGTAAGATGTAGTGCCTAGAGTCGTCCAATGTATACTTACCTTCAATCATTCTGTATCCTATTTTCAGCGTTAAATTAAAATTATAAATAAATTGACAGTCCACACGACTAATTTCCCAGAGAGGGAAAAAAATTTTAAAAATAGGTCTTGTTAGCCTTCATAGATTATTCTTCAAACATGTACCGCAGCTTATGCTGGAACGAGCATTATCTCCATAGATAAAGTGTTTTATCCACTTTTCAGATTCTGTTTATTCAGTTTTTTCCAGTTTTTTTATTACTATTAAAAAACGGTTCAACTAATTCTGCTGAAAACTATTCCAGTTCTTAAATACGCAATTACGCGTCGAATAAGTTTAGTCACGTGTTAATGTCGAAATAATCGAGGCGAAAGAATCCGAACGAACATACGCACATACGGACACACACCCACACACCCACACACACACACAGACATCACATTGAAAACGTTTGATTCGGATATTGCGGCTTGAAACCGCGGAAATATGCAAAACTGGAGATTTTGAAAATCGGTCCCATTACATTTACTTATTCTGGAAAATTAATAATAGAGATAGACTTCTGGAAGTAGGAGTTTAGTAGGATATGAAATATTGGCGTAATATCTTCTGTTTTTGATGTATGAGCATTGTAGTGGGGGCACAAATTTAAAAATAGATATTTTCAATTTTGATGATAAATTTATATTATTACTTGACGATATAAGACGAAAAGTAAGAATAAAATTTTTCGATATTTGGCTTAATTTTCAAAATATCGAAAATTGAAAATTTTGTTTAATTATTTAGCTTTCGATATTTCGAAAACCAAGACACATATCGAAAAATTTTATTCTTATTTTTCGTCTACATTCATGAAGTTATAACAAAATCCATCATCAAAGTTGAAAATAAGATAAAAATAATTTCAACCCTTAATCTACCCTGCTCTTACATCCCTTATATGGACGGTGACACTTAGTTTTTTTCTTTTCTAATTCATTGCTAATATGTTTACTTTCTATTAAAAAGTTTTTTTTTAAATTTGTTTTCATTCATTCCAAATGAAAATTATCAAAAACATCCAAAATATGTCGTTTTTTGAGATTCCTCCATAAGAGCCAATGTATTTTATATCGATTTTTAATGACTTTTTTCTTAAAAATTTGCACGGGTACCTAAGCTGAAATTTTAACCACATATTCTTTGAGTAAAAGACTACCTACAAACAAATTTTGAGCCTTTAAATCAAACATTGTTGTCATGCTCATACATCCTTAACATTGTTTATAACTTTTTCAATCTTTTATGTGCTAAAAAACGCTTCTGGCACATTTTTCTAGACATCATTCCGAATCCAACGATTTTTACGACCTTTATTATCTCTATATTTGACCAATTTAAACTTGTGGACTGACTAGAACTAATGGCTTAAAAAGATCAAACAAATGTAAATTTTGATTCTAGGTACAACAACACCTTCTCATATTATAAAAAATAAAAAAATAAAATATATTATGTATAATGTACCTGGTTGTTGCGATTTCTTAGATTTAGAGGTAGGTACAATATTTTTTATATAAATTGAAAGTCAGGATGATAAAAATACAACATTTCATATTCAACTATCACACAGTTAATCAACATGAGATCTCTTGTAAGTGATATTCAAAATAATTATATTTTTATTTTAATATCTAGTAATTATAAACTTGGTAAAGTAATGGGCTTTCTTTTACCTCAAGTCCTAAGTTGGCTTGTATCTGGCTGGTATTTAAAATAAATTGTGAAGTGTATTCAGCAGAAATTTAAGTGTTATCATTTGAAACAAATTGTGAAAAATAACAACATTTAATAAGTGTTTAATAATTTTTAAGCGATTTCGAAAAAAGGTCAAGTTTTCAATTCGATTAAACTAAAGAATATATGTCTGGAAGAATTCATCTATTTGTAGGAGTGTAAACCATAATTCATAAATTGGATTAAACTATATGTGATTTTTGGGATAGAAGTATACGAAAATCGAAAATCAGCCAACGCGTTGATTTTAAAAATTTCCGGTCTGTTCGCACGGACGTAATATTCAAAGCACGTTAGACACTCTTATTCCCAAATCCTTAACGAAAGTATATAGGTATTATTGCTCTATTCTGGTTTTCTCTTGATCCGAGATCTTCCGCATGAGGAATATCCCTTATTTTAAAGACCGAAAAATACTCAAAAACGATACATCACACGATTAAGCAATTACATTTTTCCGAAAATTTTCAGGTCTTTTCAAAAATTTTACCATTTTCCACAAATTTTCCAAGAAGTTAGTTATCAGCGTGTTAAAAACCATATAAAACATCGTAATATTTTCCTTAAATTTAAGAAACCGGCGAATTTTTTCGATTTTTCGCTTTCCACGTTAATATTGTGGAAAACTGACCCAAAAAACATATAGGAACCCATTTTGCTCGAGTTTTATACGAGTTGGCGCGATTTTAGACAAGTTTCACTCAAAATTTTTATTTGTTGAGAATAATTGTTTCTGCGAAATCTGGGTTATACACTTCGAAAATTTTTTTTCGATAAATCCAATAAAAGTGGTTTGTTTTTCTATATAAAGACCATTTTGTTCAAGTTGAATGAACAAACGCACAAAAAGATTGAGATTTTAATTAAATCTGAAAACTTAGATCAAATCCGATGCCGGTATAAGATGTGTGCCATTGAAACTAACATTTTTCGTTTGCAGCATTTGGAGCTTCAAGCATATGTCAACTTAAAAAAGACACCCGGTTTACGTTTGCTAAACTCCAATTAAATTACAACTAGTCGAGTTTTCATTACAAAATATGCCACAAACGGCTCAAAGACTCAACGGAAAAAACTCAAGATTCACTGAAAACGAATTTATATCAAAAATTTTATTTCATTTTTTCTAACATTTGACATCTATTTCAGATTGTATTTGCTGTTGTAGCTGTAGTGATTAGTCAATGTGTATCATACCGAATTCGTCGAGGTGTTGTTCACTCCCAGCACCATGAAATTGGCGGCGGTGAAGGTCATGGAGCGACATCATATCAAAACGTCCACATAGAAAATTACCATCCAGTACCTGTTTATATTAAAAAGGGACATGGAGAAGAATCCAAACATAAAATTGGCTCCGTAGAACATAATGTTAAAATATCCCATGGTCATAGTAAACATGATCATGCACACGCCATTATTACCGGCAATAACGAAGGTCACGGACACGAAGCACATGGCTACGAATCTATCGCTGTTGGTGGAGGTGGTGGTTATGGTGGACAACATCTTGAGAAATCAGGCTTTGAAGGATACGGTGAAAATAACTTAGAACATGCTAGTCTTGAAGGTGGTCATTATCAACAACAACCTGCAGCTGAATATGAACCACAATATGCATCTGAACATGGACGAAGTTATGAACATGAAGGTGGCGAACAACAACAAGGATATGCAAGCTATGAAGGTGCCGAACAACAACAACAAGGATATGGATCTTATGAAGGTGGTGATGAATACGCTCAATTACAAGGGGGAGGACATCATTAAGAGTTTGTTTTAGGTTCTAAGTTATTTGTTAGCCCATCAGTATTCCTTTTTTTCCGTAAAGGTGTGATATAAGACTTGATTAATTATATCTGTTGTATTTAATCTTATTGTTAAAAAAAATAAACATTTAAAAATTATTCTTGTTAATTGAATCATCCTATATTATCCATTTATGCTTATTCGATGATCTATAATAGACTTGTTTAGATCTTTTAGGAAAGATTCCATCAGTGTTAATACTACACTCGATGCCAAAATAAACGTAGCACGGAGATACCAAAACTATGCCAACACGATAACAAAAGAAGCAGCACGAGTTCGTCAAAATTTTGCTCAACTTCAAATAATCGATGCTTTGAGTTTGATACATTTAATGTAAAAATGCTACTTTTTTTAACAGCAAATATGAATCACAAATATTTTTTGGAAACATTAATATTCAATACTAATAAATAAAGCACAAACTTTCCTCTTCAATAAAGCAAAATCCTTACTTAATTGTACAAAGTAAAAGTAAATTGAATGACACGGTAAATCGAGAGCAACAACAATAATAACATGCCATCCGTCATGCCTTTTCCAAACTGAATCGATTTTGAAGATCATCGCCAATTTTTTAATTTTTTTTGAGAAGGGAACTTTAAGCTCGTCTAAGAACACTCTCCGTTAAATTACCTTTCAAATGAAACCAAACAAATTAAAATCGTTTCATCCGTTTAGGGCTACGACGATGCCACGGGCAGAAACACACACAGATATACACACATGGCGGTCAAACTTATAACAACCCCTTTTTTTAGTTCGGAGGGTTAAAAAAAAAAAAGAAACAAATAGCTCAAGATCAAATATATATTTTTTTCATCAATAATATTAGAATTACAAAAATGCTGATCATATTCTGTTTTATTCCATTGACAACAACTATTACAAGTTTTAATAATTAATGACAGTAGTAATTTTTTGTTTATCTTAACTTCTAAAAACATCGTGCAAATGAATACAAATATGGTTTGTTTTTTTTTTTGATTTTTTTTTAAATGTTTTTTTTATTTTTTTAGTAATAGCATCTGTGTACTACATATCAGTCTTCCGTTACAGTGGTTAGCCACTCAATGGCTGGTTGTATCACACATAGGACAATCACATTATAAAGATATACTTATTTTTTATATACTTAACACACGCATGTACCATTTTTTTTTTGTATTAATTCTACTATTTAAGACAATTACACATTCGTACTTGACAGTGCTAGTGACTTGACTACGGAAGCCTGAATGAGTCACTGTCAATTTATGAGAAAGTAGCGCTACACTTGCATATTTTTTAATGCACTTGCATATTTTATGAACTAGTGACTTTTAAAAGTTGGTCTTATACTTGTGAGTAGTACATATTTAAAAAATAAGCTAGTGTAGCGCTACTTTCTCATAAATTGACAGTGACCCATTCAGGCTTCCGTATTTGACTATTGACAATCACAACAAATAAACAAAAATGTTTTAATTTTCACAAAAATTCCAATAAAAAAATTTCTTTTGTCAAATAACTTAAGTACTATTTAAATTATTTGTTTTATATTGCACATATAAAGTACTAATTTTATGGTGATAGTCTGGTCTCAACAACTTCGAATTGATGAAATATAGAAATAACAATGTCGTTTTTCGTCAATATTTCATAAAATACAGTGAAACTTTGTTAATTGAGACCTGGACAAGTGAGAACCTCCATAAGTGGAAATCATGCTGAGGTCCCAATACTTTGGCACTGAATAACCTCTGTTAGTGGGACGAAGCAAATCCTTTCAATGACCTTCAGTTTTAGTTTTGCTTTACTATCATACGAATGTTTATTTGAAAAATGCCGAAACGGATCGAATGTGAAAAACCGCATCCTGATCCGTTTTACTGCTCAGGAAATCTACACTTCATTGCTTTATTTCTTCGACTAAGAGACCAGACAAAGCTGACACGCATAAAACATACTAATAATTCTAATAATTTTCCCAAGCTTTTGGAATAATAAAATAATACCACTTGGATACGTTTTTCCCTTGTAAAATTAGTACTTAGTCAATATTGGTAAAATAGATATCAAGTTGACCGAAATCAAAATGAAGTCAAAAACAAAAATTTTCTAAATAAAATAAAGATCACATATCAAAAAAATTTGGAACCAAACATTTTTCAAAAATTTCTCCATTCCAAAAACAAAATTGTAACAATACTGTCAAGTTTATCATTTTTTCCATTAAATATATATAATCCGAAAACTGGTGATGAATTGTACACGTCAATATTTGGTTAAAATTTTTTGTTTATCTAAAAGAAAAAAGGCAAACATTTTGGGTTCGTCAAAGAAAAACGGTCGTGTTCCATAATGTTTTGGAATATGCATAAAATCATTCTAATTTCGAAAAATGTCATCTTTTTCAATACGGGGTGTTCAAAAAAATTTAGTTTACGAGATGTACAAACGGGATTCAAAATTACTTATTTTCGATATTGGCTACCACAATGGCTACCAATCTGAATACTTTCGATAAATGCTGTTTTCTACAATCAATCCCATTGTTTTTAATTTTAAATTTTTTCCCCATCATAATTAATAATTATAAATGTTTAATAAAAAGAGCGTATGCATTTTTTTTTTTGAGGCACTCCGTATTTGAAAACTTATTTACATGTTTTATTTGGTCGTTTGCTTAAAAAATTTAAAAGCCGTCAATTTTGGAACTGAACCATCACAAATTTGTTTTCTTGGCACTATCAACGTATTAAATTCATCACTAGTTTTCGGGAATAATAAGCTACCAATCAAAAAATCACTCCACAAAAATAACGTCAAATTTTTTTTTTTTTTTTTTATACGCTAATCGATTAATTTTTTTTTTATATAAAAAAAAATACATTAGTATTTTTTACGTAACGTTTCTCGAAAATATCTCAATTATATTTTAGAAAAAAAATTGACCGTGCACAAAAAACACTTGAAATGGTAACAAGACTAGTAAAATGTTTTTGTTTGTTTTTTTCTGTTTATGCTTCACAAATCACAAAGCAGCGAACACACATTTGGTCACAAAACAAAAAATTGTTTTTTTTTTCTCTAAAAAAATTATTATTTTTTTTTATTGTACTTAAATTTTAAAAATTAGAGGCCGTTACCCACAAGTCACTTAATTTTAACAAAAATAAAATGCTAGTACGCAATATCAAATGATCAGTTTCAATGATACCTTAATTTAAATTATCGAATAGTTTCATTGAAATTCGAAATGAATATTCTTTTTTTTTTCAAATTTTTAAAAAGAATTATCACATTTAAAATAAAATTTTTCGCCAATTTTTCTTTTTTTTGGTATTAAGATTTATTTTGGATAGAAAATACTGGCCATGATCCAAATGTAATGAACTAGAATGGAGTCGAATATTATAGAGAACATACATATGTATACATTGAGCATAGTGTATAAGAAAGAGATACTATTATAGATATGTTTTCTTGCATGTGTTGTAGCTTCGGTAAACATAAATGCATGAAAACCTACTTATAATAGGATATCTTTCTTATACACTTTGCTCTCTGTATGTACTCTCTTACACTCGTAGAATGCGAAAGCATCCAGTTATGCAAACGCAGCCACTGTCATATTTAAGTAGAAAATAAAATCCAAATTACATAACACAATTTTTTTAAGTTCAAATAACAACCCTAATCGCTTTCTCAGAATATTTTGTAAAAATTAAGTCATCATTTGTAATTTTGATTATTTTGATTCTATCCATAATAAATTTGGACCAAAAATTTGATAAAAATTGCAAAATTAAAACGAATTTTCTCTTAAATTTGTTTTTACCTTTCTCTGGTTGAATAGATTACATCCACAATTTGACTAAAATATTAAATAATAAAGAAAAAAACACGAGATTAAAACGCTTGAATAAATAAATCACGCACGACGTTTTGCATGACGCCAAATAATCATAATTATAATAATTATTCATTTCAAAAATCATAGAAAATATTAAAAAGCAGCTTCAATACAAGTTTGTCCCAAAATTTAGTTCACTAGCATTATTTATTTTCTCTTTTTGTTAAATAAAAATAGAGGGATTTTTGGATTGGAATGATTAACAAAATGGCATAATTATTTTAGGGTTTTTTAAAGAACGCAGACGTATCAATAGAATCTCAAAAATCAGATTGAAATGAATTGAAAAAACCGGAAACAAAATCTATTTCCTGAGAGTTTCGAAAATTGATTTATTTTGTGACACAAATAAAGAAATAATGATTTGAGAACTAAATTCTGGGACATATCCACCGTATTTTGTACACTGCACAAGAAAAACGTCTTTAAAAAAACGTTTATCAAATAAACTATAAATATATTAAGAAAAAACAGTCTCAAAAACAGTGCGCATATAATTCAATTAAAAAATATGTACCTCCCCCTAGTTATCCCCTTTCACAAAAAAACCAACATTCAATGTTGTATCCAAATAATAATAATTAATTAATTAAAAAAAGAACCTAATTAAAAACTTCCAATAAAATGAATGTAAAAATTATTTAACATGTGTTTAGAGCGAAAACAAGTTCTTTACATTAAAAAAAAAACTAAGAGCCAACTTCCAGAGAGGCCGTCAATATATATAAAATTAAAAAAAAATTTGATTAACAATAAACTAAAAATAACGAAGTCGTTCGAATTATATTCGTAGTACAGAGAAATTACGATCAGAAAATTTTTAGAAAATTAAATGAAGAATTTAGGGAAGAACACAGCGAGATTCCAGAAATGTTGCCGGACACAAGCATCAATAAGTTTTATTTGTGAACTGCAAGTTACTCCTGAAAGAGGATATTCTCTGAGTACAATCGCAAAAAACGAGAACTACTGTTAAACCTACTTTACGACAGAATTTAACGAATTTTTTGGCGAAAAGTGGGTTTCAGTTTAGGTTTCACTATAGTTACACTCAGCATAGATCGCCATAGATGCATGATCAGTGATCACTAACTTTTTGTTCTGAAAAGAGTCTCTCGTCAATCATTTCATAAAAATAGAATCTTTTATCAAAACCCTTAAAAGCTGTTAACAAAAAGACCACGAAAAATTGTATTATTTTGAGTGACGATATTATTTGGTAAAAATATTTTTAAAGTAATGAATCCGTGAATCCTTTTTGTTTATCCAACGAAGTGTCCTTTTTTTTGTAGAAAAATCGAATTTCTCTGTACTATCCCACAAACAAAATGAATACAAACTCATGGATTAACAATTAAGGGCCAAGAGCATGTTCCATCATTTGTAAACAAAGATTCTCTAAACTACTTTCAATATCCACACTCTTATCTTTACGATTATGATTATCGGTTCGATTGATTTGTTGTTCGCTTTGTGATTTTGTAACACTATTATTCGTACCCCCACCACCCCCGGTAGGATTACAAAAACGTACTTGTTGTGGCTGTGTTGTCGGTAATGGAACGGTTGTAACAACGGCAGCCTTAAGTAGAGAACAATTTGATAGTATTGACGAGGGAGATGCTGACGATGTGCTCGAAGGTGAAGGTGTTTGATGTGGATTGTTTGAATTTGTTGATATTGTACATACAGAAGGTAATGGAGGAGCTGTTGGGGGACATAAATTATTTAAGGATGTTCGTGTTGAGCCTGGCTGACCTGGTTGTTGTTTGGTATGCATGTTTGGATATGATGAACTTTTATGATTGTACCCGTTGCTGGTTGTGGATTGATGATTATTTTGAAATTTGGACGTAGAGCCGTAATAATTTGACTTATTACCATTTCTGTTGAAATAAAATTTAAATTATTATTACTAACTCAAATTATTCGTAAAACAAGTGAAATTTATAAAATTTAAAAAACCCCCGACACATTTTTCGGTTACGGAACCCTAAACTCGCACTTGAAACATATATAAGAACACTCCCCTTTAAATTACCCTTTTCCTTAAAGAATTTTTAAGATCGTCGCCACTTTTTTGTGATGGCTTACCTGGTATGTGATGAATTATAATTATTCCGTTGTACAGACGTTGTATTGAAACCAGCTCTACATAATTGACTTTTCCACATTCCCAATCGACGTTTATGTTCACCATTAAATGCGTCCAATGTTTCGGCACGATCACATAACCATGTAAATTGTGATACACAATCATCTGGCGGATGTCGGACCATTAACAGTTGAGTACATGCTAGAAAAAGAGAAGCAAGTCATTAGAAAAACATTGATTTCTTCTGGTGAATTTGGAAAATTTCTATTAAAAAATCAATAAATCGAAAGCTAAGCGTAGTATTTCAATATTCCAAACGTCAGCGAACAGGTAGTAATAGGGAATATTCAGGTATTTTTTTATATTTTTAATTCATTGTTTACACCGTTATAACAAAGTAAAAAAATATAAATACTGTTTAAAAATGTTGTATTTAAGTGTAAAAAAATATTTAAAATACATTATAATTTTGAATATTTAAACGCAGTTTTTTGGCGCTCTCTTTTGATGACGTATAAGTACGTGATCTGTCAATTGGTGACAGTTCAATGTATAATTTACACTTTAAAAAAATGAATTTACAACACAGAATTTACACTCGTTATTATTAAGTTTTCTAATAAAAAAGCCGTAGAATAATATAATTTAATGAAATACCATATAAAATGTAAGTAATTAATATCATACAGTATGTCAACAAATTTGACAAGCCCGTACTATGATGTCACGTCCGTATAATAATTTGAATTTCCGTTTTAGAAATTTTTAAATGCCCTCACTGAATTTGTACTTTTATTAATTAATTTTAAGTAATTAAAAAGATATTAATTACTAAAATAATGGTTTAGTTCAAATGTCCAGTCATTAAAGTTATGGAAGAAAAATATTTGAACCAAATTTAAATTTCATGAATATTCCCTTTTGTTATTTCGTATAATTGCTGCGAAATCTAGCCATTCTTTGAAAAAAATTTTCCAATAAAAGTGGTTTGTTTTTCCTAAAGATCATTCTTGTTCAAATTGAATGAACAAGAACTGTTTAAACTATTCGCAAATAAAACAAATAAAAAAAGGGCGCAATTGTATCATAAATATTATTAATAAACGAAATCAAATGAACAAAAATAATAAAATTAATAACAAATTTATTAAAAAAAGTGTTTACCTTTTCCCATAACTTTAACAAATTGTGATGGTAAATCTTCATTCGCATTCGTTTGTAATGGACTTTGTAAAATAGTTTTTAATTTCCTTAGCGCAACCGATAAATCACCACCATTTAAAACCTCCGTCTCCAATTGTGTCAACATCGATGATCGCTCTCGTAATTTCGCAATACTAATTAATAATTTATGACGAGCCCCTTTTGTTATACCCGCCGCTTGTAACTGTTCATCCGTTAACGCAATCATTTGTTCATAATTTAAATTCGCAAAAACCCAACTATATTTATGTAAGCGCAAAGATTTCAACCAAAAAATAATCCCTTTCGAAATGGGCTGTTGCGATTGTTGCATATCATGCAACCGGGTATCCGAACTACTCGATGTTAACGGCGGTGGAGGCACGGTCGGATCACATGACAATGAATAACTACGTGGTTTTTGTGGAATCGATAAATTCTCTTGTGAAGACCATACTCCACTGCTATATCCTAGGCTCTCATGTGAATCACTTTGAGCCGGTGTCAAACTATTCGATCGTCTTGCCATTCGATCCGTATTTACTTCAGTATTTGGACTAACTGAATCGTCACTACTATGTTCATTCACCGATGTGTACCCAAACCCATCAATATTCGCAAATAATCCCGATTTATTAATCATTTTTTTCAATAGAAGTTTAAATGACTTCTTATCGTCTTTATCAAAAGCGGGATGTACAAAAACATAACTCATTAATTCAACGCAATCGTTATAGGCACGAGAATTTGGCAATGTTACTAATTCACTTAAAACTTTACGTATAATAACTAGATAACGATCAGCGACTTCACGATTACCCGGTTTTAATAGCGGTAAAACAGCAAGTAAACGATTTAACGCTGTATGAGGCCGATCCCATTGTATTGTCGATATAAAATTAATATCGTTTGCATTCCGTTCCAAAGTGATAAGTTCTGTATTTAATACAGATGTTATGCAATGTTCAAGTGTATACTGGAGAAATCTTGCATTTGCAAATGGTAAACCACTCATTAAATAATAAAGTGCTACCGTTCGTTCACAACTATCCCATTTTTGAAATTTCCCCCGAATATCTGTTAAATTCTCACAAAATTCCGAAAAATCTCGCATTGGTAAAAATTCCATTTTGTTGTTTAGTTTTTTCTTGTCGTAATCCAAAAAACAGAGCTATATAAACAAGAAAATTTATGCATAATAACTAATACACTGTAGGAGATTTAATGGCGGTCAATAATAAATTAATTTAATAATAATCTATATAATTAAATGTGTTAAAATGTACTTACTAATGAGTTTTTTTTTTTAAAGTTCAGCTTAAATGTACTGCATTATTTTTTTTTGAAATGATTTAAGTGCAATTCAATTAAGCACACAATAACGTACACACCCACTCATTCTCGTAATGATACGGAAAGTCAAAACTCTTTTTTTTTCGCTAATCTGTGAGAAATCTCTCAAAAAATCTGCCATCTAACGGTACTTATGGTCAACTACATACCATCGACTTATAAAATTTCATCATATATGCGTGTTCTAAGCATAAAGATTTTTAAATATCTTTAAGAAACATTTTAATTCATTTTTTATTTATTATTATAATAAATTATGTCTAATTTTAAACAATGAAATATTAAATTCAAAACATAATTATTCGGGAGAAATTAAACTGGTAACTTTTCTCTGTAGCTGTTATAGGGTATTATCGTTAGTCAAAAATAAATCATGAAATTTGAAAAAAGTTAAAATTTATGTAAAAATATACTTAAATATTCTGATTTCGAGTCATAAAGAGCACATTTTTCTTTAAAAATATTAAAATTACAAATCGTAATTTTTAAACTGTATATCACGTGACCTAAAACGCGGATAAGCCCTGCTGTGATGTCATAGCGGTATGAGTTATTGACCATCAGTTAGTTCAGTGTAGACAGTTGGGTATAATATATACATAGATAATAAGTATTTATATTTATTATAATCAGATGTCTATGAATATATCTGTCAAACTTATTTGTGTTATTTCGTATTGTGATACCCATATTACGTCATCAAATTGGATGCCTGCGTTTTTGACAGTTTAAAAAAGGTTTAAAATTTAATTTAAGTTTTTGGCAAGAAAGCGTGTGTATTTTTCCGAAATAAATTGTGATAGTAGCCTGATATGCACACTGACATAGGGTCAAAGTGAGCTACGTGACTTAGTGAGACACTTTTGATTAAAGTTAGTAAAAAAGAAAATAACTTAGGCACCTGATTTTATCTTGCATTCCAAATTTAATCAATCATATAAAATAAATATCTGACGTGTTGAATTGTAATAGGAGTAAGTAAAATATTCAAAATAAAAACACACAAATGAACAATAGAATTTGATACATGCTTTCACAGAACATTTTTGCAAACATTTATTGATAACAATTACGTATATGAAAACGCAGTACTTTTCCATTACTTTATTCGCCATCTTTCTTTATTAACACCAAATGGAATCTTCTATTGAATTAAAAAAAAAAACGATATCCATATGTCTATGAATCCCCCCATGTTCTTTGTGTTTCTTAACATCATCAACAGACGACCACATTCACAGACTGTCAAAAACCAGCTGATATTTAGAAACAATAAACGTCATTATAATAAAAAAAAATTATATTTTTCAATATTTTTATCAAATAATTTAGGTAAATTTTATGTTATTTCTATTCAATGTACAAATTATTTAATATATTTAATAAAATTTTAATAAATATTTATTGATTTTTTATATTAAAAAAGTGTGAATGTTGGAGAATGCACTTTGTTTTGTAAACATGATGACATAGTTTAATTAAATAATATGATCAAAAATGTCTTTCAGAAATTTCACAAGAGAAAATGGGTCGAATTTTTTTGGAGCATATGGGTGGATCACGTTTATTTTCATGTGCAAGTTGTGATACAAATTTAACAAATCGTTCCGAATTAATTAGTACACGATTTACTGGTGCAACAGGACGTGCATTTTTATTTAATCGTGTCGTTAATTTAACGTATAGTGAAGTACAAGATCGAGTTATGTTAACTGGTCGACATATGGTAATTGGTTTTTTTATATTTATTTAAAAATTAAACGTAAAAACGTTGTTTGTCCAAGCATCTTAGGGTTTCACCTCGAAATCTTTAATAACGGAATAAGGTCAACAAATCTTTATTTTGATAATACAAATTTTGTCTCAAAAGTCTCAAAAGTCACACATGGTGTTCTTAGATATGTTCAAGGTCCAAGGTCGCAAAAATCCGTTTTTTGAGATTAACTCGTTTCCTTTGCATTCAATCGTATTTACACCCCTATAAATTTTGAGATATATAACTAGTAGATAACCGCCCGCTTTGCTGGGTAATTTCTCCTTTTAAAACAAAGACTATCACGTTGTAGCCCTCACCCATCCTCCCTTTTGTTCACAATTTTATATTGGGAACTCTAACATTTTTGAAAATGGTCTTTTATATAGGTCTAATCATTAAACTAACCTGGTTTTTATACTTTTTGGATCAAAATTACCCCATCCACCGAGTTTCATCAAATTCCGAAACAAATTTTTTTTTCCGATTTTCTCGATTTTTTCAAAGGGGTACCCCTTAAAAAAAATGCAAAAAATCGAAAAAATTTTGTTATCTCCAATTTCAATAAAACTCAGTATACAAGGTAATTTTGACCCAAAAAGTGCAAAAATCGCGTGCATTTGTTGACTGGTCGAATAGTTTTTGAGGTACGGACTAAAATCGATGCAAATATTGCGATATCTCAGAAACTCTGCATCCAATCATTAAATTAACCTGGTTTTTATACTTTTTGGATCAAAATTATCCCATCCACCGAGTTTCATCAAATTCCGAAACAAAAATTTTTTTCCGATTTTCTCGATTTTTTCAAAGGGGTACCCCTTAAAAAAAATAAAAAAAATCGAAAAATTTTTGTTATCTCCAATTACGATAAAACTCAGTATATAAGGTAATTTTGATCCAAAAAGTACAAAAATCGCGTACATTTGTTGACTGGTCGAATAGTGTTTTAGATATGGACTAAAATCGATCCAAACATTGCGATATTGAGCCCCTTAGGAGATGAATTTTCAAAAAAGTCCCTTCTTAGTGCTCACTTACATTACATAAGGAACCAGGAAAAGGATCAGTCAGTTTCCATTCTTATATATATATATATATATAGATATATTGTTTTCTAGGTACGTGATGTTGCTTGCAAATCCTGTGACACAAAATTGGGTTGGATGTATGAATTTGCTACCGAAGAGAATCAACGATATAAAGAAGGTCGTGTCATTTTAGAACGTGCCCTTGTCACTGAAAGTGGTGGATTAGAAGAGCATCTTATTAATCATGTCCCTAATTAATCTCCATCTCTAACACGTCTCAGAATTATAATTTATTTATTATATTTTAAGAAATATGTTCCCAAGTTTATTATTTTATATACAGAAGAATCTCACTAATCTGGCACTGTTCAAAATTAGAGGGTTCCGAATTATTGGAATGTTTCCGGATTACCGGATTTTATAGAAAAATTCATAGTAAATAAAGTAAAGCATTTCATTGCAGGAGCTGTCACAGTGGTAACGAGGAGGAGACAATGTCTCATCTTCTCTGTCACTGCCCAGTTCTTGTCATGAGGAGATGAACATACTTGAGCCAGCCTCTCTTTGACGACCTCTCCGACCTAAAGTCAGTCGTCGTCAAAGCCCTCCTGCTGTTCTTAAACAGCTCCAAATGGTTCATGGAGTAGTGGCCGGGGATGGGCCAACCCTTTTACGGTATCACAACGGACCCTATGGTTTAAGTGTGTCCTCTCACCCGAGGACAGCCACTCTAACCTAACCTAAAGCATTTCATAAAAAAATATGAAGATCTAGTTTTGTGTAACTTGCGCGGGAGGAGTGTGGCGAATTATTGGACGTATCGGTGTATTGAAGTGCCGGGTTAGTGAGATTGTACTTATATTTGAAAAAAAAAACGGAAAAGTTTATTTTTTTTGTAAAAACAAAAAATTACAGAAATATATATATACATATGTTTTTTGAATGTGGTACAACAAAACGGGCCACTGCCAAATTTTATACGGATAAAACAAATTATATTAATAAGCATATTATATTATTCTAAATTAGGATTAAAAAATAAAATATATATTATCTTTATTAAAAATCGGTCTTGGATCAGGTTTAGTATTTGACATTCATTTTGGAACGACTGGAAATTTTAATAACAGTTGTCAAGATGGTGTACAATAATTGTTCTACAAAAATAACGACGAGCACACCTTATAGCAATTTACTCCCAGCTTAATAGTGTACCTATGACAGTGTACAAACACCCGGTATGTACACTGTCATGCCCGTTTTACCAGTACAATATGGCTTAGTATACCAGTATAATATTGTGCTGATTTCTAACGTCATGAACTCTGGCCAGAATACTGGTGAATATTACGGAGCACACCCCAGATAAATCCCGCCAATTTGAGATAAAAATTTGTACTACTAAACAGGAAGTGAACCTCTTTTTCAATAGTTCCAATTTAGACGACCTGATTACTTACCATTTATCAATACCTCTTCAAAGAGAAATACTCAAATATGAAAATTTTTCGCAGAAAAGTTATGCATATTAATTAGTTGATCACAGACAACTTCCAGTTGTTCTGAAATAACTGGAAAATACTTTACCTAGTCCTAGACCCAAAAAAAAAATATCAAAAGTCTTATCAATACATTATATTGTTTTTTTTTTTTTTTTTGGAACTTTTGTGTTTGAAACAAAATGGTTCAAATAATTTGTGATTCAAAACAATTTAGTTTTTAAGATTTTATTATTTCGTTAGATTTTAATTATCTTTCTTCAATAAGTCGTAAAATTTACCTATATCTACCTCTGAAAAACTACACGATGTTTTGAGAACCTTGTCAAGTAAAATTAATTGCGAATAATTTAGATTCATCAAAAAACTTGATTTTGTGTTAAATAAACATTTTGGGGGTTTTTAAATAATAAAAGAAAATAAATTTCACATATTAGCGAATTTCTGGAAATGGAGCTATTACTTTTGTACTGATGATGGAATTTTTGAAAAAATTTCTTCAAATATTCATCGTTCCACCCAATAGATGTCAAAAATGACCCATTTTTCTTGCTAAATACCAATCTATAACGCCATATATGTATAGAATAGTCTTTGTCTATATTCTGGCATGCATACGACTTATTGTGGAACAAGTTTATATGCCCTGTCCACAACAACAATCGTCAGATTGTTGATTAAATCGAAATTTAATATTTTCAATCGAAATACAACATTTTTGATATTCGATTTAAAATTCAATACTAATTAATGGATGTTTTTCAAAGTTACTTTTGCTTTTACAATATTTTTGATTGTTGCTTAAAAATGAAAGAGAAATATTTTCAGCAGATGTTGAAACACAAGAATTTTCTTAATTTTTTTGGCAACTGAATTATACTGAACGAATGAAAAGTGATAATTTGTTTTTTCTTTTATTTTAAGAAAATGTATTGTAACATATTGGTTTTATATAATTATCGAATTATAATAAAATAAAATTTAAAAATTCTTGGTAATAACATAACTTAATTCTGATTCCGTCTGTCCGTCCGTGATCACGATAACTAAAAAACGAAAAAAAGCTTCAATTTTTATAGCGTGCTCAACTTCTGATATAATTGAATCCGACTGCGAGAGTCAAAGGGATGCTGCTGTTTTTATCAGTTTGTATATGCAAGTGTGTTCCTTTCAGATACACTAGAGACTAAACGCGTGGACCGATCTTGATGATTCTTACCTCAATAAGGGATAATCCTGATGTCGAATTGTCGAAAGAAAAACGAAGAAGTTATAAGCAGTCCAAGATTGCATTCAAAGGTTTCCCATCTCTTTCTAGCAAAACATATGTAATCTCTATGGCGATACCCACGTATGACGTCACTAGTGGGTATCTTTCTCTTTGTTTAATTAGGAATTTTAAACGTTCATATCTTGCATTTGAATAAAGATTTTTAAAAACCAACTTCACTTATCTATTTGTAAAGCGAGAGTTCTTCATCTAAAGTAATATGGCAGTAATGAAAATTCAATATAGTGACTCGATTGAGGTAAGAATTATTAAAATCGGCTAGCGTTTGATCTCTAGAGAGTCACAAAGAACCAAACATATAAACATTAAACTGGCAATAAAAAGTGGGGTATCATTGAATAAGTATTTGAAAATTCTAACTAGAAAAAAAATAAAATAAAAAATTTGAGGCTAAGCCTAAGCCTAAATCGAATTCTAAACTAACAAATTTGGATCGGGGTTAGGGTAATTTATTTTCATCAATTTATTCTCAAAAAAAAAAAAAAAATATTTAGGGGAAAACTAGCCACAATTTAAGTCACCCTATCACGCATGACAATTACTATTTTTTATCATTATTGCGCAATGATTGAACTCATAAGTTCTTGAAATAAAGTTTCACAAGAAAAGCCATAGAAAAGCAGCTTTTTTTCGTGTTTGAACACAAAAAACCAATCATAACTTGTGTAAAATTTAATATTAAATTGACAACTTTACAAATAAAAAAAACCGTAAGTGCATTTAATTTAAATATTTTATTTAATTAGCTTACTAGTAAAGTTTAATTAACTCATATTAATGTCTACTTAATGCATCATAATCATACCTAAATGGATGTATATGATAAAAATTAATTTATGATAAATCATACAAATCAATTTTTATAAATGAAAAAAAGTCATATTTTATACAAAAAATATTAATAATTTTAGATAATCTTATCAGATGAATATTTATGATAACGTTAAATAACTTTGTACTTATTTATTTTGTTTATTTTAAATAAAAGTAATAATAATTTATCAAACATTTTGTTTACATATATTTATGTTATACTTATTATCAGTGATATAAATGCTAATAAATGAAATGAATGTTTAGCTTGAATTAGCCAAAAAAATATACTTCTTTTTTTCAAAAATTATGTATTAAAAAAACAAATTTTAATAAATGTTCTTGTTTATTCTGAAACTAAATGAACGATTTTTTTTTAATGAAAAATCTTCCAAATATAGCACGCCCCTATATTAGTACTGTATTTGTATCCTTGTTTATATAGTCCGGTCGATAGAGGTCTAAACTAGTTTAAATTGGGCTTTAATGATTGGAAATAATTGTGGATGAAGATATAAAATGAGTTTTAATATCTCTAGAACGGTTGATCTTAGGACAATAATACCCCCAAAACAAAAAACAGGATCAAATTTCTATTAAAATGACGATATTTTGAGATATTTCTGGAACCAATTCGAAATAAAAACTTTTCGTATTGAATTTTAGACGAATCTCACCCAACAGTTAAATAAGCCCGATTATATTGTATTTTATGGATCAATTTTGAAAATTTTCTAGATTTTTTGGAAGGGAAGAAATTTGCAAAAAATCGGGAAATTATTTTTGTCTCTGATATTGTTAAAAATAATCTTCGAGGTTAAATTTGACCCAAAAAATTCAAAAATCGAATCCTTTTGGCGCTCGAGTACTTAGTTTTTGAGATACTGAAATCGTATACGGGAGATGATATCCCGGAGCTATTTCTTCAGCCAATTCCTTAAAAATTATTCGTGAAATAGCAAAATTAAGCAAATTTTCAATACGTTGGATTTATTAGTCAAAGGGACCCCATAAACATAAAAATTCGGATCCTTTAAAGAATAAAATTGTTCTTTTTCGAGATATATCCAGAATAATAGCTTATTTCGTATAGGATTTTGGGTGATATTGCAAAAACCCAATCTTGAAACTACACGATTTTTGAATTTTTGGGTCAAAGCTACCCTGTAATCCCTGTAATGTAAGTTTCAACAAAATTCTAAACAAAATTTTTGTGTGATTTTTTTGACTTCTTCAAAGGGAAAAGGAAGTCCCTTTTCTTAAAGGACTCCCTTGAAATCCCTTTAGAAAATTGCAAAAAATCGAGAAATTATTTATTTGTATAAAAATATTCTTGAGTAATTTTTTCCCAGAGTGCACAAAAAACAGGCATTTGGACGAGTAATTTGTGAGACATCGACTGAAATCGTCTACTATACTTCAGAAAAGTTTTGAGGAATAGGCAAAAAAAGTTTTTCCCAATATGAAGGCTGAAATTTACTATACTAAAATCTTGTAAATTAAGTTTTCCCTTAAGTTCAATCCTCCAATCATAAAATTTTCATAAGGATTAGTTTGCATTGCAAAGTTGTATTTTTTTTAGTCTAACTGCTGGGCCATATTTTGAACAATAATCAAAACACAGAAGTATTACGTTCATTGCGCATATACAATGTATACAAGTGTATACAATTCATTGCGCTGACACCCGGCTATCAGCTGACAAAAACACAGACATCTTGTCAAATAAAGTATACATCGACAATTTTTAAACAATAATTTCATAAAATTAATGTAATAAAATGTATAGTTTTTTATTAAATATCATTAATAATACTAATATTTTAATAAAATTTAGTGTCATTTGTGATTTTAGTTAATCAAGTCATAATTAAAAAACTGTATGACGTCATGACGGTACATTATTGTAGTGATGGAGACAGAAGACAATGTAAGTGATTTAACTTAAATTTTATCAATAATATTTCATTTATTTTAAAGAAAATTAATTTTCATTAAATTCATTAATATATCATTCATCATCTATTATATTTTTATTGAGAAATTATTTGAAATTTCATTGACAAACTACATAAATAAGTTTCAATCTGACATTGAATTTTTTTTCATATGTCCTTGAATGAATTTTCTGAAAATTCTTCTAATTAATAAATATAATTAATCAATTTCAATCAATTTAATTAATATTTATACAATTTTTTTTATTAATTTAATTAATATTAGTGTGTTATAAATTAAAGAATTTGATTTTATTTTATTGACATCTGCGAAATGGAAATTAAAAAGAAATGGACGCGGTGAATAAGTGAGAAAGTTAAAGTAGGACAATAAATACTTACAAATATTTGTTTTAAAATGTTTATAAATGCGCAGTAGAATGTTAGTAAAAAGAATAAGATATATTTGTAATACTAATAAAGGTTGAAATAAACATATATTTTTAAACATTCATGTATGATGCGCGCATTTGTATTTTTTTAAATTCTATTTATTGCACTGATTTTGCAATATTTTTTTTTTAGTATTGGAAAAATAGAAATATTTAAGTTACGCGAATATATTTCTTCATTTTAATTTCAATTTGATGACATTGAAAACGAATTTGTAGATTTTTTTTTTTGTATAACTATTAATTGGTAATGAAATATGTTTTGATATTTTAAAGTATGTTACCTTTTAATACACGGGGATCTTTTTTTTGGGCCAAACGATTAAGATTTTTAGTAATTTCTGTCTACTATTATAAAGTTGATTTCAAATAATTTGATGAAGGTCACTTGATGTCATAATTGGTAAAACCAAATTTTATATTTCTGCATATGAAATATTATATGAGTTGGATAACCTTGCATTGGCTTTGGCTAATTGTTGAATTTATTTAGTAATCCAGTAGGCTTTGAATTATTCTGAAGCATCAATAAAATCAATTCATCGTCGAACACTGCGAAAGCAGGATATAATCAAAGTCGAATTTGTTAAAATTCTTATGAAAACTTTAAAATCAATCATTGGAAATCTCTCTATAAGTCTGTAAAACGTTCTACCAGATATGGTAGAACCAACATAGCTTAATAGGTGGTTAGGTTAGGTTAGCTTAGATAGACTGTTCTGGAATGGAAGTCACTTGGACCAAAAGGTTCATTGTGACACCGAAAAAGGGTTGGTCCATCCCCGGCCACTACTCCATGAACCATTTGGAGCTGCTTAAGACCAGCAGAAGTGGCATTGTTTCTTTCTCCTCCTCACTGTGACAACTCCTACAATAACCGTGATACATTATCAGGCTCAGGCGCTCAGTGTGTCCATTAATAGTTGCAACGACATTGCTTCTAGGGGTCCTTTGAAGCGATATGAGATCTTCGGAACGCCTACGATTTTACTCTCGCCATATCTGACTGTTTTTTTATAGAACCACAAGAGCGTTTCCCCCTTCATCTATTGAGGAGCAGCTTGCAGTTCGCAAACGCAACTCCCGGGTGTCTATTGGTGCTTGTGTTCAACACTCTTTTGTTATTTCCAGCAAGTTCCCAGTACAAATTTGTTTATATTCATTTGTCCCGCTTCTTTTGAGATAAGGTAGACCGAGCTGAAGGATCTAAGCACTGCTTGACTATTGGCGGAGATAGTAATGTCGCTGCACATGAGAATGTTCAGTCTTATACATTCCCATACCTCGTAAATATCACTTTAGTACAGCTGAAAATATTTTGATTTAGCTAAACTTGCCTTTGCACCAAGTTCTTTTGGGAGTTAGGATCAAGTGATTTTGCGGTCCGCTCCCGGTATAATAAGCCCAAATAAATATTAAGTTTATCATTAATCAATTGGCGTAGAACGCGGGGTTTTTAAATTTCAAACTCCCTAAATTACTACGCCCATGAAGGTAAAGGATTGAAAGTGTCAGATTCAGTAAATTGCGTAAATTTTATTCTTGAGATTCATAAACTTTTTGCTAGAAATTAATATAGGTCCTAAAAAATTATCACCGTGTATTTATGACTTGTGTGGTGCATTGATATTTAAAGCTTTTTATCTGTCATTATTCAACATTAATAAGTGTATACAACACCACCTCTATCGGTACCGCTATCCGTAGAAAATATTTCAAATATGTTTTCACTTTTAAAATCATAATTTTAAAGTAAAAATTTTTGTAGGTATGTGGAACACACTCAAAACATTCATAGTTCACAAAATTATTATTTTTGTTGTTTTAGTTAAATAAAATGTTTAAAAAAAGAACAGAAGTCGTTTTAACAACAACAACGAGTCAGTCAGTAGGTAGTTAATACAATGGCATTCAAAAGTGATGAATTTTTTTTTTTAAATTATTACAATCCATTGGTGATTAATATTCCTATTTATGAGTCTTTCTTGATAAGTCTAACGGCTCAGAGTAGTTTTAGTGAGTCATTTCAGAAAGGCCGAAAATTACATAAGAGTTAGTCAGAACCGTGTCCTCAATTGTTGGCCTATTCCGAGTTCCCAAAAAAACTGCCAAAGCTGTATCGCCTGTCTCAAGTTTGGATTGATTCTAAAAGGAATAGAACCGATTTTAATCGACAGATATTCCCAAGAAAGTATAGTCGATGTCGGCTCTGTCTCATCAGGGAACTGATTTCAGAATGGCTGATGTCGAATTTTTCCATATTATGCATAAAAATGTAAAATTAGACTTGATACCATAACAAAATTTGAAAATGAAATTAAAATTGATTAAAGAACGAAGAAGTTATAAGCATTCAAAGATTGTTGTCCATCTTCTTTTAGCAAAACAAAGTTTTATATGTATTTTATATGCATTCTCTATGGTGATATCGAACAATGACGTCAGGGCATAAAAACATCAGGACCTTGTTAGAATCAGACAAGATATGATCTTATGAAAGGCAGGAGTAGGATGGGGACATTGTCTTACTCTCTCCCACGGTACCCAGTCACCGCCATATTGCTTATGTCATATTTGTTGACAGTAAATATGTAAAAAAATTATTAAACAAATAAATCAACTTGACAGTTCGAATGTGAACAATCAATCAATATGGCGGTAACTGGGTACCGTGTGAGAGAGATTACGGAGAGCATTCCCTCACCCTACGCCTACCTGCACAAAGAGCATACCTTGTCTGATTCTACCAAGATCAGGACATAGTGAGTTTAAGTTCGTAAATGAGCAACATAGATCAATTGGGTCTTGGGTCCGGAGAACCCATCTTGTAAACCGTTAAAGTTTTGTTTGAAGCATTTATTCGTAAAGACCACTGTTTATCCGTGGGGGGCGCACTGACAGAACACTTTCTATTCAAAGTATTTCAGTATTTTTCTTAAAGGTACGGTATACGCAAAACTTTATTCTAATAAAAGCCTTAAACAAACCCTACCAATGTGTAAGAAGCTTATTTTGTTTTTTTAAATGCACTAACTGAATGTGATACGACCTCAGCGTTTTATAAAAAAAAGATTAAAATAAATTCGAAAGCCGTATAGACTTAAAAAAATTCTGAAATTATCTTTACAGAGATGAAAATTCTGTCGTCAGCTGATGTTTTGCATTTAAGCATTTTATAGTGCTCCTTAAAATGAAGTAAATGTAAATAAATTTCGATGCCAATCGTTTCTTAAAGCTACAAGTAACAAGTGAAAAGAAACAATTGAATGAGTTACTTGTTGAAATACCATGCATAGTCCGTGTTGATTTCTTTATCATATTACACATACATACATATGACACATACATAACTGATAATCAAGTATAGCACATATTATAAAATTTCCGCCTAATTGGCGCCCTCACGGGTAAACAGTGATGTTTACGAAAAAATGTTTCAAACAAAAGTTGTTTAATTTTTGATAAGAAACATTTTTTACATTTAAACTTTTGTTCTATCTCTAACGGTTTACAAAATGGATCCTACGGACCCAAGACCCAATTGACTTATGTTGCTCATTTACGAACTCAAACTCATTTTTAACGTTCTGAGTACGCTATAAAAATTTCGCCCTGTATACATATTAAATTATTTTATTACGTAGATATAATTTAACGAAAATAAAATAAAATTGAAATAACTGCAGAAACCGATACAAATGATTAAATTTCTATCGTACTCCAGGGCATTGAAAAATAAAAAGAAAACTGAATATAAGTCGAAGAATAAAAAATCAATATTTCATGTGAATAAATTAATAATGAGAAATTTGATAGCGTTAAATTTTTGGAGTCATACTTAAGAACACATATGGTTGTTACTGATCGTCGTCAAAGAATCTTTTAGGTGAGTTTAGGCCAGAGTTCGTTGATAATATTATCAAGTGATCTGTCCGAAAATTCGAAATGTATATCGAAAAATTGCATTCCTGTTTATCAACCGTCCAGAAGAAATACAAAGTTATTATACCATGTATATATGAAATATATCATAGTATATTAAGTTTAGTCCCAAGTTTGTAACGCTTAAAAATATTGATGCTACGAACAAAATTTTGGTATTGGTGTTCATAGAATCATCTAGTTAGTCCATTTTCGGTTGTCTACCCGTCTGTCAACACGATAACTCAAAAACGAAAAAATATATCAAGATGAAAATTTTTTACAACGCACCCAGGACGTAAAAAGTGAGGTCGAGTGCGTAAATGAGCAACATACGTCAATCCGTAGGACCCAGCTTCTAAACCGTTAGAGATAAAACAAAAGTTTAAATGTATAAAATGTTCCTTATCAAAAAATAAACAACTTTTGTTTACAAGAATTAAATCGCGTTTGTCGGGGGTTTTTTAAATTTTGTAAATTCACTTGTATCAATAAAATATCTGAATCAAATATAAATAATTTTCCTAAAACTTGTTTTTCGAAATAGGCCTTCGGAATTCCATTATGTATTTGCGATCTATTTTGGAATTTGTCTTGTGTCCCTGAATTGAGTATGACACTCAAATAATAATTAGGACAGAACAAATTAATTGTTAACCTCACTTGTCTCATTTATTGTTTTGTCTTAAACGTTACCAATTATTGTTTGAAGGTTATGGTTTCGCTTGAATGATATCGATAATTTTAGTATTTAGTAATTTAAATTATGTTCTATGTATTCTTTTCAAAGCAATAAATCAATACAGAAAATTTAAAAAAAAAACAAGTAAAAACAAACAATTGACTGAGTTAATTCTTGAAATACCATGCATAGTCAGTGTTGATTTCTTTATCACATTACACATACAAACATGTGACACATACATAACTGATAATCAAGTATAGTACATATTATAAAATTTTCGCCTAATTGGCGCCCTCACGGGTAAACAGTGATGTTTACGAAAAAATGTTTCAAACAAAAGTTGTTTAATTTTTGATAAGGAACATTTTTTATATTTAAACTTTTGTTCTATCTCTAACGGCTTACAAGATGGATTGACCGTATGGATTCAAACACGAAAGCGAACAATAAACAACACACTAAACATAGACAAGTATCAAAATGGGTAGATAACATTGCATAATGAATAGATTGTATTCACTTCGCGATGTTTTGTACTGTTTGACACTTGCCTATTTTTGTTTTAGTGTTCGCTTTCGTGTATATTGACAAATGTTTTATAAATTTTGGTGTATTGTTTTAAAATTTTTAATAAACGATACACATAACATAATATAAACATTTTGTCAAGGTTAAGGAGGTATCATGTAGTTGATAATTAATTTGAAAGTTATGATATTTAATATGGTTGTACGGTACGCTATTAATATAACGTACACTTGTTAAAACTTATCAAGTATGTATTGGCCGCCGAATAAGCATTTTAACAAAAAAGGGATCGGTAATATTATTTTATTTCTTAACAATTTATTTCTTTGAATGCAACCCATCAATTTCTTCATTCATTTGTTGAAAGTGTGTTTTTGAACTCGACCTCACTTTTTACGTTCTAAGCACGCTATAAAAATTTAAGCTTGATATCTCTTTTCGTTTTTGAATAATCGTGATGACAGACGGGCAGACAGACGACAGACAGGCAGACAGACAACTGGAAATGGACTAATAAGGTGATTTTATGAACACCTATGCCAAAATTTTGTAGTATCAATATTTTTAAGCGTTACAAACTTGGGACTAAACTTAGTATACCTTGCATATTACATATACATGGTTTAATATTACAGGTCATTTCATAAAAGTAGTTCATTACTAGTCATTTCCTAAATGAAATGTCAAACGACCCTCCGGAAAGTCTTGTTGCGATTTGTGTAGTTAAATTTTTCGAAATTTTCTGTTAATTTGTCTTTATTCCGAGTCGATTGTTGAAAATTCCATCTTTCTAGCATGCATAGAACTGAACAACGTAATTTTGGGGCGTTATTCCGATTTTCCGCTCCCATTCGCTCATACAGGTATCGAAACTACGCGGACTGTAACTACATTTTGCCAAATTAGTTCGATTTTCTTTTTTGAAGCACCAATCTTTTTTCTTTAATGAAAAAGTCTATACAGAGTTGTTCAATAGAGCTTTTCATTTACAAAATGATTCTTTTTTGTTTCGGACTATTTTTAATCAAGTAAAGACATATCTTATATCTTCTATTCTTGTCAAAAAGCGCTGCTTAAAAAAGATAAAATATATTTAACTTTCTTAGGTTGAATAATTTTTTGACATCTATCCCAAACAAAAGCAAATCGATGAAAAGGTCTATAAGACGTTAATGTTTATTATGGTTACTTAACTAAACTTGGTAACCCAATTGATTTTGGGTCAATTAGGTACCCGTATTAAAGCTGGAGCAATAGATGTTCTATCTTAGAAGTGGTATCATGTTATTGAAGCACCCTGTAGTTAATGCCACTGTAAATAATTAATGAATTTGTCTTAAATTAACTTTAATATGGAAATTAGTATAATATACAATTTTCTGTAATGTTCGATGTTTTATTTTTTCCAACCATGTAACCATAAGACCCAAAAAGCAACCCAGATAAATCTCCAAGAATTCACAGTGTTATTTCAAATAGATATTTTGTATAAATAGAGCAATTGCTTATCTACTTACAGGAGTAGAAAAGTAAGAGTAGACTTTTCAACAGGTTTTCCGTTGTGTATATTAAATAACAATTTAAAGGCTAATTATAACACATTGGTTTTACAAAAAAAAAGTATATATAATAATCAATAATGTAATTCCATTAATGCTTATCACAATCCATGAATTTCTCTTGAAATATTCAGATATATTAAGTTTTATTTGAATAATTCAAAAACAATATTTTTATTACAGAAGAACTGCGTTATAAGATATAATAATTTTTGTTACAGTCAAGTTCATAAAAACATGCTGCTATATTACAGCAGACATGTAACAGTACACAATACTTGTACATAGTATGTAGGTGCCTAGTCCGTAACTAGGGCGAGGCATCAGTTGGGATGTCAATTTTTCGCTAGCTATCACTTATGTGCTTAATTCTGGGACCAGTTCTCCACATTCTCGAAATTCATTAGAGCTAGGGTAATTTTGATCACAAATTTGAAAAGTATGACCCAAATTTAGTAGGATTACATACTTTGTTTATCAAAATTGGATAAAATTTGCATGTGATAGAGCAAAATTAAAATTTTTGGATTCTGATGGCGTCATTAAGTTTAAAAATTCGATTTTTTTGATAACACAGGCAAATTATATCCGATCTTATTGGAATTTTTTTTGAAACCCACTAATTTTGGGCCATTCTTTTCAGCTGTCATGTCAATTTTTCGCTAGCTATTGCTTATGTGCTTAATTCCGGGACCAGGACTCCACATTCTTAAAATCTGTTATAGCTAGGGTAATTTTGATCACAAATTTGAAAAGTATGACCCAAATTTAGTAGGATTACATACTTGGTTTATCAAAATTGGATAAAATTTGCATGTAATAGAGGAAAATAAAAATTTTTGGATTCTGATGACGTCATTAAGTTAAAAAATTCGATTTTTTTGATAACACAGGCAAATTATATCCGCTCTTATTGGAATTTTTTTTGAAACCCCCTAATTTTGGGTCATTCTTTTCAGCTGTGATGTCAATTTTTCGCTAGCTATCGCTTATGTGTTTAATTCCGGGACCAGGACTCCACATTCTTAAAATCTGTTAGAGCTAGGGTAATTTTGATCCCAAATTTGAAAAGTATGACCCAAATTTAGTAGGATTACATACTTGGTTTATCAAAATTGGATAAAATTTGCATGCGATAGAGCAAAATTAAATTTTTTGGATTCTGTACGTGTAACACAAATACAATAGATTTTTACCGATTTGGAATTATAACAGCGCAGGGCAGTTTCTGCAAGAACCTCTTTACGTAAAATCGACGCACATATTCATAATCAGAGACCTAAAACACTTCAAGAAACACGGCGTCTACTCAACCAAGTTTTACTTCCTAGGAAACTGCCAATCCCGCGAAAGGATTATTTTAAAATGCAGACACCAGTTAACATGGATGTACACACTATTTCTTACAAATTATAAATAAATGACCACATAAATAGTTTGCGGGAGAAAATCTATTTAAAAAAATTATTTCATTTTCTTACAAAAAAACTGCATAACACATAATACTAAATCACATTTACTCTTTGCCAAAATCTGACATTTTTCTTTTTCTTGGTTTGAGGAGGACTTGCACCCCCTAACCATACTGGTAGAACTCTTCTCCTTACATGATTTCCGAATTCCAAAAAACGTCCTGGAATATTTAGGAATTGCCAACCTCTAATATCATGCAATATGTCATCATAGAGATTTAAAAGAGCTGAAAATATATTTGCTTGTACTTGTGGTGTGACTTTTCCTTGCTTGGTGAATTTTCCAAAAACAAGAGTTCCTAAAAATATACATAAACTAATAAAAATTATTGTAAAAATGTAAATAATTTTCATTCTTTGTTTTTACAAAGGATTTATTTTTGACATTTCTATTGTACAGAATGATCAAAAAAGTTTGATTTAATTTCTTTATCCGAGAATAATTTTAAAATCTCAGCGCCGCGGTAGCAATAAAATAAACCCGTTATCAGGTTACGCAAAATTTTAATTTAATTATGAGTTCATCGAAGATCCATCATGTGGTGAATAGAGACGAGTATAGTTAGAGTATTGATGATTGAAGAGCGATATCTATATTATCAAATTTATAAGCAGCACTTGCACACAATATATTATATATTTTTGTAGTTATGTGGTATTGTAAAGCTAAAATAACACATTATTTGACTACAAAGCATTTAATTGGTTTATATGTATGTACCGTGCAATCAACCAAAACTTTTTAAAAATACTGTAGGTTTACAATCACCTTAATCATTATGTTTTATTTTTACAGGTAAATAAACACATGAATAATGTGACCACAACCAAAATGGCTGAAATACATCATACATCAAATGAACATATTCTAAAAAACATACAACAAATGAAATTATTAAACGAAAATTACACTCAACAACAACATCAACGCATATTAACGCCTCAGGAGCGTAAACATGAAATGCATGATTTCAAAAATAACAATATTTCAATCACATTCCAAGCATACCAAACCAAAGATACTACAAAATGTCCGTACGATGATGATTTTGAAAATACAGGCGCACCAACAGAAACAAATAATAATAACGAAGTAAATTATGATGATAAAATGGAGGACGAAGATAAAATGGAAGATGATGATCAGAATAAATCATCAGTAATTGATGAATCTGAATCGCAAAGTGATAATTTATCAGAAACAAATGTTCAACAGAATTTACAATCGTTAGAACCATCACATCATGCTAGACGACCAATGAATGCCTTTTTAATATTTTGTAAACGGCATCGTGCTGTTGTCCGGGAAAAATATCCAACGTTAGAGAATCGTGGTGTTACAAAGATTTTGGGAGAATGGTGGGCTGGTTTGGAGGAAGATGATAAAGCATGTTATACAGCGTTAGCTAAACAAGTAAGAATGTTTTTTTAATTTAAATTAATTTCAATAAAATAATCGAGGCCTTAAAGTCCTAATTATTCCATGCCATAACTCTATTTGAGATGAAAATTTTTAACTCGTTCCAAGACTTAATCAGTTTTGATTCGTCGTTTAGTAAACCATTATAAAGTCTCAGAAGTATCAGAAAATCTTTTTGTTCTTTCCAATACGTTTCTAAACCATTAACAATTCTCCCGCCATCCCAAGCACCGTTTGTGATTGATCAGTCTTTACCAGGGTCCTCAAACCTACGCTCTAAATTATTTTAGGTTGACCACTCCGGGCTCATCGCAAACCAACGTCGAACAGTGAGTTCATTAACATGACATTAAAACGCACAAAACTTTTGCAACAACCTAATTAGGGATTAATTTGTTTTAATTATACTTCTTCCTATTTATTTCAGTATAAAGACGCTTTCTTCAATGCCAATCCCGATTTTAAATGGTACAAATTGCCAGCACCACCGTTAAGAACATTAAATACACGCCCTGGAAATTATTCACGGCCAAATTCAAGCATGGGTTTTGATTATGGCTACGAAAATCATTCAGAATCCGAGCATAGTTATTTAAATATGTCAGATTTTACACCAGGAAAATTAGCCGATGAAACTCAATTAGGTAATTTAAGTTCATTGATCGATCCAAACTATAATTCCATCAATAACGAAAATATGAACGAACCTCAACGTGATCGATTCGATGGCGATCCGTCACCACCAAAACCAATTCGCAAACGATACGTCAATGAAATAGATTCAACTTCTTCAGAATCACCTGTAGTTCAAAATTCCTCACCATTTACAAATTTACGTAATCATGCGTTAACGAGCACACAAACTTTGGAAGACCGAAAATTAAAGCGCTTACATAAAATTAAGACATCTTCGAGACATGATAAAAAACATTTATGGGCTGATGATGATGTGCCAAATTCAACTGAAAGTATGACGCAACAGGAGTTAATCGATCGTATAGTTGAGCATAGTATGCGTAACTCGGACGATAGTGACTATATCCTTGAAAAAATACCAAAAAATAATCTTGACTTAATACGAAAATCGGGGAGATCATGTAAGGGAAAACGGTATGCGGAATTTATGACCGAAGGTCGTTTAGTAGTAAATAAACGTAGTAAAAAAAGTAAAATGATGTTTTCCAGTCAAATGAGATCTCCTTCATATCTAATTAAAAATAAATCACCAGGTGACCTTGAAGAAGATGATCATAGTCATTATCATCATCAATTATCGTACAACGTAAACTTAAATTGTACAATACAAAAACTATCTGATCGAACGGCTAATAAGAATATCACGGAGGAGCAGCAACATACTGACGATGAATCTCCACGACAACGTACACATTCTGGTGCATCGGATGATAGTATTACAAAAAAAATGTTTCGTGCTGCTGATTTTAATTTAGATGAGAAAATTGAAGCGTTACCAAGTTTAAGTTTAGAGAAATTTCAACAAAAGAAAAAAGAGAATAAAAAACGTAAAAAAATTAGTCATACACCAAAGACACAATTTATTCATAATAATAATAATAATAAAATAGCCACGACAAATAATAATAAAATGGAGGCAAATAACAATACACATTCAACAGTGACTGGATCACGGAAACGGAAAGCACGTAAGGAAAGTATTACACATGTTGTAGCAACATCGCCGCCACCACCAACAACAACAACCCAAACTGTACACACAACAACGCCAGATTTATTTAATTTGGCAACATTGGCGGAAGTTGCTGTTAAATTAGGCGGTAATCCTCCATAGCATAATTTATAAATCCATTGTGCTCTCATATTTTTACACAAAAAGTTTTTTATATTACCAAATATTAGGTCTTTATGCAAGGTTTTTTGAAAATGGGTGTTCCATTTTCGATGTCGTTGATGTTTTGTACTAGAAGGTCATGTATTGTGGACAAGTGACTGGTAAAAACATCCCGGTTAACAAAAATGGCGAGACACATTTCCACACTTATCTCTTGAAAAGCATCAATGATATTTAGTTTCAGATCATCTACGGTTTGAAATTACGTCTGCTTTATGAGAGATTTTTCAATTTCAAAACCATTCAAATATTTCACCATTTTCGTTAACCAGGCCTTTTTTACTTTCCACATATCAAAATGCATGACATTCTAATGGCGATCGGTACCTTTTAAAATAACATCGAAAATGGAAAATCCGATATATACTAACTAGGTTATTTCTTACTTAAAATGTCCTGTACCAATAATTTACTTCAAGGCTGGCTTAGAACAAATAGATAAAATTTCTTTTTAACACTTGATTTCGATGCTTATCGTCGAAGTACACGAACTCCCCTTCATTAGATTAATTTAAAAACAAATTCATAATTCTTCCAAAGAAAGAAAGATTTAGACAATAAAAATTTCTATAAAAAATACACCCAACTCTTTCGAGGATTTAAGGGCATCATATGCGGTTTGTTCGAGCGCGATGTGATTATATAAACCAAAAATTTATAAGTTAGCGGAGAAGAAGGTCGCGTATACAGGCACGAATGCAATCTGGTATTTGTGTACTGTATTTACAAAAGAATCAGTAGATGTTATTACGATAGTATTACACAGAGCATAGTGGCTTAGGGAAAGGCTGCAGGACCCATAACCCAAAGGTCCATAGATCGAAACTACGCTCGGCTAACAGAATTTTTTTTAAACAAAATTATGGAAGTGTAGAGCGTTTACAACTGGACACAATCACTAGAGGCGTTCGGTAAACTCTTTTTTAACATTGTCAGTAATGGGAGCTCCTCTCCTTCTCCTTCTCCTCTATCTTATACTCTTTGATATAATCCAAAATAGTTATTGAACTACAAAAGTAATCACAATAATGTGGAGATAAAGTTCGTGTGTATTTGTCTAGGTGCCTGAATCGCGTCCAAAAAACCGTCTTTTTAACGAAGTCGGACAAGGCGAAGCGAGGACAGTCGAAACACTACAAATATCACATTCTCGTTTCTCGCTCGACTTTGTGCTACTTCAAGAGAGTGTCGAGGACCATTTAAAAAAAAGTTGGGTGTATTACATTGTTTTTCTCTTTCATAATTCTCAAGCTAAAACATAGTTCGATAGTTAGAATGAGAAAGGGAACTATTGCCTAATATTCAAGTCTCAGTGATTAAACTAGTAAGGACATATCTTATTATATGAATACCTACGTATTTCTTCCTCAACAACCGACTCTCAAATAAATAGACTGATCTGCTCGAAGTTGATAAACAAAAAGCTATATTTCTTAGTGACTTAGTAACATATCTGTAAGAATTGTGAAGTAAAAATGATGCCAAATAATATGCTACAAGAAATAACCTAATTTAAGTTATATGTAAAACCTTGGACTATATTTATTTTATTAAGGTTTTAAAAAAAGGATTTATTACAACAAATAAAAAATTTTATATTTAACTAATAGTTACCACTATAAAAAAATTATGTTTCAAAATAGGGGATTCATTCTAGCAAATAGCTGGGTGCTAGTTGTGGGAGTATTTCATGCATAGATTATAAATTTTATGGCCTTTTTAAAGAATTTGTTTTACTTTGGAGAGGTTTAGAGTGTTTAGACGATTTTATCGTATACGTAATAAGTATATTGGATATTAAGTTTGGAAATATTTACAATTTTATTTGTTGTAATAACGAAAACAAGTTTTAATTTAAACAATTTTTAAATGTTGTCAATTTTAATAGTTATGCTAAAACTTATATTACACGATTTTATAGAAACATCATATTCCCTTCGAGGCCGAAAATTTTCTTACTTCAATCGCTTAGTTTTCAATCTATTGAAATACACGAACGCAATCTGAAGTTTCATTTGCTGTTGTTCGAAAGTTTTAAGAGATAAAGTTCTTCCTTGCGATTGAGATTTACGAAATCGTCGTTGAGTTCTTACAGACTGATTATCTCTTAAAATAGATAATATATTTTCCGAATAAAGATCAAAGTTTGGTAACAAGAAACAAACATCGGTAACAAACTGATAGAATGTTTTTAAAATCGTGTAAAATATCAGTTAACATAAATTTTCAGATAAGAATAAACTCCAATTGAAAGAAAAACAAAACTGATGCCTGATGTTGATAAAATGATATAAATAATACCATATTTGATACGTGTAAGTAGCCTTAATTATTTTTCATGAATGTACCAAAGTTTATTAAAGATTATGTGTGAGATTTAATGAAAGCTAGCCAATTCGTGCAAAGAACAAGTTTTTATTCTATTTTATTAAAATCTACCTTTATATATATTTATATTTAAATAATATCGTATATTTTTGATTATTCAAATAATAATTATTTCGTACGGAAGCCTGAATGGGTCACTGTCAATTTATGAGAAAGTGGCGCTACACTAGCTTATTTTTTAAACGTGTACTACTCACAAGTATAAAACCCACTTTTAAAAAAGTCACTAGTTCACTTTCAACAAATGTATTTTTGACTTGTGGCATTATGGAAACGAACCTTTTTGAAGATGAAGATGAAGAAGACTCTCATAAATTGACAGTGAGACATTCAGGCTCAGCGTAATTTCGACCCCTAAATAAAATAGAATAATATGTTTTACTTAAAACAAAAATGTTTATTCGTTTTTTTATATTAATTTAATTAATATCATTAATCAAAATATTTATTGTTACAAATTTAGATTAAGGGATTTTATGATTATGATGAAAATTATAATTTTCATCGATTAGAGAAAGAGTTTTCCAAAAGTGATTTTGCTATGCCAGAAATAAAAATTGTTAATTTCAATAATAATTCTATATAAGGGGATTGGATGTCGATGTTTTTCGTTATTGAAGGGTCGATAACGTAAAGTTTAGGGAATGTTAACTGTAAATAATTGTTATTTTTGTAGGTAATAAGGTGTCTAGTCTAAATATTTTTGTATAATAATTTTGGACTTGATTTGAGAGAAAAGATAGTGATATCTAGGTTTAGTGTGGTTAGAATTTTATTTTATTTAAATCAATTGTGGCCTTATAGTTCCTATTCTAGGGCTCTATTAATCTTTTCCAATTTGAAATTATTTTTTTAATGTAAATTGAAACTCTTAAGGAAGGGGGTATTCTGGTCTATGCTCAAACATCTTTCTTCTAATTCATATGTAATTTCTTACAAAGCTATTTCTGCTAGCCGAGTTGTTTTGCCTTCTTTTGAAGCAGCAGTAGCTGGCAGTACAGAGCGATCAATTCGAACTTCGTTACCAGAAAATTCGCTGTAACTCCGAAAATATTTACCTTTAAAAATTTCTAGACCAGAATATTGCCTTAAATAGAAGTATTCTGCAACCGGGTTTGTGGAAATTATAGTACCTATGTGTTCTCTTTGAATGCAACCCATTTTCTGCCAAAAAATTATTTTAGAATAAAATGAATACTTTTTTTTGGAGAAAATAGAAATTTTTAGGCTCAAACACTCTGTAAAGGTTACTGTAGGTACAAACAACATGTGTAGAAATTCCATTATTCTAATACACCACAGATGGGCATGGGATCATCGAACATCACAAAATTATTGAGATTGTACAATATTCTAAACAGTTAAGTTATTTTTACTGCCTTTTTTTTAACTTGTTGTCTGTGTGTCTGCAGAAAAAATTTTAAATCGATTTCTAACTTTGCAGGCAGACTAGTGGCAACGATATAAAGAAAAGAAAAAAAGAAAAGGAGTATTATATAAACTTGGCCAAAGATGATAAAATATAGAGTTTTATTTTAGGTAAAAGGATTGAAATCTAAATTAATCTAGTCTATGGTAATTTGAATCAGAAAAAGAAAGTTAAACGATGCAAGTTAAAATGAGATGACGAAAGAAGGCTTTTTCCCGGCATACTTTTTCAATCCCCGTCAGTAGTATCGTTTTATTTCGCCCTAAAACTTGATTTACTATTCAGTATCCAGGGTCCAATATTGTTATTCCCTGTTTACAATTTGGAAAATGACAGCTTCCAAAAATTAAACGTACACTAGTTACTTTTGGAATTCACTTTCAAAATAATAATTGGTTTCACAAAAACCTTAAAAGAATTATGTTTATATTAAAAAATAATATTTTATTAATTTTTAAGAATATATTAAATATAATATTGTTTATTATTATTAATTATTATTATTATTTTTTGTTTTGTTTGTTGGTCAGTATAAATTTTATGATACCGTTAATTACATGCAAATATATTTATATAATTATATACATATTATTTTATATTACCTTAAAAATACAAATATTGTTATCTTATTTAAAAAAACAAAAAATTATATAGAAACTAATTTAGATTAAGAAGAAGAAAAAACATATATACATATACAGGGTGCGAACAAATAACTATTTATTACTATCATGAGTGATAAATATCATTTCTTAGAATTTCGTGTGGAATTTTTTAAAAATTAGGTGCCTAAACATTCAGAAATGGATATACAGTGGGTTCATTTCAAAAGTATCCACCCTTAATAGCTCTTGACCTGATATGATTATTGTGACAACACGTCGATTTAGATATCGAGGAGGAAGTTCAAAAATGATACCTAGACAATTCTAGGTTTCGTCCCTTAGTCTCTAGCCACCCCAACTTTGAAATTTTAAATGGCACTTCCTACTTTGTGATACCTTATTTGAAGGGGCATGAAAGTCTCTATTTAGTCATGGTGAACAAAATGAAATCCTACGATTCGTTGTTAAGATAGACTGCACAGAAGATGGAAGTTGAAAATTTGTTACTCTTGAAACCTAAAAATAGTTATTACGGGCCATTCTGTATAAATTAAAGAAAAAACACCAATCATATCTTATGAAAGAATTTTTAATAAATAGTTCAGCAATATATTTAAAAAAATAATGTGTACAAACAAAAAATATACATATATTATAAAAGTACAGGAAATTTTATTTGTCTTAATAAAATGTAAACACATTGTATAAAAAAAATATATATATACGGTAAGAATAGTAAAAAATTTACAAAAAATGGTGGATTATATAATTCAAATAAAGTGTAGTAAAATCAATTCTAAATATTAAATAACGTGTAGTAAAATCAATTCTAAATATTTAAAAAATTAATATTTTTATTAGCAATTATTATAAAAAGTACTTTTTATATAAATCAATTATTTGTAAAAATGATTATTATAAAATATCAATTATTATTATTATTTTCCATATTTTTATGTAACATTGAACCTTGAACTGACTGGTTTGATAATTATTCGAGGGTATAACTTTCAAGAATATTTTCAATATGAAAGGAATGTTTCGACCTAGTACCGGATTTGATGGTAGGGTATCATCCCTAGGCCCAAAGCATCACAAAGCGCTCTTTTTTTGTAATAAAATATATACAATTTACTTTTCTAATTTCGGCGCTCCTTAAATGTTGTCCCTCCTGTGCCTAAGTCTAAATTCACCGTTGTTTTGAACAAAGAAGTTGTCTTTGAATGATACGCAATGTGTAAAGAGATTAAAACGACTACGGCATGTCGAATCTACGATTGAATTTAAGACTAAAAAAAAATTAAGTATTCCGTTATTAGAGCTAACCTATCGATTTTATTTTGGAACGCAATCAGTTGGCCACAATCCGGAATAGATAATAATATCTTGTGGAAAATAGTAATAATTTTTAAGAAAATTTATAAGAAATACACAAAAATTTAATTAATATTAAAAGAAATTCTAGGAAATTGATTCCTAAATTTAAATTTGGGTAAAAGTATAAGTATCAATAAATGGCAATAAAAGAGAAATACAAATTTTATTACCTATCAGTGTATACATAAGATTTTAAACACAACTACTTTTAGATCGATAGAAAATTGGGACCATAGGAAAAAATATAATAGGGCAGTAGTTCGATTTTATGGTTTTGTATATAAGGTTTATAAAATTGGGCAATATTTTAGAAAAAAAAATTTGTAATACTTTTGAATACTTATACTTTTTTGTAAAAAAACAGAACCGAAAGAAAAATTGATATTAGAAATGTTAATTTATTTATAATTCTTTAACTAAAATCAGAAATTTATGATAATTTTCTTAAATAGTTCCTACGTCATCATATATGATTGCCCCTGCCTGTTGTCATTCCTTGCCTCACACACTGTTCTAAAGAGACTTTAATGCTAAAAAATACTCTATCTAGCAGAAAAAAGAACTATATATGTTAGCTATATTTAACGGTGTAAGTGCTGTTATAAGCGACATCTTTTGTCTTTCCATTCAATGAAAAAATTAGCTGACTCGAACAAATATGGTTTACAATTTTTTACTCGTGGCATTGACATCTTAGTGTTAAAAAACTATCTAAGAAAAGGAATCTGGCAACAGACAAGGACAAACATACATAATGTGAAAACTATTTTGATCTTTAAGCCTTGTCCGCGAAAAAAGAAGGGATATGACCAGAAGAAAAGGTACCATATATCCCGATGTATGGTCATTGAATGAGAGAAATGGGGCAAAAAGTGACATATTTTTCAACTTGAATATTTAACGTGATATTTAAATTAACATTTTCAATATGAATAATATTTTGGATTGATAAAATTGTATTAAAAAATACACATATTTGATAAAATTTTTATTTTGAAATACAAAAAAATTTATAAAAAGTTTGATGTCAAAAATGATGTTAGCACGATGTTAGAATAACACAAAACTTTATTCTATCATGGTTAGTTAAAAGAAAATGATTGTGATTTTATGAGAATATGAAAAACAAAAGGAATAAAATATATATTTTTTACTAAATTTACGAGTTATTAAAAGTCATTAAAAATGTCTCCACACAAATAAGAAATTGTATGTCCCGGTAATGTACTTTATTTCGTCGCCAATAGATGTCAGGAAGAGTCAAATTTTGCAGTCAATGCTTCAGTTTTTCCTGAAAAGACGGACAAAACCACAGATTCTAGTTTATTACATAAATAGATAGGCAACTCTACTGAAAATGAAATGTTATTCAAAAAGCCCCCTGGAGTAAGACACGTAGAGTAAACTATTTTTTAACATATAATCTGTCGTGTGGAGCCACCTGAAGTAAGACACCTTCAGAGAACTAAAATAGTAAAAATTGTCAGGGAATTGCAGATCTGTTTTCAATGAAAAACTTTAATCTGTGGATAAAACGTTTTCTAAAAATGAATCCTACTCCTGAAAACACTTTCGTTTTGGTATTGAAACACCTTAAATTTTCTCTATATTAAATACAGCCTGAACCACAATTTTTTCCAATTTTACTAAACTATCAAACGTGTCTTTGGGGGTAGAACAAACCAATGGGGGGTAGAAAAAAAAGATGCGGTTGTACGTAAATTTCCAGCTGTTCTGAAACTGATTATCACAAACTGCGACAGGTTCTAGGTTTTCCGAAGAAAAAAAAAACATTTAAACATATACATTTTAGGTTATATTTTTGTTTTCAAACGTTAGAGAATACAAACTACCTTACAATGTAAACATTCTTTTCCATAATTTTTTAATTAAAAAACTTATAGACAAAAGTTAATTATTATGCGCAAATAAGAAAAGAAAAAAACTAATATTAAAAATCGGTGAATTTTTTTATTTATAAAATTCATGTTCACTTTCATCTTTTTTAATATTATTCTTGTAACCTTTTTCAAAATCTTTTGGTAAGACAATATAACGATTTTCACGTACAGCATGCATACCAGCTTCTTGACAAATAGCATTAATATCAGCACCAGAAATACGATCAGGACGTGCTACAAAATCTTCTAAATCTACTTCTTCCGATAGATTCATTTTAGCTGTTATTGTACTGAATATTAAACGTTTTTGACGACGATCGGGTAATGGAAATTCAATTTTACGATCTAAACGACCTGGTCGAAGTAGAGCTGGATCTAATGTATCCGCACGATTTGTAGCCATTATTACCTATTTAAAAAACAGATAAAATTAAAATTATTACCAAATAGACAACTTTTAGACGATAATTAGTGGCGCTGCTGTAGAAAAAGTGTAAGTTTTAAAAGAAAGTAGAGTAAGATAAAGATTTAAACAAGTTGTTAAAGAAGGATAGAGAAGTTCACATCTAAACAAAAAGTAATACGAGCAAGATACCTTAACGTTAGTAGTTTGATCAAAACCGTCCATTTGATTCAACAATTCCAAAAGAATACGTTGTACTTCACGATCGGCTCCTGTTTGTGCATCAAAACGTTTTGTAGCAATAGCATCAATTTCATCGATGAATATAATAGCTGGTGAATTTTCTTTAGCTAAACGAAACACATCACGTACCATACGTGGACCTTCACCCAAATATTTTTGAACAAACTCCGAACCCACAACACGAATAAACGCCGCTAAAATTCAATCCAATATTTTCAACAACAAAAAAAAAACGTTTTAAGGATTATAGACCACAAGCCCTTGCTAAAAATCTTCAACTCTCTATCTTTTCAGCAGGGGCTTATGACCTTTAATTATTTTTGTTTATGTTACCAGTAGTGTGATGAGCAACAGCTTTAGCCAACATAGTTTTACCACAACCTGGTGGACCATACATAAGTACACCTCGTGGTGGGTCGATACCAATTTGCTTATATAATTCGAAATGAGTTAATGGTAATTCGACAGCTTCTCGAATTTCTTGTTTTTGCATATCCATACCTCCGATATCACTGTATTGCACATCGGGTTTTTCATCTAAAATTTAAGATTCGTAAGAAAAATAAACGGTCCGAAACATCGGACAAGACTTTATTATATTTTAAAAACAAGTAATGGGGAACAGGCTTAGGTATTAATTGGATTTAATATAATATTTAGAAGGACGTAGTTTGGTAAGGGTGAGGTTAAGCAAAGATTACCAAGTTACAATTTTGGGTAGGGTTGATTTGACCACTTTTGACGATTTCATCCTCTCCGGCTCCACGGGGAGGGGCCCAGAGAGGAGTTATATCAAATCTAAGGCCTTGTTGATATAAACCCTGATACGAAATTTCACTGCGGTCCCCTCAGCCTCTCCCTAGAAAATCACATTTTCCTGAATTTGGAAAGGTTTTCCCTTAGGGTGTGGGCCTTTTCGAATTTTCTCGGATATGTGGCTTATACCAATCCTAGGAACACCTTATGGTCTAGCCTTATGCCAAGTTTAATCGAAATCCGTTAGAGACGTTTTTGAGAAAACCCCAAAAATCCTGTTTTGTCCTAGAGGGAAGTACCCTTGAAAAAAAGCCTAGGAAAAAAAATGGACAAAATCGTCTGGAATTATGACCAAACTGAACCTATGTACCGAGTTTGAGAAAAATCGGTTGAAAATTGAAGGTCCCAGCTTGGTAACAGACATACCGACGGACGCAACATTTTTTAAAAACCACTTTTTTGGAATCAGGGACACTCAAAACGTGTATTTCCATTGAAACCCCGATATCATTGTATTATTTTTATCAAGATTACTTACCGGCTTGAAGCATACTAATTGAGGAATCTGCCTCTGGTGGAAGAACATCCACTAAAGCATTGCTATGTTTATGCAAAGCAACACTAGCAGAAGGTTTCAACAATTCCCGATCAATTGTAGACAAAATACGAACATAGTAATTGGAGCCTGTTGTCGATCCAACAATACCCGTATTCTGGTCGACAGCTTCTAAAAACTGTCCGATTACAAGCGGAACAGATTGTATACGTTTAACTTCTTCTTGAGCATGTAAATATTCTTTTTTTAAGTTTCGTTGTTCATCTTTAATGTATTCTTCTTGAACTTCCAGAAATTCCAACTGTTGTTGTAATTTCTGTAAAGACAATTTAATTTAGTGATCTTAAAATTTGTAATTAAAAGAGTTTAATTACCTTATATTTAGTATATAAGTCTTCTAAATCCATATCTTGAAGTGTTTGTTTCTGTTCGGCAGGACTTCCTTCATCCTGTGAAATAAAAGATCATGTTTGCATAGTACACTATGACCATTTATGTATCAATATTATTAAAAAAACAAAACTTGATCGGAATAAATAATTACCTTTTCGGGTAAAATGATCTCGATTCCTTCCATCATGATTAAACGATGACTTGTACAATATCAAAACTTTTATGAAAGGTTGTTTAACTGCTTGTCATACGATTTACAACATGAAGTTGGATATTCTATTTTATACGTAGTTCACGTTAGTCAAATAATTGTATAACCTTAAAAATATTCAAATAATGGCGCGTTTTTTGAATGCTTAAATTTCGAAAACTTTGTTAATTAGATTAGATTTACAAACTAAAAACTAGACGGAAAATAATGTTCGTAATTAATATGCATTTTTTCTTACAAAATTCAACAATGTTTGAACATATTAGGAAATAAATATTGAAGAAAAAACAAAAGTTAAAATGAGAAATAACTTTTCTATTTTCTTGTTTTTCTAATATAACAGACAAGCCTTTGTGAATAGAATAGAAGATCATGTTATATTCGTTATATTTTATTAGCATATTGTTTGGATACAATTCTGAATGTAGTGTAGGCCAGAGAATATGTCGGTAAAGTTTACTGATATAGTCTCTGGCAAAGATATTACTATTATTTTATCTATGGTCTCTAGTGTAGGCTCTGAATGGGTATCGTATGCATTTACAGGTCCCACCGAACAAGGAGTGTATTTCGACGTATTTTAACCCGCTAAATCCGAATTTTCAATTTGCTCGTCACTCCAGGGGGGGAGGGGGTTGAGAAATTTGTTATTAACAAATTAATTGTTTATACGGCCATAGCTGCTAGACTATTTAGTAACAATTTCATGCCAATTTATTCTACGTGAAAAACCAAATATTTCTTTATTTAATTCGTCTTGATACGACCAATAGAACCGGGGATATGGTTAAAATTTAAAAAAATAATGATACTATGCATAGGACGACGTGCAGCGCTTGGTTTGAAACGTCCTTAGATTGGCCAAAAAATAATATTTTTGTAATTTAAGGTACTCATTTTAAAGGTGACTTTAATGTCATGGTCTTATGGTCTTATGCCTGGCCTCGGTTGAGGTTTTTAAATAGTCCGATCGTTTTAAGAACTTCTTACTTATGTCATTAAAATATCATTGATTTATTTTAAAATGCAATAATAACAAAAAACTAAAAATAAATTTAGGGGTCAGATAAAATAAATAAAACTTATGTCATAAATTTTTTTGTATTTATTATTTGATAAATTATAATAATAACTATTATAAAAAAAGTTTTTATTTTGATTTTTGCTTACTAATCGGAATGAAAAATTTATCTTTGAAACAAAAGTCTATATAGATTAAGTCAGAGATTTTATATATTTGCAACGATGAGAAAATTTAAAAAAAAAAAGATTGGCCGACTTAAGGTTGTTGAGGCGTTACACAAAAAGAAACACCATTAAGGTAGTACGAGCGCTGAGGCAAGTTTAGACTAGTGGTTGAAGTAATTTATACCTTACTTTCAACTTTGATAATGAATTTTTTTATAACTTCATGAATGTAGACGAAAAATAAGATTAAAATTTTTCGATATCTGCTTTGATTTTCGAAATATATAAATCCCTGCTTTCGAAAATATTAACATTCCGTTATTCACTTTTGATATCGAATGTACAGAATGTCCAAAAATTGAGAAAATTGGATAGGAATGTTAATGATCGTTTAGAAATGTAGACCATTTTGAACTGATAATCAGGGAAACGATTCAAGAAATCACTCCCGAGAAATGTAGGAGCTTGTATTTAAACATTTTTGTAAAATAATAGTTGCACTGTCCATCTATGGACACGATATATCAAAAACAAAAAAAGATATCGAGCTGAAATTTTTACAGCGTACTCAGGACGTAAAAAGTGAGGTCAAGTTCGTAAATGAGCATCATAGGTCAATTGGGTCTTGGGCCCGTAGGACCCATCTTGTAAACCGTTAGAGATAGAATAAAAGTTTAAATATAAAAAATGTTCCTTATCAAAAATTAAACAACTTTTGTTTGAAATATTTTTTCGTAAACATCACTGTTTACCCGTGAGGGCGCCAATTAGGCGGAAATTTTATAATATGTACTATACTTGATGTACATACATGTTTGTATGTGTAATGTGGTAAAGAAATCAACACTGACTATGCATGGTATTTCAACAATTAACTCAGTCAATTGTTTGTTTTCACTTGTTCAGCACATAAATTCACCAATTTGAATTTGTCTACTAGACTATTGAAGTAATACTATTTCTATCGTTACTAAGTAACCGTACTCAGCCCCGCTTAGAAAAAATATCGTTTAAAATAAAAATCTTCCAATATGTACTAATTTGATAATTTATTAGATTTTTTTAAAGTTTTATCCTTATTTATTTATATTTATGTTATGAACTCAGTTTAAATTCAGGGGCGTACGAGATTAAGTTGAAAATTGTTTGTCTATCAAAATGTTACCCGTACGAATACAGCGTACAAGGGGTTTCATTTGGATAATCCAGCTGAAAATTTCTTTCCTCTAACCATAAATTTTTGGGAAAAATACCCAAGTAAATATGTTGGAGAGAGACATTCAGTGAATGCCTAGTACACGCAACGCTAGTCATTGGCTAGAATTTCATGGGAAAATTCGAGGATATTCGATTGTATTCAAGTGCGCATAACAGCTCAAGAGTACTGTCACACTACTCACGAAAGTTCAAAACAACTTGGGCTACTACGAGATTTGTATAATCTCGTATTTGACCCAAGTAATTATTTTTTCCTTTTATGTTTTGCCATGAGCGTTTGCTGGGGCTTATGAGAGAATTAGTAGTTCATGTACTAGAAAGTCAGTAGGTATATCTCACAGAAGGCGTAAATTTGACCTTGACTTGCAAGATCACCTATAAAATAACAAATAATTTTTGCTATAAACATTTAATGTAAACAAAATAAATACGGCAAAAATCAAACGCAAAAATTCAAATGCGAATAAATAAGTCAGAAAACCTTCCCTGATAAAAAAATCCGATACATAAATTGGAAAATTTCCAATTAAATTCATTGGAACAAATGGGATTCAATAGGGAACAAAATTTCCAAATAATTCCATTTGGAACCAATTCAAAATTTTAAATCCAATTTTAAGAGAGATGAATGGAAAATTTTTTTTATTCATTCCAATCGAAACTGATTTAAAGGTTTTGTCGGATTTAATTGGAACAAATTCAAAAAAATTATTTTTAAAAATCTGGTTTTTTTGAAAACATGAAATAATATTTTTATGCAATGTGCACATGTCTATACGTTGTTACGGTTGCCTAGATATAGAGCAAATTAAAATAAAATTCTCGCCCATAGAACATTGTAAATATTTTGGGAGAAATATAAATTAAAAAATAATAACTTTACCGTATGAACCTTATTCGTAGTTTTTATTCAGTTAAGGAAATTATTTAAATTTAAATAATTTTCTTACAATGACCTAGATGTTAAAAGCGACCAAAAAAAAAATTGCTTTGCAAATTTTTATATTCCTTACGAGAAGTATTAATTATGATAAAACCTACAGTAATTGATTTTTGGAAAATCTTAAATGTTTTAAATTTTCCTGGTTACTTTTGAAAAATTCTTAATCTTACAAATCACAGTACGTGTTCTCAACTTAGATTTGTCTGGTTTGGTGTCCGGGTTGAAGTTTGTAGACAAATGGATGCTTTAATAAATTCAAAATTATTGCAGCATCGAATACAAGAAAATTCAGCATTTCTGAAAATGTTTTTGCATTCGGTCCTGCACGCCATTGACATTGATAATGGAAATATTTGATAATAATTCGTATTTTTTTTCTTCTATTACTATCTTTATTTGATAATTGTGGAATAGGAAGAAATAAAAAGCCTGAAAATTAATTAACATATTTTAATATCCAAATTTAAATTATTAAAAAAAAATTTTGTTTTTCATATCAAAATATAAAATTTAGTTTTTCATTGTTACCACTTTTTTTGTATTTTAACGATTTTGTGCTTTCAGAAGGTAAGTTTCAAAAAATTTTTAAATTGAATAAAGAATGGATGTTAATCAGTCGGTTTTTTTGGCTCTGAAAATGTTAAAAATGGCAAGTTGGTTGCGTAACGAGAATGAAATTTTGCAACCAAATTATTAAAGAAATAAAATTTTCTATAAAGTTTAGAAGCGTACCAAAATTTTTAAAATTATTTTAATAAAGAGAGTTTGTTTATTTTTCTTGAAAATGAGCTATAAAAAGTCTCCGTATGAATTTTTTGGACCAAGATATTCGCTTTCCAAGCAAAATTGACACTTCTGGCTTTAAAATCTTGTATATCTTCTTAAAAAATTATCGTAAAAAATTCGATTTTTTTGATAATACAGGCAAATTTGATCCGATTTTATTGAATTTTTTTTTTTGAAACGCACTAATTTTGGGTCATTTTTTTCAGCTGCGTTGCTTGTTTTTTGCAAGCTATCTCTTATATGCTTAATTCCGGGAACAGGAATCCAAAATCTTGAAACCTATTAGAGCTAGGTAAATTTTGATCACAAATTTGAAAATTATGGTCCAAATTTAGTAGGATTACATACTTGGTTTATCAAAATTTGATAAAATTAGGATGTGATAGAGCAAAATTAATTTTTTTGGATTCTGATGACGTCACAAAGTTAAAAAAATTGATTTTTTTCATAACACAGGCAAATTTGATCCGATCTTATTAGAATTTTTTTTGAAATCCACTTATTTTGGGTCATTCTTTTCAACTGTGTTGTCAGTTTTTCGCTAGTTATCACTTATGAGCATAATTCCGGGACCAGGATTCCACATTCTGGAAACATATTAGAACTAGGTTAATTTCGACCACAAATTTGAAAAGGATGGCCCAAATTCAGTAGGATTACATACTTAGTTTATCAAAATTTGATAAAATTTGGATGTGATAGAGCAAAATTAAATTTTTTGGATTCTGATGACGTCATAAAGTTAAAAAATTCTATTTTTTTGATAACACAGGCGCATTTGATCCGATCTTTTTGGAATTTTTTTTGAAACCCACTAATTTTGGGTCATTATTTGCAGCTATGATGCCAGTTTTTCGCTAGCTATCACTTATGAGCATAATTCCGGGACCAGGATTCCACATTCTGGAAACATATTAGAACTAGGTTAATTTCGACCACAAATTTGAAAATTATGACCCTAATTCAGTAGGATTACATATTTGGTTTATCAAAATTGGATAAAATTTGAAGGTGATAGAGCAAAATTAAATTTTTTGGATTCTGATGACGTCATTGAGTTAAAAAATTCTATTTTTTTGATAACACAGGCCAATTTGATCTGATCTTATTAGAAGTTTTTTTGAAACCCACTAATTTTGGATCATTCTTTTCAGCTGTGATGTTAATTTTTTGCTAGCTATCACTTATTTCCTTAAATCCGGGAGCAGAACTCCACATTCTTGATATATATTAGGACCCAAAGTTAGTAGGATTACATACTTGGTTTATCAAAATATGATAAAATTTGGATGTGATAGAACAAAATTAAATTTTGTTTATTCTGCTTACGTCGTAAAGCGATTGAAACCTCGAAAGCAGCGGTTTTCCGTTAGAAATGCTCTCGAAATTGCTGAAATTAACTCCCAGTATAATTACATCGATTCACCTAGAAAATAATCCTATATACCTTATTGTAGCTAATTTTAACTTAAGACTAATTGAACTGTACAAGGTACACACTAAATTTAGCAGTATTAACTTTAACTTTTGTAATTTTCTAACAGGTCTAGACTCAATTATTCACCATGAAGTTAGAATAAAATAGGAGTTAGGAGTATTTGAACTTAAAACTTTAAATCAAAATGTTGAAACTAACAACAAACGAAAAACCTTTATCTGTAAATAACAATGAAACAGTCCATGAAATTTATTATTTAAATGAAAATGAAATTTGTGTTCGGCAAACACGTACTTTAAGTGCCTATCAATTTGACGAGTCGACAAAAACTTGGATACAAAAATGGACGGAAATAATATTTAAAGTACCAGGCGATGATGACGACTATTCAATAAAACGTTATCCTTGGTTAATAACGGACCAATTACTTGCTGATAAGAAGATACTAATGCTAAGACATCCTGATGGTGTGCAATTATACGAATTACAAGACAAAGGTTTCAAACTTTTAAAAGAAGATGACAATTTTATAATATCTAATTTGAAATATATGTTATTTGGAAAGTTTTACGGCGAAAAAAATTCAGTGGGTGTTATGACCGTGTTGAATGATGGAGAAATAAGATTTTATGTCGTAAACAAAGATAGTTTTAACGAGGACGAAGATGACCCATTGCTTCCATTAGATTCAGAAGATAATAAAATAGAATTATTCAATAATTGGCATTCAAAAACAACACAATTTTATGTAGCAAAATTCCAAAACCAAGATGTGATTGCATTGAAAACAATATCTGATGAATTAGAATTCTATCAAGTAACAACAGAACCGAAAATCAAACGATTATTAAAAACAACACAAATTAAGGGTCTTAAAGACTCTGATCGATTATTTTTTGTTAATTTAACAAACCAAAAATTTCAAGATATTGTTACACTGACACAAAACGGTTTACAAGTTTATCAATACGACGCAAACAGCGAAGATTATAAACTGCTTGGTAATGACGTTGGATTTACTTCGGATCATGGTTGGACATCATTATTTTCGAAATCAATACATTTTATGGATGTAAATAATGATCAAAAAGATGAATTAATATATACGGGAAAAGATGGTTTAACTGTAATCACGTTTGATGTAACAAGTCGTAAATGGAAGGAATTGATCAAGCCACTGTCAATAAATCGAATTCAACGTTATGGTCAAATGATACCAATTTTGAATCCTAATGTAGCAAAAAATCCAATAGTTTTTACGAAAAGTGCAGATGGTTCAGTACAATGGGCCCAAGTATTACCAGCGGAACCAGTAATAACTACTTCTACAACCGTTGCTCCAGACATAACTACTCCACCTTCAATAACTACCGAAACAAAATTGCCTGTTCAATTGCGTAAAGAATTACGGGAAAAACCAATTTTACGTCTCGCTGAATATATCGATGAGGATTTTATTAAGAAAGCTATCGATATCGGTAATGGACAAGTTGATTTTAATATACCTTTGGTGGATACTGTGGAGTTAAGTGGGATACCGTTAAAGTTGCCATTGAAGTATAACAGTCAAGTGATATCATCTGGTGAAGTTGGGATTGGTTGGTCCTTTCCCATTGGAAAAGATTTTATTTATGTTGATTATCAAGGAAGTATCTTTTTAGAAGATGCAGTTTTTTATTTAGTCATAGAAGGGCAAAAGGTACGTTTAGACTTGAAGTCCGATACGGATGATAGCATTCTAAAATTTGAGCCTTCACAAGAAATTGCTGATGAAGAAATAACTATTGAATATATTAAATCAACGGAAACTTGGATACTAAATGGTAAAACTTATCGGCGTGTTTACGGCAAAGCCAAAACTGAAAATGCAAAAGATTGTTTACGATGGAGTTTAAGTTATCCAAATTGGCGTGATGCCGGAACCAGTGACAAAGGTTTCGAACCAATTGTTATTTCATGGTATTTAAATGAACATATCGATAAAAAACGAAATCGTACCTTATTCTATGATTATATGATTGATAATAAACTTTTTGGAGATAATTCGTACAGCAGTGCAATTTTCTTGACAACAATTCGGAGTGACGCTAACTTTAAATTAACTTTGAATTATGAGAAAAAAACCCAAGATGAATATACAATATCAAATCCGAAAAATGATGATGGAAAAATTGAATTTCCGGTATTGTTAACAGAAGATCGTTATCTAACGAAGTACACCATACAAGCCGATAATTATCAACAATCTATTCGATTTCAATATAAATTAAATGATAAGAAACGATTATTAACTGCAATTGAACAAGAAATCTATGCAGAAACTGAATCAATTTTTAAATTTAATTATGAGAATGTTTTAAATACATTTGTGTTATCCGAGATTACGTTGGCACGGGGCTCAGTAATGCAATTGAAATATAATTCGAATTCTGTTTTACCTGAAATCCCAAGAGATCGTGAAAATGTTCGAACGTATCGAACAAATAGTGAAAATATTAAATTTAGCTACAGCAATGATTATGCTGTAATGGCCTACAATACAGATTCATATGTACATTTAACAATATTAAATCCTGAACTAACTACACAAATCGAGTCTTTAACATGTCCTGGAACCAAAATTAAAAACTACGAAGTACATTCCTACAAAAATTATATTTTTGTTTATGTTTTTAACGATGATATTCAGAATTTAAATGTTTTTAAATATAAAGATGAAAAATGGACGCGAGATCCAACAAGATACCAATTCGATAAAAATGTATCCATTCAATTTGGTGATGTACTAATTGTTGTAAGTGATATTAAAAGGCAAAAGATACATTTATTTGATACAAAATCGAAAAAATGGAAAGGTCCAAAGGTAATTACTGATTTACCTTTCAAGGCATTGGCTGTACACAAAAAATATGTGGTCATGTACGATGACAATCATATATGGATTATGTACAATAAATCGGATAAATGGCATCGGGAAAAATTATACCATTTACCAGGGAGATTCACTCAGACACAAGAAACCATAGAAAGATTTGATGTAAAGTCCGATACACAAGAGAAATTTATCAAGGATTTTACAGAAAGTTGTTTTAAAATCATGAAAAACATCATAATTCTCAATGCACTTCAAATAACTAATAACGATCAATTAACGGCCAAACTGCACCTATTAACAATCGATGCAAATCTTAAAGTTGCAGATGTAAAAACTTACGAATTTAAAAGAGAGCATATTCTCGATTTGTCATACAAATTAGATGACCAAAACAAGACTAGTAAGTTTCATTTAAAATACGGCGAGAATAATGGAAAATATCGTTTAAAGGTGTACGATTTTTCTGGTGAAATGATGGATGAGTATAAAAAAGAATATAAAAATAAAAATAAACTAAAAGATGCTGTTGACGAACAGATAAAAAAATTAAATGAAGCAAAAGGATTTCAAAAAGTATTATATGAGCAATATCTGGTTAACTGGCAATCATTGCTTGTGCATGCGACATATCAATTCATTCAGCATGGTATTAACGATACCATACAAATGACTGGTACTGGATGGGAAGAAAAGAAATTAGAAAAAGATTTCACAATTGATTTAGGCCAAAAGTTTCGAATAACAAGTGTAGATGATGAGAGGAAAATATTTACCATGTACAAAAACGGAAAAGCTGTAAAAGAGTTTAAATTGTATATGGCAGGATTAATGGTTAATCGATTCCCAATGTATTTAGCTTACCAGCCTCGCGAGCACGACGTAAATATTATAGTTTTTAAAGAAAATGGAAAGGAAATAGATCAAGAAATCAAGTTTAAAAAGGAAGATTTAATTAAAGAAAGTAATTATCAAAATTTAATAACAAGAGCAAACACAACGATGGTTCAAAAAGATATTGAGCCACATGAATGTTTAATTCGACCAATCGCAACTTTAATTTCACAGAAAAAACAATATTATGTAAAAGAATCAATTTTAAATCTTGGTGAATTTGAGCGAAAAACTGCGTATCGCCAATCATATAAATTTGATTCGGATAAATCAATATATACACAAACTATAACGATGATTCCAACTGGTAACAAGACTAACGCAGGATGGTTTGAAATCAATTATTCAAAAAATGTTCATAAAGGAACAGTAACAAAAACTCAATATTGGTATAATTCGAATGATATTAAAGTAGAAGAATCTGAAGAAGTAATTCAAGAAGATCGTCAAGAGAAGCAGAAAAAGGAAAACCCATCAAATTCAACGTTGCTAATGGATCGAAATGAGAAACTTGTAATTTGTGATTTGCGTCCTTATAATTTAGCTGACGAAATGATTTCATATTATGGCTTTGAGTCATATGAAACAAATAAACATTGGAAATTTAATCAAAAAAATGTTGTTGAAAATTTAAACGCATTTACTGGTCAAAATTACTTGGTAATAAATAGTGGATCCCGACTCGAAGGTACACTTAAACCACAAGATCAGCACATTACATATTTAGTAAGTTGTTGGCTACGAGCAGCAAATGTGCTTAAATTAAATGAAGCAACATCAATCCTAAAAATGAACTTACGAACCAGCGAAGGCGAAAACATATTTACAAGTCTTGGGCAAGTTAAACAACAGTCAAATGACTGGTATTATCTTGAGTTAATTATTGATTTTGAGACAATCAAACGAATGTACAAAAATTACATCGATTATTACAAAAATAAAACTTTACCAGCGTTAAACGATGTTAAATTTGAAATAACGGTCATTATAGAATCTGATTCCACAATTGATTTGGATCATATTCGATTCTCACCATTGACACATGATTTTGAGGCAAATGTGTACGATCCAAAAGTTGGAGTACCAATTGCCACAATCCATGAGACTGGTTTAGTAACACGATCAATTTATAACAATATGTATAAAAAAATTGCGACCATTAACCAAGATGGTGAAATTGTGGAATTGATTAGCTCGAGTGAAACGGGACGTTTATTTCCTACACCTCAGGGTGTACAATTTAAAAATCCTTACCCAAGTTATCTAACTTTCGTGCCAGAACAAAGCTCGTACGAAACATTTGCACGTGGTTGGGAAACAAAAACACCAAAAGCTTGGCATGTTGCAAGTCCTGGACAATTATCACATCTTGATAAAGAGGAGTCACATCAACTAAAAGCAGTAAATCAAATTGATACAAATTCAGTTACTTTACGATTTTTCATGGCTTTGCTAGACACAAATAGTTATGTTGCATTAAGTGTGGGTACTTTGGGTCAGTTAAAATTGACTAAGGATGGAAATTTTTCCACAATGATTCTACCCAACAAACATAAAATTTCATCGTTGCCTCAATCTGGAGAAATAATTATTTTGGTCGAAGAAAATTTTGTTACAGTTTGGTTTGATGGTGTTTTAATTGTGGATGAATCTTTCGAAAAAGTGTTACCCGCACAAACATTAGTTTTAGAAGCTCATGGTGAAATTTTGATTGAAGATTTCATGATTTTAAATCGTCCACATTTGCAAGTAGATTATTTGAATGAATTAGGAGAAAAAGTTCAAGAAATCAAATATGAGACCCCACAATCAGTATTAGTCACTCAAATGTTATACGATGCCCTGGGTCGAAACGCGATTACATCAAAAACAACACGGCTACAACGCCAAAATAATCAGAGCCCATTGTTGATATATCATAAAAATTTCGTTACGAATATCAATCCAAAAGATTCAAACTCTGTTTGGCATACAAATCGTTTAGATGGCAAAATACACGAATTAAATCCGGCGGATAAAGGCGCTGCATTTATTCGCACTGAATATTGGGATAATCCATTAAACGATGAAAAAAAATTAGGCTTACCTGGTCCAGAGTTTTCAACTAGTGGAGCTTATGTTACATCGATAGCAAAACATTCTAATCATTCTTTTATGGATAATCTGTTTCCGAAAAAATTGGGTTACACTCAAAATGTACAAATTGGTTCGAATGGTGCTGAAACAGTAACGGTTTATGATCAGCAACGAAATAAAATTGCAATTTATGTGAATGTACCAGGATTTGACCATTTATTAAGTACCTATGAATATAATGGCGGCGGTAAATTGACAAAAATCCTTCCACCCGTATATCATGAAAAAGTTGGTACTGAACTAAGAACTACCGCGTATCAACCGGAGAAATTAACTCCAGAGGAAAAAAAATGGCAGGAAATATTGGCAACTACTTTTACTTATAATGAACATGGACAAGTACTCCGTAAAAATACGCCGGATTTTGGCCCTATTGACAATTTATATGATTCAAATAATAAATTACGGTTTATGATAACCTCAGTAAAAGAATCCAATTCGTTAGAAAAACCACAAACTGTATACTTTGACCACAACAATCTTGATCAATTAATCGCTACCGGCTACTTCAATCAAACTTTAGGTATTGAAGAATTAAAAAAATATACCGAAAGTGCTTTCTTACCAAACACCGAAAAATTTCAACAATTGGATTACAGTGATTATCATCCAGATCCACAATTACGTGGCCGAATAAAACATTGTATTACATACAATGATGATGGTGAAACTATTTTGGAAAAACTGCGATTCGATTCGGACGAACAAATGGTTGAACGTAAAATATTATCAGTAATGAATGATATTCAATTGGACATTAAAAAACAATATAAAAATGGTAAAATTCAACGATTAAGTTATCCAAATGTGAATAATAAAAGTTTGGATTTAGATTTTACCTATAACCGTTTAGGTCAACTTATCGAGTTAAAAACACCCAATTTATTTACTGCAAAATTCACTTATGACTCAACAGGTGATTTGGCTAGCGAATCATTTCAAGCGAGCATGAATAGTTTGACACGAAAATATAGTTATAATTCGCCCGGTTTTCTAAAACAAATCACTGATCCATTCATGACGGAGACAATGACTTATACAGAGAAAGGTTATGGGCATGCTGGATATGGGGATGGCATCATAATGGAAACACATTTCACTAACAATTGGACGAAGAACGCGGATATGCGTTGGTTCCAAATTAATGAGAACTCAATAGCATCGTTTACAAATGACTCAAAATTATGTTTGAACGCACTCAAAAAGTATGGATACCTCGACAATCAGAATAAGCCAATTAAATTATATATAATCGATGCCGAACCATCAATGCCCCTCTTATGTGGAATGGGTAAAATTGCTGACATATTATCAACAGTAATTGCGCAAAATTATGTGCCCCAAACTTATGGCTATAAGTTTTCTTATGGCAATCATCAGGAATTAATAAAAGCAAAATATTATACAGATGAAATTTCAAAATTAATTGACCCACTGCAAATTGATAGTTTTGCCAAATTTATACCTGAAATATCAATAGAACAATCTGAAAAAATTTGGGAATTATTAACAGAAGCAAAGTATATTTTAAAGGATCAACCCCGACACCATTCTAAAACTGCAATTGGCAAACGAGGCAAAAGTTTCTTCAGAGATGAAGAATTGAAATCGGACCTTAAGAGTTTAAATGAAAATTATATGCTTTATTTGGAATCAATTAAGCAATTTATTATTAAGCATCAATTTGATCAGGAAAATGCTAATGTTGATGACTTTACCGAAGCATTGTTGAGATGGGAGGGAGCAGAAAAGTCCTCGTTGCTCATTTATAATAGGTATAAAGACATTGGGAATGAAATAGGGAAAATGTTAAAAAATAAGGAATACTTTAGCACGAAATCTATAGATAATAATTTTGTACAAATTTTAAATCAGTTTAAAAAATTCATTCCAAAAATTGTTTCAATATTATGGGACCACTTTACATATGGACTGGGTAAAATTCCTTTCGACCACGAATCATATGAAATAGATGGAAACGGAAACCATAAATTTTTCGTTTCAAATTTTGATAAATATAAAATTAATTACCAAAACCATACAAATAAAATCAATAAAATTGAGATTTCCAAAATACCTTATGAGATCGAACACGATGCAAATGGAAATATCATCAAAGCGAAGCATAAAGGTATCGAAAGTATTAAATATCATCCAGTTACACAACGAGCAACGCGCATTCAAATGACCAATGGACTTACCTTACGCTTTTATTATGATGCGGCGGGTGAACGAATTCTTAAAAAAGTTTTCAATGCAGACGGAAAATTACAATACGAAGTACGATATGTTCGAGATACTGAAGGCCGAGTTCTCATTGACCAACGGAAAAAGTATTTGGGACAATCAACAGAAGAAACTTTAACATATTATTTTTATGGACCAAAAGGTTTAGTTGGATATATTCGTGATGACAACTATTATCATGTACTTACCGACCATGCTGGATCAATACGACTTATTATCAGAGCTATTGATAATGAAGTTATTACGGCCTTTGATTATCTTCCATATGGTAAATTAATGCGAGCATTTGGAGATAAAAGTTTTATTTATCGATATACAGGACAAGAGTGGGACGAAGAAACTGGTTTATATAATTATCATGCTCGATTATATGATCCGAGTATTGGGCGCTTTTATCAACCCGATCCAAAATCTCAATATTTTAGTCCATATGTGTATGCGGGTAATTCACCAATATCCACTATTGACCCCGATGGTGAATTTGCATTGTTAATTACATGCATTGTTCTGGGTATAATTGGCGCGTATTTAGGTGCGGCAAAATTGAATAATCGATGGAATCCAGCAGACTGGGATTGGAAGGATTTGAGTACATATAAAGGTTTAGGTATTGGTTTTATAGTTGGTTTTACGTTACCAGCTACTTTTAAGGGTTCTTGGGCGGTATTTGGGGGTTTACTTGCAAGTAAGATTGGTTCTTTGGCTTTAGGAATTTCAATACATATAGCTTTGGCACTCACTGGTTCTTATATTATGATGGCTGTTGAAAACGGTGGAAATTTTAATCCTAAAAAATGGGATTGGAGTAAGCCAGCCACATACGCTGGTATGCTTGATGGAGTCGGACTTTTACTTGGATTGTTTGGTGGTGTTGGTAGCTTGCACAAGTATGCTGGTGAAAAACTGATAAACCTTGGTGGTCGTTTGACTAAAACCCAATTTTTAATACTCAGTTATGCCTCAGCAATTGGCGTGGCATATGCTCATGGTGTAATTGCAAACGACTATAAGTATGCATTTTGGGAATGGGATTGGAAAAATGCAAATACCTACCTATCCTTAATTAATGGATTTAGCTTTGGTTCAGGAATACCACAAAATTTTAATAACATGCATCGAGGCTTTTTGAAGTGGAGAGAAAGCAGTAAAAGCCTTACGCAACTGTCTTCATCTAAAGGACAAATGATAAAAGCAATTTTAAAAAACCCTAAACATCCATTATATAAAGTTACTGCATCTGTTGTCTTTGGTTACTATAGGGCTGCTGCAGCTAATGGTAATAATTTTGATTTTACGAAATGGCGTTTTGATACATTTGCAACATACGAAGGTATACTCAAAGGTATTTTCGAAGGCAAAAAAAGAATGGTTCAGGTAGACCAAGCCAAAACAGCCATAAGGGAGTTTATATATAAAGATTCATATGATTTAGAGCATTCATCACCAAATAAAACAATTAATAAATACTTTGATAAGAATATGCGGCGTGTTTTCGATAACATTGAGAAAAACATAGAAACTTTTAAATTTGTCGATATTGTTAAGAAGAATTTTGAAAATCCTGATAAAGAATTAATTGGTAAATTGTCAGATGCAGTAAGACAAGATGTTGAAAAGTTTTTGGAACAAGGATATGCAAAGTGGACGAATGGTGAATCCAAGATGCCCAAACAATTTGAAGAAAAATTGCGAGAACAAGTTAATAAGCAATTTCTTCTGAGAGCTTTGAAAGATTTGCAGAAAGAAGCAGACGCCATTGATCGGCAACAACAACAAATAATTACTGATCGCCTTCTTGATTTTTTGAGTTGTCGTAGAGAATCAGTTACTCAGGATAAGATAGTTAGTATTGTATGTCTTCCATCTACTACGCTAAGGGCTGGTATTAATGAAAAAATTAATAAAATGAATGCTTCATTTGAGACAAATCTAGATTCAAATCGTATACATCCACGAATTGATCGATCTGTACCTGATGCACAGACGGATACAGCGGAATTCCTTCCACAATATGTAAGATCAAAAGGTACTCGTTTAGAATTTTGGCCTCTTAATTTAGCCAAAAAAGCAGGTACTGTAGCTGTTTCCCTGTTGGCTAGTTGGACCAATTACGATAATAAACCTTCTGAAAATCCAACATTGCTTGAAATGGGTGACAATTGGGTACAGAATGCAGATACAAACGGACTTTTAACATGGGGTATATATTTTGCAAATAAATTGACTGGATATCGACCAAAACCAATTCCACTGGATCAGTTTGATGAAATGGCAAATACTGAACTTCAAATTCGATCTACAATCATTGTGGATCGTTTCATGGATACTTTACTAGAATTTGTTGCAGAAACAAATAATTCCAAAACACATGAAATGTTTGAAAATACTGTTACATATTGTGAGGCAATTAAGAATGTGCGCCAAAAACTATCTGTGGGAGATATTCAAGGAATACCAGACATGTTGTTTAAATTATTGGTTAAAAACAATGTGAAGAAATTTATGAACGTTGAATTATTCTCTAAAATGACAAACGATAACACAATGTCCGAATTCTTAGAATTTATTAATCAACAGGAACATGAATGGCTTTCACGAAAACAATCACCTGCCAAATTATCTGATTTTAATAATAAATATCAACGCCCTCAGCAAGTTCCTCAACATTGTTTCTTGCCAAAAAATTTCCCAAATGTCGAATGTCCAAATTCTTTATTCATTGACCAAGTCATTGATAATTAGTATACGTTTAAGTGTTCAATTAGTTGAACACTTTTCTTCTACTCGGAGATCTGTGGTCTAGTATACTATTTTGATTTTACCAAAACACATTATACCGTCACAAAATCCCATGCTTTACAGGATAGTGAATAGTCGGTAACTTCAGTAAAGTCGGTTAAAAATATCACAATTCGGATGGATTCGTTATACTTCGGTTATCTCCGTAGCTTCCAACCGCCATAAAAATTATACATAAATATTCAGATACACTGTATTTTCAATACCGTAATTATTGTACTAATATTTTTTAAGTAAACGTACTAATATGTTCTAAGTAGATAAATAAAGGCTGTGTCTCGTAAGTACTGCACGCTTTTATTTCATCAGGTAAAAAATAATTTTCAAAGACGAAAAGTCCTCTTCCATTTTTTGATCCTTTGCACGGATAGTTAGCTATTAATTAAAATAACCAGCCAATCAGAAGGATTGTAACTAAAAATTAAAACTACTCGACTCCGACTGATACTTTTCGTCTTAGAATTTTATTTTCTATCTGATGCAATAAAAGCGTGCGGTACTTACGGAACAACCTGTATTTTATAAGTAAGTAAGTTTAATATACTATTCTTTCGTATGAATTAATGTATTATAAAACAATGTAACCCAAAAACAAGTAGTAAATAAAGTTTATGATTTTTTATAAATAATAAAATTGTTTATTTTTTGTTTGTTTTAGGTACAAATATCAAGTACTTTTATCACAGAGTTTTGAAAAAGAATAATAATTCATTAGAATTTCTTGTTTAAAATTTTACTCTTGGCGCATGCGTAATAGCGTGAGATCTTCTCTCATCACAAGAGTAATGATGTTGGCTCAAAAGGCAATTTGAAGGGTTAACTTATCCTACTATTTATTAGCAAAGTGATCAGCAGCCGACTTTTTTTTATGTTAACCTTGCCCTACAGTTTTTATTGACTTTGGAAAATTTTGTGAGATTTTCTCAAATAAGTATATGAAGTTTATTTTGACGATTTGTAGATAAATGTTTTTATACGACTCTACCTGCACTAATTAATTAAAACAATGTATTAATTACAACATAAAAGGGTTAACAAAATGAAAACAAAATTTTTATAAAAGTCATCATCTAAACTCTAAACAATAGAAATGAAACGATAATATAATGAGTTGAATGAAATCTTCAAATAAAAATTATTTTAATCTACAAAAAAAAAAAATACACTTTCTCACTTAAGTGCATTTAAGCGTTAAATAAGTGTCATTACCATCAGATTTCATGAACTTATTCAAAGGTAAAAAAAAAAAAAACAACTAAAAAATGGAAGGTTTCGGCATCTAGTTTAAGATCCTACTAACGTCCAATCTCAGAAGTTCTGGGGTTGCGTTAATTAACGCTATGTATACTTAAAAAAACGATTTTTGATCATTATCTCGGAAACTATCAACTTATTATTTTGATATCGTCAGCCATTTTCCCGAAAATCGAGAAAAACGGTCAAATATATTAATATATTTATATGCTAATTAACAATATCTTGAAACTAATTGATTTTATAAAAAAAATTTTTCTAAAAAAAGTTATTGGAAATTTTGTTCCCTAAAAGAATGTAGAGTAAACAATTTCGATATCTTTAGCCGTTTTCAAAACGATCAATTTGATATATATTTTTCGTTAATTATCCAATCACTATCCTTAAATTATGTGTAAAAAGTCCTTAATTTTGTTACTCGTGCGTTATAGTGAGGTCGGTGATTGCGAATATGACGATAAAAAAGATTCAGAGCGCACCTGGAGGTCGGTACGCCTTGGTATCGACGTCGTCTATAGGAATTACTACCCGATCTTTGGCAGGTGGAAAATTTAGGCACCTTTATCTGGTTATCTACATGATCGAATGTCGTGAAGCAATATTACCCATATGTTCTGATAATAAATTTCAAATATCATCAAGTTTATTGATAGGTCAAAATTTCTCTTTGCTCTTATTTTTAAATATTTTATTAATAACTTTGGAAAGGAAGGTTATGGAATAAATTTTATACTTACACCATTTTTTTTATTTTTTATTTCATATTTTAGGGAAAAAATATACTTACTTCAAACTAAAGAGAATTTTTTCTCAAAATCCTTACAAATTAGACGGGGGAAGTGCCTCCATTTTCCCATATTAATACATACTATAAAATTTGCATCTAATTTGTGCAATCTTGCGTAAACAGTGATGTTTAGAAAAAAATGTTAGAACAAAAGTTTTTGATTTTTTGATAAGGAACATTTTTTATATTTAAACTTTTGTTCTATCTCTAATGGTTTACAAGATGAGCCCTACAGACCCAAGACCCAATTGGCCTATGCTGCTCGTTTACAAACTTAGTCTTACCTTTTACGTCATGTGCACGCTATAAAAATTTCAGCTTGATATCTCTTTTCGTTCGACAGACGGACAGGTGGAGGGACAACCAGAAATTGACTAATTAGGTGATTTTATGAACACCTAAATAAAAATTTTCACATTTTCAATAAACAAGCTTCAGGACTACGTATACAGTTTTTAACAAATCTCCAAGACGCTTCTTTACTGGGATTAGTAATTAATCTTGAACTTAATTAGCCTACATAAATTATTATTTAAAAATAAAATTGTTTTTTTTGGTGACTTTAAAATACTTAGGGGAGCGGAGGGTAATGCCGTACACCTAACTTTAAACGTGTATATCTTCGAACCTACTTAATAGAATACAATGCTTTATGTATCAAGCCATCATAAATTTAGTCTAGTTTTATATAAATAATCCATAATTGACAGTGTCCAATATGACAGTGTCAAAATCAAATTATTCCATAAAGTTATTTGTACGGAATTACCCGAGACTTGCGTCTAATTCCGTACATAATTGTAAGAACCTAAAAAGCCTGAAAAAAGGTATTTTTTCACAAATAAAAAATAATTTTAATTAACTGTGGGTAATCTTTTATTTATTCACAAAATACACAGATATAATCGTCCGCAGAATTTGCGCCACACACAAAGCATGTGCCCATTTGTCACATGACACACATCTGTACCATAATTCTATATCCTTACCAAATTCATTACATATTACACACAATTCATGAACTTCTCGTATTTCTGATTCTAAATTTACTGCTTCTACTGGTGAAATGAGTTCATGTGATATCTCTGATTTTGCATTTACTGCTGCTTCTGGAGAAATAATTTCATGCAATGCTTCATTGCGGGTAATACCGTACAGTGTACGGAAATTCCCGAAACCGAATTCAAATTTCAAGAATGAGTATTTACCTAAAAAAAAATTCAATAAAGGGATTCTTTGATCAAAATCTTATTATAAAGATATTTATAGTCCGAAATATAATAATTTCATTCTAAAATTTAATAAAAATAGGTACTTACATCTTATTTTTGATGTTTAAAAGTTGTAAAAACGAGCGCCAAATCACATAACATCTATTTATACAAAAATTATTACCCTTAATAACACAGTAACTTAAGAGGCTACACTAACACTACTGAGCTAATGATTGACACCAAGAAAACGCACGCAGCTCAATTCCTACAGGATAAACAGTGATGTACGGAATTAGCCGCTGTACGGTATTAGCCTCCGCTCCCCTACAATAAAATTTATCTGATGGTAATGACATTCATTAAACGCTTAAATGCACTTGAGTGAGAAAGTGTATTTTTTTTTTTTCTGTAGAATAAAAACAATTTTTATTTGAAGATTTCTTTCAACTTATTATAATATTATTGTTTCATTTCTATTGTTTAGAATTTAGATGACTTTAATAAAAATTTCATTTTTTATTTTGGTAACAATTTTATGTCATTGTTTTAATTAAATAGTGCAGATAGTGTCATATAACAATATTTGTCTAGAAATCGTTGAAACAAGCCTAATATATTTAACTCTCCTCAAATTTGCAATCTCTCCTCAAAAAAGTCAATTTTACAAAAATAAAGACCCTACATATACATATTTATTAACAATAATACCTTGAAACTAAATGATTTAATTAAAGAAATTTTCAGAATAAATTGTAGGAAATTTTTTTCTAAAAAGAATGTAGAGTGCAATTACCATATACTCGTTTTTCTGGGAATTCGGAATAACGAACAATTATATCATAATCCCCAAATAATGGGTAAAAAAATCATTAATTTTGTTACTCGGTACGGTAAGTTTCTGAGTACGCTGATCGCGAATATAACGATAAAAAACCATCAAGTTTATTGATTTATTAAAATTTTTCTTAATAACTCTTCTGGAAGAAGAAACCTAACCCAGAAACCTATGCTTATTATTACATACCATCGTAATTATTATTAAAAGTGAGATGGATAATTTGATTAAATGAATAAATGCAACGATAAAGACAGCAATAATTGTTCTTGTTTTGGTATTTATTATGTTAAAGCTTTTCGATGTTCGAAGTGCTCTGTCATTGGATAAATTTATTAATTGATTTGGTTAATTATCTCGGAAATTTGACCTCAGATCAAAATTTGATAAAGAGCTTTTTCGTTCGTCTTTATGAGCTTGTTAAGGAAATCAAGTTTTATTGTGTTAATTATTGAACACCTTGTATACCCAACCATTACTTTGCCTTAATAATTGGAGAGTGTTTGAATCGTTCAGAGGCGGCCGAGTAGGGACTAGTATTAAATGTATTCTGGATATAAAAAATGTTAGTTTTATAAAATTTAGTATAAAATAGACAGAAAGAAATAAATAACACTTTAATAATTTTCTCAGCGTTTTTTTCATAAACATTTTTTTTTTACAATTATTAACAACTTGGACACAGATTATTACTTGAAACTTTTTAAAAGTAATTTTAGAATAATTTTTAAAATGATGGCGTGTTTCATCTCATGCCACCACGATGGCTAAAGAATTGCTCCGAAGAAGTCATAGAATTAAAAAAGCATGAGTTGGTGAAATCAAAATAGTACTTTATACAAAGATCTCCGAGTAGAAGAAAAGTGGTAAACTAACTGAACACTTAAACGTAAACTAATTATCAATGACTTGGTCAATGAATAAAGAATTTGGACATTCGACATTTGGGAAATTTTTTGGCAAGAAACAATGCTGAGGAACTTGCTGAGGGCGTTGATATTTATTATTATAATCAGATAATTTGGCAGGTGATTGTTTTCGTGAAAGCCATTCATGTTCCTGTTGATTAATAAATTCTAAGAATTCGGACATTGTGTTATCGTTTGTCATTTTAGAGAATAATTCAACGCTCATAAATTTCTCCATATTGTTTTTAACCAATAATTTAAACAACATGTCTGGTATTCCTTGAATATCTCCCACAGATAGTTTTTGGCGCACATTCTTAATTGCCTCACAATATGTAACAGTATTTTCAAACATTTCATGTGTTTTGGAATTATTTGTTTCTGCAACAAATTCTAGTAAAGTATCCATGAAACGATCCACAATGATTGTAGATCGAATTTGAAGTTCAGTATTTGCCATTTCATCAAACTGATCCAGTGGAATTGGTTTTGGTCGATATCCAGTCAATTTATTTGCAAAATATATACCCCATGTTAAAAGTCCGTTTGTATCTGCATTCTGTACCCAATTGTCACCCATTTCAAGCAATGTTGGATTTTCAGAAGGTTTATTATCGTAATTGGTCCAACTAGCCAATAGGGAAACGGCTACAGTACCTGCTTTTTTGGCTAAATTGAGAGGCCAAAATTCTAAACGAGTACCTTTTGATCTTACATATTGTGGAAGGAATTCCGCTGTATCAATAAATTCAGTAGTAATGGTATTGATTGACGAATTAGTATGTGCATCAGGTATAGATCGATCAATCCGTGGTTGTTTACGATCAGAATTTAAATTTGTCTCAAATTTAGCATTCATTTTCGCAATATTTGTATTAACATCAGATTTTAACGTAGTAGATGGTCGACATACAATACTAACAATATTTTCCCGAGTAACTGATTCTCTACGACAACTCAAAAAATCAAGAAGGCGATCAGTAGTTATTTGTTGTTGTTGCCGATCAATGGCATCTTCTTCTTTCTGAAAATCTTTTAAAGCTCTCGGAGGAAATTGCTTATTAACTTGTTCTCGCAATTTTTCTTCAAAAGGTTTTGGTATCCTGGTCTCACCGTTCTTCCACTTTTTATACCCTTCTTTCAAAAACTTTTCAACATCTTGTTTTAACGCATCTGACAATTTACTAATTAATTCTTTATCGGGATTTTGGAAATTCTTCTCAACCAAATTATAGAATTTAGAAGTTTTTCTTACTTTCTCAATGTAATCGAAAATACGTCGCATATTTTTGTCTATGTATTTATTAATTAATCTATTTGGTGATATTTTATGTATATTTTCCCTTACAAGTGTAATGCCTTGCTCTGCATATGCTACATATTTTTTACCGTCGAAAATACCTTTGAGAATACCTTCGTATGTTGCAAATGTATCAAAACGCCATTTCGTAAAATCAAAATTATTACCATTAGCTGCAGCAGCCCTATAGTAACCCATGACAATAGATGCAGTAACTTTATATAATGGATGTTTAGGGTTTTTTAAGATTGCTTTTATCATTTGTCTTTTGGATGAAGACAGTTGCGTAAGGCTTCTACTGTTTTCTCTCCACTTTAAAAAGCCTCGATGCATGTTATTAATATTTTGTGGTATTCCTGAACCAAAGCTAAATCCGCTAATTAAGGAAAGGTAGGTATTTGCATTTTTCCAATCCCATTCCCAAAATGCATACTTATAGTCATTTGCAATTACACCATGAGCATATGCCACGCCTATAGCTGTAGAATAGCTGAGTATTAAAAATTGGGTTCTAGTCAAACGACCGCCAAGGTTTATTAGTTTTTCACCAGCATACTTGTGCAAGCTACCAACACCACCAAACAATCCAAGTAAAAGTCCGACTCCATCAAGCATACCATAGTATGTGGCTGGCTTACTCCAATCCCATTTTTTAGGATTAAAATTTCCACCGTTTTCAACAGCCATCATAATATAGGAACCAGTAAGTGCCAAAGCTATATGTATTGAAATTCCTAAAGCTAAGGAACCGATCTTACTTGCAAGCAAACCTCCAAATACCGCCCAAGAACCCTTAAAAGTTAACGGTAACGTAACTCCAACCAAAAAACCAATACCTAAACCTTTATATGTACCCAAATCCTTCCAATCCCAGTCTGCTGGATTCCATCGATTATTCAATTTTGCCGCACCTAAATAAGCGCCAATTATACCCAGAACAATACATGTAATTATCAATGCAAATTCACCATCGGGGTCAATAGTGGATATTGGTGAATTACCCGCATACACATATGGGCTAAAATATTGAGATTTTGGATCGGGTTGATAAAAGCGCCCAATACTTGGATCATATAATCGAGCATGATAATTATATAAACCAGTTTCTTCGTCCCACTCTTGTCCTGTATATCGATATATAAAAGTTTTATCTCCAAATGCTCGCATTAATTTACCATATGGAAGATAATCAAAGGCCGTAATCACTTCATTATCAATAGCTCTGATAATAAGTCGTATTGATCCAGCATGGTCGGTAAGTACATGATAATAGTTGTCATCACGAATATATCCAACTAAACCTCTTGGTCCATAAAAATAATATGTTAAAGTTTCTTCTGTTGATTGCAGTCCCAAATACTTTTTCCGTTGGTCAATGAGAACTCGGCCTTCAGTATCTCGAACATATCGTACTTCGTATTGTAATTTTCCGTCTGCATTGAAAACTTTTTTAAGAATTCTTTCACCCGCAGCATCATAATAAAAGCGTAAGGTAAGTCCATTGGTCATTTGAATGGACGTTGCTCGTTGTGTAACTGGATGATATTTGATACTTTCGATACCTTTATGCTTAGCTTTGATGATATTTCCACTTGCATCGTGTTCAATCTCATAAGGTATTTTGGAAATCTCAATTTTATCGATTTTATTTGTATGGTTTTGGTAATTAATTTTATATTTATCAAAATTTGAAACGAAAAATTTATGATTTCCGTTTCCATCTATTTCATATGATTCATGATCGAATGGAGTTCCACCCAGTCCATATGTAAAATGGTCCCATAATATTGAAACAATTTTAGGAATGTATTTTGAAAACTGACTTAAAATTTGTCCAAAATTATTATGTAAGGATTTTGTGCTAAAGTATTCCTTATTTTTTAGCATTTTCCCTATTTCATTCCCAATGTCTTTATACTTATTATAAATGAGCAACGAGGACTTTTCTGCTCCCTCCCATCTCAACAATGCTTCGGTGAAGTCATCAACATTAGCTTTTTGCTGATCAAATTGATGCTTGATAATAAATTGCTTAATTGATTCCAAATAAAGCATATAATTTTCATTTAAACTCTTAAGGTCCGATTTCAATTCTTCATCTCTGAAGAAACTTTTGCCTCGTTTGCCAATTGCAGTTTTAGAATGGTGTCGGGGTTGATCCTTTAAAATATACTTTGCTTCTGTTAATAATTCCCAAATTTTTTCAGATTGTTCGCTTGATATTTCAGGAATAAATTTGGCAAAACTATCAATTTGCAGTGGGTCAATTAATTTGGAAATTTCATCTGTATAATATTTTGCTTTTATTAATTCCTGATGATTGCCATAAGAAAACTTATAGCCATAAGTTTGGGGCACATAGTTTTGCGCAATTACTGTTGATAACAGGTCAGCAATTTTACCCATTCCACATAAGAGGGGCATTGATGGTTCGGCATCGATTATATATAACTTAATTGGCTTGTTCTGATTGTCGAGGTATCCATACTTTTTGAGTGCGTTCAAACATAATTTTGAGTCATTTGTAAACGATGCTATTGAGTCCTCATTAATTTGGAACCAACGCATATCCGCGTTCTTCGTCCAATTGTTAGTGAAATGTGTTTCCATTATGATGCCATCTCCGTATCCAGCATGCCCATAACCTTTTTCTGTATAAGTCATTGTCTCCGTCATGAATGGATCAGTGATTTGTGTTAGAAAACCGGGCGAATTATAACTATATTTTCGTGTCAAACTATTCATGCTCGATTGAAATGATTCGCTAGCCAAATCACCTGTTGAGTCATAAGTGAATTTTGCAGTAAATAAATTGGGTGTTTTTAACTCGATAAGTTGACCTAAACGGTTATAGGTAAAATCTAAATCCAAACTTTTATTATTCACATTTGGATAACTTAATCGTTGAATTTTACCATTTTTATATTGTTTTTTAATGTCCAATTGAATATCATTCATTACTGATAGTATTTTTCGTTCAACCATTTGTTCATCCGAATCGAATCGCAGTTTTTCCAAAATAGTTTCACCATCATCGTTGTATGTAATGCAATGTTTTATTCGACCTCGTAATTGTGGATCTGGATGATAATCACTGTAATCCAATTGTTGAAATTTTTCGGTATTTGGTAAGAAAACACTTTCGGTATATTTTTTTAATTCTTCAATACCTAAAGTTTGATTGAAGAAGCCGGTAGCGATTAATTGATCAAGATTGTTATGGTCAAAGTATACAGTTTGTGGTTTTTCTAACGAATTGGATTCTTTGACTGAGGTTATCATAAACCGTAATTTATTATTTGAATCATATAAATTGTCAATAGGGCCAAAATCCGGCGTATTTTTACGGAGTACTTGTCCATGTTCATTATAAGTCAAAGTTGTTGCCAACATTTCTTGCCAATTTTTTTCCTCTTTAGTTAACTTATCCGGTTGATACGCGGTAGTTTTTAATTCAGTACCAACTTTTTCATGATATACGGGTGGAAGGATTTTTGTTAGTTTACCGCTGCCATTATATTCATAGGTACTTAATAAATGGTCAAATCCTGGTACATTCACGTAAATTGCAATTTTATTTCGTTGCTGATCATAAACCGTTACTGTTTCAGCACCGTTCGAACTAATTTGTACATTTTGAGTGTAACCCAATTTTTTCGGAAACAGATTATCCATAAAAGAATGATTAGAATGTTTTGCTATCGATGTAACATAAGCTCCACTAGTTGAATACTCTGGACCAGGTAAGCCTAATTTTTTTTCATCGTTTAATGGATTATCCCAATATTCAGTGCGAATAAATGCAGCGCCTTTATCCGCCGGATTTAATTCGTGTATTTTGCCATCTAAACGATTTGTATGCCAAACAGAGTTTGAATCTTTTGGATTGATATTCGTAACGAAATTTTTATGATATATCAGCAATGGGCTCTGATTATTTTGGCGTTGTAGCCGTGTTGTTTTTGATGTAATCGCGTTTCGACCCAGGGCATCGTATAACATTTGAGTGACTAATACTGATTGTGGGGTCTCATATTTGATTTCTTGAACTTTTTCTCCTAATTCATTCAAATAATCTACTTGCAAATGTGGACGATTTAAAATCATGAAATCTTCAATCAAGATTTCACCATGAGCTTCTAAAACCAATGTTTGTGCGGGTAAAACTTTTTCGAAAGATTCATCCACAATTAAAACACCATCAAACCAAATTGTAACAAAATTTTCTTCGACCATAATAATTATTTCCCCAGATTGAGGCAACGATGAAATTTTATGTTTGTTTGGTAGAATCATTGTGGAAAAATTTCCATCCTTAGTCAATTTTAATTGACCCAAAGTACCCACACTTAATGCAACATAACTATTTGTGTCTAGCAAAGCCATGAAAAATCGTAAAGTAACTGAATTTGTATCAATTTGATTTACTGCTTTTAATTGATGTGACTCCTCGTTATCAAGATGTGATAATTGTCCAGGACTTGCAATATGCCAAGCTTTTGGTGTTTTTGTTTCCCAACCACGTGCAAATGTTTCGTACGAGCTTTGTTCTGGCACGAAAGTTAGATAACTTGGGTAAGGATTTTTAAATTGTACACCCTGAGGTGTAGGAAATAAACGTCCCGTTTCACTCGAGCTAATCAATTCCACAATTTCACCATCTTGGTTAATGGTCGCAATTTTTTTATACATATTGTTATAAATTGATCGTGTTACTAAGCCAGTCTCATGTATTGTGGCAATTGGTACTCCAACTTTTGGATCGTACACATTTGCCTCAAAATCATGTGTCAATGGTGAGAATCGAATATGATCCAAATCAATTGTGGAATCAGATTCTATAATGACCGTTATTTCAAATTTAACATCGTTTAACGCTGGTAAAGTTTTATTTTTGTAATAATCGATGTAATTTTTGTACATTTGTTTGATTGTCTCAAAATCAATAATTAACTCAAGATAATACCAATCATTTGACTGTTGTTTAACTTGCCCAAGACTTGTAAATATATTTTCGCCTTCGCTGGTTCGTAAGTTCATTTTTAGGATTGATGTTGCTTCATTTAATTTAAGCACATTTGCTGCTCGTAGCCAACAACTTACTAAATATGTTATGTGCTGATCTTGTGGTTTAAGTGTACCTTCGAGTCGGGATCCACTATTTATTACCAAGTAATTTTGACCAGTAAATGCGTTTAAATTTTCAACAACATTTTTTTGATTAAATTTCCAATATTTATTTGTTTCATATGACTCAAAGCCATAATATGAAATCATTTCGTCTGCTAAATTATAAGGACGCAAATCACAAATTACAAGTTTCTCATTTCGATCCATTAACAACGTTGAATTTAATGGGTTTTCCTTTTTCTGCTTCTCTTGACGATCTTCTTGAATTACTTCTTCAGATTCTTCTACTTTAATATCATTTAAATTATACCAATAATGAGTTTTTGTTACTGTACCCTTATGGACATTTTTTGAATAATTGATTTCAGACCATCCTGCGTTAGTCTTGTTACCAGTTGGAATCATCGTTATAGTTTGCGTATATATTGATTTTTTCGAATCAAATTTATATGATTGGCGGTATACAATTTTTCGCTCAAATTCACCAAGATTTAAAATTGATTCTTTTACATAATATTGCTTTTTCTGTGAAATTAAAGTTGCAATTGGTCGAATTAAACATTCATGTGGCTCAATATTTTTTTCAACTAACGTTGTGTTTGCTCTTGTTATTAAATTTTGATAATTGCTTTCTTTGATTAAACCTTCCTTTTCAAAACAGATTTCTTGATCTATTTCCTTTCCATTTTCTTTAAAAACTATAATATTTACGTCGTGCTCGCGAGGCTGGTAAGCTAAATACATTGGGAATCGATTAACCATTAATCCTGCCATATACAATTTAAACTCTTTTACAGCTTCTCCGTTTTTGTACATAGTAAAATTTTTTCTCTCATCATCTACACTTGTTATTCGAAAGTTTGGGCCTAAATCAATTGTGAAATCTTCATCTAATTTCTTTTCTTCCCATCCAGTACCAGTCATTTGTATGGTATCGTTAATACCATGCTGAATGAATTGATATGTCGCATGCACAAGCAATGATTGCCAGTTAACCAGATATTGCTCATATAATACTTTTTGAAATCCTTTTGCTTCATTTAATTTTTTTATCTGTTCGTCAACAGCATCTTTTAGTTTATTTTTATTTTTATATTCTTTTTTATACTCATCCATCATTTCACCAGAAAAATCGTACACCTTTAAACGATATTTTCCATTATTCTCGCCGTATTTTAAATGAAACTTACTAGTCTTGTTTTGGTCATCCAATTTGTATGACAAATCGAGAATGTGCTCTCGTTTAAATTCGTAAGTTTTTACATCTGCAACTTTAAGATTTGCATTGATTGTTAATAGGTGCAGTTTGGCCGTTAATTGGTCGTTATTAGTTATTTGAAGTGCATTGAGAATTATGATGTTTTTCATGATTTTAAAACAACTTTCCGTAAAATCCTTGATAAATTTCTCTTGTGTATCAGACTTAACATCAAATCTTTCTATAGTTTCTTGTGTCTGAGTGTAAAGTCCTGGTAAATGATGTAATTTTTCCCGATGCCATTTATCCGATTTATTGTACATAATCCATATATGATTATCATCGTACATGACCACATATTTTTTGTGTACAGCCAATGCCTTGAAAGGCAGATCAGTAATTACCTTTGGACCTTTCCATTTTTTCGATTTTGTATCAAATAAATTTATCTTTTGCCTTTTAATATCACTTGCAACAATTAGTACATCACCAAATTGAATGGATACACTTTTATCGAATTGGTATCTTGTTGCATCTCGCATCCATTTTTCATCTTTATATTTAAAAACATTCAAACTCTGAATATCGTCGTTAAAAACATAAACAAAAATATAATTTTTGTAGGAATGCACTTCGTAGTTTTTAATTTTGGTTCCAGGACATGTTAAAGACTCGATTTCTGTAGTTAATTCAGGATTTAATATTGTTAAATGTACATATGAATCTGTATTGTAGGCCATTACAGCATAATCATTGCTGTAGCTAAATTTAATATTTTCACTATTTGTTCGATACGTACGAACATTTTCACGATCTCTTGGGATTTCAGGTAAAACAGAATTCGAATTATATTTAAATTGCATTACTGAGCCCCGTGCCAACGTAATCTCGGATAACACAAATGTATTTAAAACATTCTCGTAATTAAATTTAAAAATTGATTCAGTTTCTGCATAGATTTCTTGTTCAATTGCAGTTAATAATCGTTTCTTATCATTTAATTTATATTGAAATCGAATAGATTGTTGATAATTATCGGCTTGTATGGTGTACTTCGTTAGATAACGATCTTCTCTTAACAATACCGGAAATTCAATTTTTCCATCATCATTTTTCGGATTTGAAATTGTATATTCATCTTTTGTTTTTTTCTCATAATTCAAAGTTAATTTAAAGTTAGCGTCACTCCGAATTGTTGTCAAGAAAATTGCACTGCTGTACGAATTATCTCCAAAAAGTTTATTATCAATCATATAATCATAGAATAAGGTACGATTTCGTTTTTTATCGATATGTTCATTTAAATACCATGAAATAACAATTGGTTCGAAACCCTTGTCACTGGTTCCGGCATCACGCCAATTTGGATAACTTAAACTCCATCGTAAACAATCTTTTGCATTTTCAGTATTGGCTTTGCCGTAAACACGCCGATAAGTTTTACCATTTAGTATCCAAGTTTCTGTTGATTTATTATATTCAATAGTTATTTCTTCATCAGCAATTTCTTGTGAAGGCTCAAATTTTAGAATGCTATCATCCGTATCGGACTTCAAGTCCAAACGTACCTTTTGCCCTTCTATGACTAAAAAAAAAATTGCATCTTCTAAAAAGATACTTCCTTGATAATCAACATAAATAAAATCTTTTCCAATGGGAAAGGACCAACCAATCCCAACTTCACCAGATGATACCACCTGACTGTTATATTTCAATGGCAACTTTAACGGTATCCCACTTAACTCCACAGTATCCACCAAAGGTATATTAAAATCAACTTGTCCATTACCGATATCGATAGCTTTCTTAATAAAATCCTCATCGATATATTCAGCGAGACGTAAAATTGGTTTTTCCCGTAATTCTTTACGCAATTGAACAGGCAATTTTGTTTCGGTAGTTATTGAAGGTGGAGTAGTTATGTCTGGAGCAACGGTTGTAGAAGTAGGTATTACTTGTTCCGCTGGTAATACTTGGGCCCATTGTACTGAACCATCTGCACTTTTCGTAAAAACTATTGGATTTTTTGCTACATTAGGATTTAAAATTGGTATCATTTGACCATAACGTTGAATTCGATTTATTGACAGTGGCTTGATCAATTCCTTCCATTTACGACTTGTTACATCAAACGTGATTACAGTTAAACCATCTTTTCCCGTATATATTAATTCATCTTTTTGATCATTATTTACATCCATAAAATGTATTGATTTCGAAAATAATGATGTCCAACCATGATCCGAAGTAAATCCAACGTCATTACCAAGTAGTTTATAATCTTCGCTGTTTGCGTCGTATTGATAAACTTGCAAACCATTTTGGGTCAGTGTAACAATATCTTGAAATTTTTGGTTTGTTAAATTAACAAAAAATAATCGATCCGAGTCTTTAACACCCTTTATTTGTGTTGTTTTCAATAATTGTTTGATTTTCGGCTCTGTTGTTAGTTGATAGAATTCTAATTCATCAGATATTGTTTTCAATGCAACCACATCTTGATTTTGGAATTTTGCTACATAAAATTGTGTTGTTTTTGAATGCCAATTATTGGGTAATTCTATTTTATTATCTTCTGAATCTAATGGAAGCAACGGGTCATCTTTATCCTCTTTAAAACTTTCTTTGTTTACGATATAAAATTTAACTTCTCCATCATTTAACACGGTCATAACACCTACTGAATTTTTTTCATCATAAAAATTTCCAAATAGCATATATTTATAATCAGATAATATAAAATTATCATCATCTGTTAAAAGTTTGAAACCTGTGTCATGTAATTCGTGTAATTGCACACCATCTGGATGTCTTAGCATTAGTATCTTCTTATCAGCAAGTAATTGATCCGTTATCAACCAAGGATAACGTTTTATTGAATAATCGTCATCATCGCCTGGTGTTTTGAATATTATTTCAGTCCATTTTTGTATCCAAGTTTTTGTTGACTCGTCATATTGATAGCCACTTAAAGTACGTGTTTGCCGAACACAAATTTCATTTTGATTTAAATAATAAATTTCATGAACTGTTTCATTGTTTTTTAAAGATAAAGGCTTTTCGTTTGGTGTTAGTTTCAACATTTTGATTTACAGCTTTTAAATCAAAATATTATGATACTCCTAGTTTATTATAACTCCATGGTGCACAATTGAGTCAAGACCTGTGGGAAAATTACAAAATATATGTTAAAGTTAATGCAGCTTTAATTTTAGGGTGTAATTCAACAAATGTGTAATTAGTCTTTGGATCAATTGAGCTACAATTCTGTATACAGCGTACTCTCCTAGGCAAATCGATTTAATTATATTGGAAGTCCATTTTAGCAATTCATAAAGACATTCCCAAGAGAAAACCGCTTTTTTGAGGCACTGGCATCAAGCCTACAATTACTAACTTGATGGATATCCTTCTTTTTGTTGTTCTACCAGGAATGTCAAATAAAAAATGGGTAAATCATTTTGGCATTATTAACGCAAAAATAGGAAAAGGTTCTGATCAAAATATAGTGGGAGGTTTAGACTTGGAGAACGTAATAATCGAGGATACATACCCTGAAGGAAATATTTCTGTCAATAATCAAATTTAGTCTTGAAGAGTTCCGAAAAACAATTCTAGAATAGTAATAAAGCATTCTGAAAAAGTATGAAAAGATCCATGTAAAACTTAAAAAGCAGTTTGAAGACTACATTTTTACAAGTTTTTGAACTCTCCTAGAAAACTTTTTCAGAGAGAGATTTCATGAAAATTTAGATAAATTAAGAGTTCGAAAAATTAATTACTGTAGGTATTACCATATTTAATACTTGTCGTAAGGAATATAAAAAACTTTCCAGGAAATTATTTTTGAGTTTTTCTGACTTATTTGTAAAGAAATTGCGTTAAACTATGCTCAAACTTTATCAAAAAAGTGGCAATAGTTCAGGTTATATTAGTTTATGTTGTTGTTTAAAAGTTTGCTTTTTTTTTTTTTTTTGAAAATGAGCTTAAAAAAGTTCCCGTACAAGCTTTTTCAATCAAGAAATTCGCAGTCCAAAAATCAAAAATAATTAAAATTAGATTAATAGGTATTATAAAAATTCTTATCATAAAATATTTTTATTTTGATAAATTAATTTCTATGCCCGTTCAAATCCTATCGAATATTAAGAAAATGTTAGAAAACAAGAATTTTTCCACAGATTTTCCGGGAAAAAATAATATCGTTGGTTTTACTTCAAATCAAATTCGACATCAGTGACCGCCAAATACTCAAAAAACGATACATCATACGATCAAGCAATTTCAATTTTCTATGAAATCTATGAAATTATTAGATTTTTTCTCAGAAACTTAAATAATTACCATAATAATATGCCCTTTTTTTTTTTATTAAATATCCCGAATTTTGCAAATTTTACCTTTTAAATAAATTAAATATTGAAAAGATTCATTTATAATCAATTAATTTTCAGGAGTTGATTAGCTAATCAAATAATTGAGGTATCAAAAATTTCTGTTTTCAGAAATTTTACCATAATATAAAACAGCAATTACTCCGCTAACTTTACATTAATTTAGCCGACTAGCTCAATTTTTTTTAAATAATTGAGCCAAATAAAAATATTTTACGAATAATTTGCGAATAAATAACGGCAAACTCTCAGTATATGGTGAAGATCGAAAAATGACTCACGAATATAGGGAAAAACACCCGATCTATCCTTGACATTCACTCATTATTCTTATAAAAATTTTTTTTAGGCTTACCTTCTGAAAACACAAACTTGATAACATAAAAAGTGGTAACAATAAAAAAACTTTATGTTATATTTAAATATTAAAACAAAAATAAAAATTTTATTATTTTAACTGACAAATTTTGATTAATAATAAGGCTTTTTATTTCTTCTTATTCTACAATTATCTAATAATAATAAACAAAAAAAACCAATTCTTATCAAATTTTAAAGTGCAGATGTCAATGACGTGCAGGAGCGAATTCAGAAACATTCTTTTGATTTGCTTTTTTTCGATGTAGCAAATTTAACAACTATACATTTGTTAAACGGGCTAACCCGGATTCCAACCAAGACAAATCGAAGTTGAACCCACTTTGTTTTGTATGTAGATTTTTCACCGACAAATCAATCAGCTTGACAATTTAGATCCTAAAACGTAAGAGTTAGAATAACACTAGAAATTAGTAAGTTGTTTCTCAGAAAAAACAAACATTTTTTCGAAAATCTTGAGCTTTCGGAGAAAATGGGATTTAAATATATGTCATTTAACATTTAATCAAAAGAAAATACGCTAGCTTCAAAAATTTGTAGACGAAAGTTATCAAGGATAATAAAGATCTTTCGTCTGTGTCAATAACTTGTAAGCCCGGGTAAATTTTCAAGATCATTTAAGGATCGTGGCTGAAGATCAAGGTCAAATGACCTTGAAACTAGCGAATACCCTTGACAACTTTTGGCTGAAGCATTTTTCTGTTGCTAGCGTGTTTTCGTTCGATTAAATGTAGCAATAGCAAAAGCATTTTTATCAAAGCATTTTTTCGGAAAGCTTACGATTTTCGAAAAAAAAATATTAGAGGAACTCTAATTCTAATTTAAAGCGGGGGGGGGGATCAAATATTCGCACCCAGCTCACAGATGGTAGACTTGTTTATAACACCATCATAAATGAAATCTAAAAAGTCCTGATCGATCCGATACCTGGGAACAAATTTACTCGAGGTCAATTTTCATACGCCGATTTCTTCTGGATTAATACACTTAACTTGTCTGTTGAACTCAAAAGAAAAAGTCACACTGATAATCGACGTGATCTCATACGCCCCTGAATCATAAATAAGTTCATAACATCGGTCTTGATATAAATAACTTTTGTTAATCTAACAGAAAGATCCCACATTTAATAAAACAGGGTACCCGTTAACCAACATTCAGTAAAGTGGAATTTTGAAAGTGTCAACGGACTCTCAGTCACACGACTCTCCGTTATATTGATTGTCAAACGAAATGATTTGATACTTTGGTTTAGAAAATGAAAATCAAGCAGTTTTATGGGTCAGTGATTACGTATTTCATGCTTACAACCCGCAAAAAATGCAATCTCTAAACCCCTAATGATTCGTCAAAAATATGTAATTTTACCACTTTTAACAAGTTTTAATCTTAAAAAAATCCCAAGCAATTTTTTTTGTCTCCTAAGAGATATTTAAAGGTTTCAAGTATGATAGTTCAATTTTTTAATAACTTTTAGCTCTAATAGAGTATTCTACTATGTGTGAAAAGGTACTTCAAAATGTTGATTTTCCTATTAAAAAGCCACAAAAAACTCTTGCCATAAAATTAAATTAAATTTTAAACATTTTTTTATTTTGTCAAAAACGCTGTCATCCATTTTGGTGACGTCATATTGGTTAAATCAACAGTCATTACTTCATCAAAACATTATGAAGCAGTATTTCTCTCATAACGGAGCTCCCTAATCCACCTCTTTCTTGTTTCTTGGTCTCTTTTTCTAGGTTTCCCATTCCAAAGCGTTTCCCAGCCCATCTGCCAATTGGGAGCTGCTTGTTCTATTGTGGTTTTTCCCATTCCTATTTTAAATTTTATCATCGAATATCTTGAAAATACAAAGTTTTTGACATGTTCATATAAACTTTCGTTGGTGCTTGTTGTATTTCTGTTTTTGAAGGACAAAATTGAATATTTAGATAATTAACTAAAATAAATAATTTTTTTAAAAGATTTATGACTATTAATTTATCAATCATTATAAAAAACTTTAATTAATCAGATATATATTTATTTATTTGACCTATAAATTTATTATTAGTTTTTTGATTTTTTCACTTTTTAAAATAAATTAATGTTTTTTTTAATGAATTAAAAATTTGTTCAAATTACTCTATTTCCTTCGGTAATTCGCTAAAATGGAAAAATTTCTTCAAATGTTCATCGATCCTACCTAATAGTTGTCATAAATAACCATCGTTAAAATTTATCTATATATATATAAAGTTACTAGGTAGGATCGATGAACATTTGAAGAATTTTGCGAATTGTTTTCGAATTGTCGAAGGAAATGGAGCAATTTGAAGAAAGTTTTCCAAAATTCCACTATCAATACAAAAGCAATAGCTCCAATTCCTTGGACAATTCGATAAAATGCAAAAATATATAATTGAAGCCAAAATAAAATTTTGAATATTAGAAATTTTTTATTAGTAGCAGATCGTTTCTTGGCGAATATATGCTAATGCGAATATTCGTTACATCTCTAGTACTATCTGATCAACCATGAAAACAACCATTTTTAAATCTCAATTGAATTGTTATGCATGATTGGTATAACACTTTCCTACATTTTTAAAAACACTTTTAAAGAGATGGTTTATTACTATTAAAGTTCAAGTGCATTTCTTTATTTAATAATTATACCATATCGATAAATAATTTGATATCAACATTTTATTAAAATTTACTTTTACTATGAAAATTAATAATTCCATTTAATTATTAATAAAAAAAGTTATATTTTTGAATAAATAAAACGGTAGAGACGTAATAACTTCCGTTGAGGCTGTGGCCCAATCGGTTTCTATGGAAATTTACGTAATAATATTGTGTAAGCCAGCCGAGAAAGAAACCATTTATCATTATGCATATTATTTTACCATTTTTCAGTGCGATATGGAGGTGTTGACGTCACTGCCGTGTGAATTTACAGTTTAGAAAATCCATTTTTCCAATTCAAAAACCATTTTCTTAATAATTTTTAAAAATTTTTCAGAAAAAAAATGAAATAAAAAACATGCAAGCTGTAGAGATTTTTGAAATACACAAGTAATCATGAGAATGTGATGAAACTCGCTTGTACTTGCGTGGAAGATTAGTGTTGCGAGTACAAAAAACCGCTTTTTTAGTGAAGTCGGGCAAGGCTTTACACTTAAACCTCTTATGGAGGAAATTATTCCATTATTTTATAATATTTTTTGTAAATGAAAATCTTTAATTCATATTTTTCGTGTTTTTGACGATTAAATAAACATATACAACATATAAAGCGAGCATTTAGGTACAATTTAAAGGTAATTCCCATAAAAAAAACCGTAATTGAACTTGGATTTAAAAAAAAAAAGTGGATAGTGAAGAAATATATACTTTCACATGATTTTATGCAAGTAATCACTTTTAAATCGTTCACATTTTTTAACGAAATTTTTTTTTTTGTCATACTTGAGTCAACAAATTGTTTTATTATTATTAATATTTTGATAATAACCTTATTTTCACAACGTGTGAATATTTTTTATTCCTATTTCCTCCGTAAGTATAGACTTATGCATTCTGTTGAAGGTGACGGGTAAGGGTTTTATATCCTCTAGAAAGACTACAGTGCTATAGCCTTCACTTCACTTTCCTTCCCCTCACTTTTACGTCCTCTGGCATGAGCAAATGGCACTTACAGAATCAGGCATGAGCAAATGGGACTTACAGAAGTCCGTCGAACTCCTCACTTAAAATACGAGTAAGACAGTGACAACCTAACCAGCGACAACCAAAAATACGAGTAAGACGGAAAGACAATATTTTTTTCTGTCTATCTCATGACTATTAGAGAAACTGAGATAGGTAGAAGAGTTGTATACCCGTCTCGCATCCTTCTCTATGAGTAATGCGAACTTTGATAAAGATACACACAATAAAGTTTATGACACACAATAAAGTTATAACAATGGTGACTTCGACTTAAAATAACTCGCTCATACCTGCTCTATACAATTCAAAACTATAGAAGCATTTAATGAGGGGAAAATATGATCTTAGTGATACAGTTTTGTTGGTCACTCTGAGTTTTAAAAAATTATGATATGCATATTGTCACCAGAAAATAATGGATAGAAATAAATAATATTTGTTACTTTCATAAATAATTAGAATAATTAAAAAAAAAAAAGAAAAAAACTTAATTACTTGATGCATGAATATAATAAATTCTTCTCTAGTATTTAGGTATTTAGATATTGTATAAGGTTCTTATATCTTTTCTATTTTTCCAGAAGAATAGAAGAACAAATTCGAATTAATATCAAAACTTGTATCAAATGTTTCTTAATACTGCAGTCAGTCATTTTGCAGAAACAACCTCTCAAAAATTTGGAACAGAAATTTTATTCATCAAGATCTAGACACTATAACGGAACAGAGTACAGAGGAGTATTTATATCAAATTTTTGTTCAAAAATCTGAAAACTCAACTCTTGTTTTTATTGAAAAATTGTTTTTAGGTGTAGTTAGATAATCACTCCATTACAAACAGGTCACTTCAGTAACCTCAACCTCACCCCCCCGACTGTTTTGTTAACCACAATCTACTTGCTCTTACGAATGCATGTTATTACCTATTGTTGCGCTCTCGATTTACCTTGTCATTCAATTTATGTTTATTGCGTATAGTCAAATTAGGTAGCGATAAATCCGATAGATAAATATTTTCAGAACTATCAAGCCTATCTAATTTGTTGTTAATAGAAAAAAATATCTGTATCATTTCTTTTCATTTTGTCACATTTTTAAATTATTGTAAATATTAAAATATGAATTTTTTAATTAATACCACACATGCACAAACAAGTAAATACTACAATAATTTTATATGTTATCAAATCACAAATATCTAATATAACATATTAGATGCATGTTTATGCTTATAATTAAAAAATAAAACTCAAAAGAGTAGTGAAGCTCCATCACTGAAGTCATATTTCTCCCTCATTATATATTTCTTATCAGAAATAGCACAAGGCTGCCGGACACAAGCATCAATAAATACCCGGGAGTTCCTGGATATTTGCAAACTGCAAGGTTCTTTTCAAAGAGGATATCTTAAAAAGGGCCAATTTTAGATGGAGGGAGGAACGTACTTGTGGTACTACAAGACAGATATGGTCTGAGTACAATCGCAGGCGTCCCGAAGATCTTATATCACTTCCAAGGGCCTCTGTTCGCAAAGTTGTTGCGGCTATTACAAGACACTGGTTGAGTGGCAGACATGCTGAACGCCTGGGCCTGGCAGTGTATCACGACTACTGGCAGTGTATCATGACTACTGCAAGGTCTGTCACAGTGTGGAGGAGAAAGGCGATGTCTCATCTTCTTGTTACTGCCAAGCTCTTGTCATGAGATGACGGGCTTGCTAGAGCCAGCCTGTCTTTGACGACCTCTCCGACAAAATCCGTTGACATCATAGCACTCCTGCTATTCCTAAACAGCTCCAAATGGTTCATGGAGTAGTAACCGGGGATGGACCAACCCTTTCTCGGTATCACAACGGACCTTATGGTCTAAGTGTGTCCCAACCCAGGACAGCCACTCTAACGTAACCTAATCTAACCTACCTGACTGCGTTACACAAGTAGTGGTAATGAGCTTATCAGTCTATACCTGCTGTTTCACCATAGCACGTCCTTTGGGAAGTAGCCTTCTTGGTCACCATCGATACAATGCTTTAGTCTATATTTTTTGGAAAATATATATTAAAAATCAAGAAGCATAAAATTATTTAAAAGTTAAACACACTCGACAAATAAAAATCGCTTTACTAGCCATGTTTAACTAAATGAAAAATGAGGTTAACTCTTTAACTTAAAAAAAAAATATCTTAACAAAATATATTGAAGAGAAAGAGATTTTCAAAACAAAGCAAAACAAAAACATACGTACCTACCACTCTTTTGCATCAGAGATGAAGAGAAATGTTTTTTTTTTTTAAATGCATTTAAAACAATTATTATTTATTATTATAGGGGCGCGTCAAGTTGAAGGAGAGGGAGCATGAAAAAAAACAGCAACATAATTTAAAAATTTTATATTAAGGGAGAATTTTAAAAGAATTATCTCAGTTTACGTTAAAGATTTGTCTGAATCGATTTGTGTTGTGTGTTTTGGTTTCTGAATTCTTGAATAAAAATGTGGAAATTTAAATACATATTCATTTTAATTATTATAAATATTATGTTAATCGAAACAAAAACAGTTTTCTATACAATATCACCACCACCGTTAATTGATCGTTCAGATGATTTCCCAACGGAAAATTTACAATTAACAACGAAAACATATGAATTACAAGTACCTGGATCCGATCCAATCAAAATAATTGAAGCGGATGAACCATTATGGAAACAACAACAGACAATTTCCACATCAACAGAACCATTTAATAAAGAACATCGTACAGTGTTTAAAAATCGTTCAAAAAATTCACAACGAAAATATAAATTTTCAAATCGAATTCAAAATTTATTCACCACAACACAACAAACGAAAACAACCCTTAATGAACCGATAATTTCGAATAATAATAATAATAATAAATGTTATGGAATTGCTTGCCAAAAAAATTATGATAATGAAAAAAAGAAAAATGATTTTACAGCAACGGATTTAAATAAATTTTTAAGTGAATATACAAAACGTGTTAATCCAGATTTTCCATTCAATAAAGATACGAGTAGTGAATCGGTTGTAATGGAAAAAGTGGATTTAATTGAAAGTCCAACCAAAAATGATTATGATGTCGATGAAAAATCGAAATTAATTTTAGATGATAGTGATTCAATTGAAGAGAAACGTAATCATAGTCCATATGATGATCGTAACGGATGGGTAACATTAGACGCTGTACCATGGTCCAAAAGTAAAGTATCCAAATGGGAGAGTAATATAAAACCACTTTCATCAGCATCGCCACCACAATGGCCTGATATTCAATGGCAAAGTAGCAGTAATCATCGACCAACAAGTACTTACGGTGATAAAACGAATTTCGATCCAACACCGTTACGACCAACGTATAATAACGTTGATGATAAATATTATGATAAATATTATGGACAATCAAATAATCATCAAGATTGGGCAAGTGATGTACCATCACGACCATTATGGGATCGAAATACTGATTATGGATCCGATTATCCTTGGTCACTTTACGATAATGTTCGACGTCCTACAAAAGATAGTCGAAATTGTACGAAAGATCATAGTGGGGAAATTATAACAGACGGACGACCAGGGAATTTTCCAACCCATTCATTAGGATTCATCCCATATAATGAAATATCAAAGCGACCTCAAGCTTTACCACAACAACGACCTACTCAAGTTTCGTATGCAGACTTTTTACGTCCGTCTCCCTCTCAAAGTCGCCCGATAACATATCCGGATGTCGGTGATGGACAATGGGTTTTATTATCCACAACAAAAGGTTATCAATATCCGAAAAATCGTCAACGATCTTTGGATATTAATCCTGGCGTACTATCAGCACGGAAAAGTTTACAATTAACAGTTTTACCGCCGTTAAATGGATCAGATGTAAATATGACAACATCACATGGCGGACTTTTACAAGTTGACTCAACATTTGAGACAGTTGATGAATCACGACGTGCATTTATACGAAAATTAAAATTGAATAATACTCGAAAACATATTCGTGTGCATCGTACACCACAACAAAATCAACAAGCTGCAACGAACGGTCCAGATACGACAGCTGTGTTGGCGGCAGTAGGTGCTGGTATGGTACCAGCTACAATGGCCATGGTAATGCCATTGGTACTTGGTAGAAAACGTAGAAGTGTCATTAATACAAATAACAATAACGAAGATAATAGTAACAGTAGTGTTATGCTTCAGAAATTAGAATTCAATGTCACACATTTACCTAATAATTATCAAAGACCTGAATCGTTGCTGTCACGATTGCAACAATAATAAAAGACAATTTTTATGATTCTTTAATGTTTTGCAAAGAAAATAATTAAAATTAAGTGGTGTTTGTTTGGTCTATAAACAAACAAATATATTACATTAAAATGATCTCGTTTTTTTTTATGTATATAATTCATACGGTATGACAATATTTATTATTTTATTTTTTTCGTAATAGACCGAAAACCCACGTCTAAAAAACTTATAGAGCAAGAGGAACTAATAATAATGGGGTTTAACCTCCGTTTATCTGACATATACGCCTATAACAGAGGCCACCCGCATCATTATTTGTTAATCTTTATTTATTTAATTACATACATATTTACAATTACATTTTGATGTGGGTGGAGTCGGTTACTTCGTTCTTATCGAAACGACGACAATGTGATCAATTCTACCGTCCTCATTAATAATTGTTCACACTACCGCTGCCTGGATTCGAACCCGCAACCTAAGTCTAAATGGACAAACAATCTAATACACACGCCTTAGACGCTCGGCCAATTAGGCTCTCTTCTAAGTCCCTCTTAGGCTAAGGGGGACTAGTAAAACTTGCATTACTAGTAAACAAAACTTAAATTTTCAGGTGCGAAAAATAAAGATTTAAGCTCACTCAAACAATCGAGCAACCGGGGACAGAAGATCTAAATGGAATGTTGTTTGTATCCGATCAATCCTTCTACTTGGTAGTGTCTTGGAAAGCAGATGTTTTCGGATTTCTAGCTGATGATTTGACAAAATCAAAATGTTTTTAACACTATTTATAACAATTTCCCAAATTATCAACCACGTTTTTGCATGTTGTTTGAGTAAGCTGAATCTTTATTTCCTTCAACAAAAAATTCACGTGCTTGTTCGCGAGGAGTAAAACTTGCATGTCCCTCTTAGATTATTATGGCTTACAAAATGACAACGAAAAAGTTTATTTTAAAACGATTGAACTTTGGGTTATTTTCTTTTTGAAATTAAGAAAGAGTGAAGTTCGCTTGCCACTTGGGTGCGATTGCGTTAACTGGTTATTTGAAAACTATTATAAATAACGCTTTGAAGTCGACGCAAATGAATATATGTTTATCTAAAGATATGGTTAGCGTCGCTCACAAGAAAATTATAGATTTAAGTCGGTAATTTAGAATTATATTTTTTGTAAAAAAAAATTTAAGAACACATCTTTTTAGGCGTGGGCTTGCGATCTACAATGACTTTATGCAGTGGGTCGGTCATATAAAGATAAATAGTTAAGTGACCTATAAAAAGAATTATCAAAATAATAAATCAGAAAACATTAGTTTTTTCTTTTTATGATTTATGTTTATAATCAACAACTTTCACTCAGTAAATCAGTTCGGAGATTAAAGTTTTGTCTTTAATATACCGTGGTTTATAGAATTAAGTAAGCACTCGGAAAATAAACCAAATTAATCTTACACAAAAATGGCACGGTTTTGGTTAAAAAGATACGGCCATATTCCATTCGCTAAGTTGTACACCTACTTTGAGGGTGGTCGCATTCACAAAATCTAACCATATAATGCTGAAATTCATACTAATAGTAGGCAGAAAATGTAGGCGTTCCGAAGATGTTATTTCGCTTTCAAGGGTCTCTATTATCAAAACGGTTGTGGCTATTACAGGACACCGACTGGGCGGCAGACTGAACTCCACAGTGGGGAAGATTAGGAGACGATATCTCATCTTCTTGTTACTGTCCAGTTCTTGTCATAAGGAGACGAACTTGCTTGAGCCAGTCTGTCTTTGACGACCTATCCGACCTAAAGTCCATTGACTTCAAGCACTCTTTCTATTCCTAAACAGCTCCAAATGGTTCACGGAGTAGTGGCCGGGGATGGATCAAGCCTTGTTTGGTGGCACAATGGACCTATAGTCTAAGTGTATCTCATCCCCAGGCAGCCACTTTATCCTAACCCAAGGCAGAAAATGTGAATCTTATGCCATTTAATATTTTTCTGAAGCGAAAAATCTAACCGTATGCAAAAACTCCAAGCGTTCTGATGCTATAGGCGTTAAAATATCACCATGGAAATTGTTGATGATTAAAACAATTCTAGATGAAATTGTTTATAAAAAAATTGTATGATATTGCTCGATTTCGTAAGACGACAATGATACTAATATGCAAACATACCTAACGAAAAGTGATTGGTAAAACAAGCGATTTACAAATTCACGATGAGATCAAAATGGATGGGAGGGGGAGGGGTGTTAATTTAAATTATTGTTAATCGAAATCTATTTTAATATTATTTTTAATAATTATTTTTATTTAAATAAAATTATGTATTATTTGTTTATATTTTTCTACATTGTTGCAACATTTGTAATAAAATACTGTTATTTTCTTAACTAAACATTTATTTATCCCTTTCAATAGTTTTACTAGTCTCCAAGAAGAAAGCAAATCTTCAACTCAAACGCTGACGGCATATCGTTTTCTATCCCAACCAAAAAAGCCTACTCCACACTGGAAGTAGCACAATGTCGGGCGAGGAACAAGAACGGAGCTTATACTTGTGGTGTTTCGCCTATTCTTAGTGTTTAGCCGACTCGTAACACCGACGGTGTCAGCCAAGGAAACAACTATGATAGAACAGTTTGCTACATTAGCTTGGCTAACACCAACTCCAAAAAATAACAATAATTTTAACTACATTATATTATCGTTTTTTTTTTTTACTTTTTAGTGCATATTAATTTGTTTTGGAAAAGTTTTTCTTCTTAAGTCGGTTTTCTTTTTGTTAAAAGTTTTTTTTACTTTGTGATTTTTAGTAAATCTGAAGTACACTAACTAATTTGTCACTAAAAAAAGGATCATCGAAATCGGTTGGCGTGATATTGAGTTATTCGTCCTCTTGTCGTGCATACTTAATGCAAAGTTAAGACTTTTATGGTTTTCTCATGGATGCCATTGTCAGAACTGGAAAATTAAATGGGACCTCACGGGAAGCATCAGCTTTCAAATAGAGAAAGAATCATCAAAATTGGTTCAACCAGTCGAAAGTTCTGGGGTAACACATAAAGTAAATAATTAATTTTATATTGATAATAATCTTAATTACCCAAGGGAGAGATTTTGTATAAAGAATTTTACGAAAAATTATTTCTAACTCCGAAATATTGATATTTTATCTAGGTGGGAACAAATGAATGAAAAGAAAAACTACAAAAAATTTAAAATAAATAATTAATTTAATATTTTTATTTATTTATTATTATTAAAACTACTGACAAATATATTTACAAACAATATATAGAAGTAGAAAAATAACTTCGAACCAAATTCTCGTATTATCTATTTTTTTTATAATTAGATTCGTATGATTGAATTTTTTCATGAAAAATAGTAATTTTATAAATATTTTTATTATCACAAATTTATGATTACTATTTGAAAATAATTATAATTCGGTAAATTATTTTTTTTGTGTGTAATAAATAAAAACTACTTACAATGTCAAATAACATATATTTATGCATTTGGTAAAAAATAATTTTTTAATGTCATTTTTAATTTATTTCATTCATGAACTCGTCCACAATGTTGTCAGTCTCTTTCTACATTTCTTCGAATTTGACAAGTTCATGTGTTGCGTACAACAGAGGAATATATAATCAGCAAGTTACCCTCAATAAAATATTCGATTTTGATAATCGAGGATTACATCCTGATTGCATAAACAATTTTTAATTGATTGGCTTTCCATAAAATATGCTACGTTAAGTATAAACAATATTTTCGATTTCCAGACCCCATGCACTACCTTCCCATTGGTCACTGGTAAAGACGCAGGAGGTCGGTCTTTGAGGTCCAATTGTGGCCAAATCGCCTGGTGACACAGTAAAACTTCTTTATGATATTTCTCTCGATTTCATATCTCCTTTTCATTTAAATAATTTGTTTGTATAAATTAAATCGAGTTTTAGATAAGCGTGATCCATCGCATCGCTGTGCTCACAATGGGCGTGTCCACAATTTTAACAAGATTCGAGCGTGATTCGGAACGCACCGAAGTATTTCATCATAGACGATGTTCTGGCCAGATTTGGTAGCTCATCTCGTTAAAGCATGCGACTAAGATTTGTAACCTAACATCAAAATTTTCTTACAAATACTGACAACTCACCCGCATAGAGATCGTTTTCTAATCTTTGCAGAGTAAAATCTTGGTTGGTCTCAATGACACAACGTTTTCGCGAAAAAGAAACGCAAGGTTTAAGTTCATACTCCGACTAGCATTTGGCCAATTTTCGGGTGGGTATGACCACAATCTTTTTCGAAGGCTGGATCTGCGCTTGGTCTTTCACTTCGAACGAATAGTTGGAATTTATTTTGATTCGTTATCAAGAGTAGTTACAAACTCATAGGTTGAATCCTTTTCTCAACCCCTTGTGTCACCCTCAGCGTAAGTTTTGTTATGGAAAGCCAGCTTATCTCTGTAGTATCACAATTATGAAAATTAATAAATATAATTTTTCAATAAATAATACCCTTTATAAAAAAAATTATGGTACATCAAAATATAAGATAGTTTTTTATCCCTTTTTTTTTACATGTACAATTTTTCATTAATTATTTTCTAATTTAATATTTTAAAGACTTAATTTCGTCTGCATATTTTTTGAAAATTATGTAAAATATTTACATAGAACTTGTCATAATAATTAGTATCAATATTCGATTGTCCAAAATTTACTTCCAAGCCTCGTTACAGTTTTTGTTATGAATAATCCCAAATTTTTACAATTACCCAAGAAATAAAATAAAAATTAACAAGTTTTGAATTTTTTCTTAATTTAAAACAAATCAATTTATTAATACCCTAAAAAATCGCCCAACCAAATTGACCAATAAAACTTATTATTTTGATGCTTGGAAATTTCTAGTAAAGTTAGTATTTGGAATCTTTCCCATTCTCTAGTGAGCAAAATTTGCCACCTGGCGAACGAATCGTCACTGGCAAAGTTTTTATGACAATTCTAAATGAATTTTCAGCGAATAATTTTAACCCGTCAACATTCGCGTTATGAGCATTTTGCTCAAGCTCGATTCAAAACATAAAATTACTTTTATTTTTTAAATGGTATATATGGTTGAAACTTTTTCTTTTTTCGAATTTTGAATCTTTTCAACCTGTTTTTAAAAAGTTTTCCTTCAGATATTAACTTCGGACATTTTCGGATCTGTTCGTATACTTTCGTTAGTTTAATCTAAATCTTACTAAGTAAGTTAAAAACAATTGTGATATAAACATGATGAAATTAGTTAAAATGAATTTAATTATTTCTCTGCTGTAATATTTTCACTCTAAAATATCATTCAATAATCACGTAATCACATTATTTTTAATTAAACTAGAGCATTAAAAAATAAATTTATATAAAATATTGTAGAGGTTATGTTTTATAAAGTTAAAGAATATTTAATACTCGAAATATTTGACGTATGGGAACGTGTGAGTAAATCTGTCACAAGCGACTTAAGTATACAGAACGGTTGACGCGAGTGCTGACGAGTTAGTAAAAAAATAATTGATTTCCATTAAAAAAAATCCACTGTTTTGCAATCTAATTTTTGTTTGTGAATTTTTTTCTTAAATAATTTTGAATAAAATTTCATTACGCAGGTTTTACTAATTACAGGTTATAAAACTTGTAAAACTAGTTGTAAAAATGTCCCTCCCTTTTAATAACAGTTCCATTTTTATTATTCTGATGTTGTGTTAAATTTTCTGCCGGCGTTCGATCATTATCAACATCATCATATTGTGGTTTTTTTGGAGGTAAAGTTGAATGAATATATCGTCCAAGTGCTTCAGTCATGTGTTGCATTATTGATAGACCTAAACGCATTTTAAATTCAAGTAAACTTTTGAAAAATGAAAATATTGATAATCCTGAATCAATGGGCAAATTCGATGGTAAATCAGCGATTTGTGATGGTACCTGTGCGATTTGTGATGGTACTTCTGATATTTGTGATAACGATGGTTTTTGTGGTACAAGTGATAATTTCGTTACATTATTCTTTGGTTCTGTATCTTTATTGGCTGTTGGATCGAAAGTGTTATTTTGAATTTCTGATGGTAAATTAAAATTATTCGAAAGAAAACCACCACTTAAATGTACATTATTTGATGGTATATCATCTAAAATTTCATTATTTTCAATACTTTTCGAATGTTTTTCCAAAGTATTCCTTCGCCGACGACGTCTAAGTTTTAAACTACGTGGACCATGTTCTGGTACTGCAGCTGGCGTAACAATTATATCTTTTGGAATGTTTCCAACAACAAACTTTTGTGCATTCATATCACTACCTGCTGGAATTCCCGAAACTGTATAACCTGATTCTTTTTGATGCTCAGCAATGATATCGGCTCCATATTTTGGTGTAGAATAATCTGTGTTATAATTAAACGTATTCTCGTTTTGTCCACCATATTTGTTTATTTGATTGTATGATACTTTATCTTGGGAATAACTAGCTGAATAGGTTGGATAACTTGGACTGTTCGACTGACGATATCGTACATTTTGTTGTGTTTCTGGTGTTTCTTGATATGGTGATTTATAACGATTTTCGTTTGTTGGTTTTGCATAAATATATTCTTCTAGACCAGAACTAGAAGCTGGCATACCAGCAACCACCTTATTTATAACATCTTCTTCAGGCTGTCCTCCATACCCATAATCTCCATTATTATAATAATATTTATCATCTTTCCTATCAGCGATGTTATATGCTCTACGTGCCGCTACACCAAATGGATATAAGAAATAACTGGCTAAACCTGCCGTAACCATTAAACCGACTAAACCAACTCCAACAGTTGGTAAAACTTCACGTGATAAATAGTTATAAACTTGTGTTGATATTGGTTTTTCTTTAGTTTGCGGTTTAATAGCCGTTTTTGTACCATTTACTGTTTTATTACTACTTGGACGTTTTCGTCTGTTCTTATTCTTCTTACGTTTCGATGTTGTGGTCGTTGATCGTGGAGGTTTTTTCGTAGATCCTGATTTTTTATTTGTCGGTTCAGTTGTTAAATCTAAATCACCATCTTTTGCCTCAATTGGTAAAACCGATGAATTTATCTTATTTTCTTCAATTTTTGATTCCTCATTACTGGTATCACTTACGTTTGTAGAGTTTTTCTTTGAACTAGCTTTGATATTTTTCAACGTTGTCGTTGTTTGTGGTTTAACGGTCGTAGTTCCCGTAGCTGTATGTTTTTCTTTCATACTATTTGCAAGTATTGAGGCTTTAACCTTGTTCACAATTTTTGTATTATTAGCGATAGAAATAACTTCTGTAACTTCAACAGATGATTCCGTGGTCGTTGCTATTGGTTTTCTTGTTGTAGTACGCATTTTATTATTAATACGATACTTGTCCGTTTTAATTTCTTTGTTCGGCTCCGATTTCGTAACACTTTTCATAGTAGTCGATGGTTGACCGCTAAGTAAAATCCATGTTGATAAACCACTATCAGTTGTCGATTGGATTTTATTCTGGTTACGTAGTATTGCTATTTTCTTAGTTTGTTCCTCCAATTCTTTAATTTCATCCTCGTTAACTGGCACAGCAATTCCAGCATGTGAGTTTTCAACAACATCTACTGGTTTAATTTTTTCAACACTTGGTTTATGATGTGCTTTAATTTTTGGTGGTGTTCTTGTATCTAATGTCACATTGCTTGGATCTAGTAATTGATTCGTTACGGCTTTTATGGAATCTCTGATGGCTGGACTTGCAGCCTTATTTTGACGAATGGTTGTGTGTTCGATTGTTGGTTTATCTATTCGTGCTTGTCGATGTGATATTTCGTTTTTTTCTTGTTCATTTTCAATTCGAACTCTAAAAAAATAAAAATAAATAAATAATTACTTTTTTTTCTTGAAGCATTTGGTTTTAAAGATTGAATAAAGACTGATTATAGATTTTTTCCATTATTGGAGTATTTTACATCGGTTAAAAAACAATAACCAAGGAAGTTTTCATACCAAGGTAGATTTGATGCTAATATGTAGTAAATTAAATGAAATAATTGATGAATTTAAAAAAACAAATAAAAATTTTTAAGATTCTTGAGCTAGGCTTGAACGCTGGCATCCTGTGTTGGAATCTACTGCTCTACCACTAACCTACTGTACCTATATTGAAATGTAATGAGTATAGCTATAAATATACTCAGCAAAAACATGATAATGACGATAGCGCGAACTAATAAGGTTTTAAACCATGTATCATCTAACGCGCCTATTGAAATTTTCACTTGAAAAACATGGAGCTTAACAATCGTGTCCAGTTTGTGGTTTAAACAGTCTTTTATGGGTATAAATTTTGAATATTTAAAATCAAAGGACAAAAATTAAATTAAAAAATGTTTATTAATACCATAAATTATATAAATATTACATAAGTACATTATCTGTAATAATGACACCCATCTACCTAAAAATATATCTGAAATTTTAAATTTACATTTAATAATCAAAATTAATAAATTAATAGTTTAAGAGCCTTATATTAAACTAAATATTTAAAACTAAGTTCTACACGAAAGGAATTTTATGATAAAAGTAAAATATAATGAGGGAGAACACCCTTAATCGTACTCCATAAATTTAAAGAGCCAGTGCATCAATGTGATTTACTTTTTTCAAGCAAAACAATTCATTTGTAATCAATTTAAATAGCGTACAAACATTCCTTTTGTTTGTCCGATATTATGGATGTGTCCAAACGAATGAACTTAGTGCCCAAAAAAAGTTTAAACGCCTTGCAGAAAGTCAATTTTCGTGACAATTTAAAAATTCTATACTCTTGAAGAAGAAGCTTTATTATTACTATTTAATTCTACCTCGTCGAATTTGGTACCTATAAGGCCTAAGAAAGTAACTATCAATGCTTTCATCGAGAATTCTTCGATCAAATTCATCACCTTTTGGTGGTCGATTCGACCATGTTTTATAACCATCATGCCAATACCATCCATTAATTGGTTCATGACTCCCATCATAATCATGACGAGTTTGATCAATTTTAGGATATTTTCTCGCTGAACGTGAAATTAATAAACTTGGAAGTGAATATGGGAAAATTAATGCAATTAAACTTAAACCACCAATAGCGATTACTGATAACGGTGTTAATAGTATCCCTAACAATGGATTTAGAGTATCTAACCACGTAGATGGGGTCGTAAATGAATCAATCATGGTTGTAACTAACGATTCATCTGCTTGGATATTATCCTCTGAGTCTCCACCATTTTGATTTAATGGTGGTCGAGGTAATGGTGGTCGAATATTAAAGTTATTCGTGGTACTTGAGGTAGCAGCATCTGCTGCCGGAGCCACAGCTGTATCACTTTGAGGAAGTGATGCTACAGCAGAATCAACTTGAGAATCAACTGCCACCAAGTCATCAACAACTTGATTTTGATTGGTTGTTTCAGAAGCTTGAAGGGGAGTTGCTGATACAGAAGAAGGACGTCCATCTTTAATCAAATTATTATTATGGATTTGAGAATCTATGACAATATTCAAATCGGAACACTCTTCGCGACTTAAAATCGTGTTATTTCCATGGACTGTAGTAAGTGCCGTTATATAAATTGTTGGACACTTCCCATTCGGTTTTTTATTCGGTCTTGACGTATACGGATTACCAGTATCGATATTAATACCATTCTGTGATGTAACAGTAATTGGTGATGGGACTTCAGTGGCTGAAATAATATCTTTTAAGGGTCGTGTCAATTTTGTTGTAACAAGTAAAGGCACTGCTTTTGTACTAATTGATGGGGTTTGAGTTTTCTTTTTATTTGTATTTAATTGAGGTGTAAAATGATTTTTTATCGGAACTGTCATAGTTGGTTTTACCTTATTTTGTGTATTACAATTTCGTTTTGGTTTCGTACAAATATTCGTTGTATTATTTTTTCGACGTAAATTCGGTTTACCATTAAATAAATTTGTATAATTCATATAATATAATAGACTATCATCGCTTAAAATATCCGTATTTGGCCATATTTTTGGTTTATTTGATTTCGGTTTAATATCAATAGTTTTTGTTAATTTTTGTGTACTATTTTCGGCTTGAATTAAATCTGGTAAATTATTTTGTAAGAAATTATTCACAATTGTTATATCATTTTTATTATTTGTCATTAATGAACGTATACGTTCAAAAAACCTCAAATTTGTAAAAGTTGAATTATGATTTTTTGTGAATTGTGTATAATTTGTAATTAATTTATGTAAAATATTTTTTGTACGTTCATTAAATGTATTATTATTATTTTTGAATGAATTGAAAAATAATTTTAATGTATTATTAAATGATAATTGCTGAAAATTATCATTTTTTTCATAAATATATTTTTTATTAGTATTATACCTGCTATTATGTTGATCAACTGATGGCTGTGGATGTATTCGTTCTGGGATTGAAGGTATAAACGGTTTCCACGATCCCCGATCCAAATGTGGTTCATTTTGTGGTCGTGATTCCGTTATACCTACAAATACCCATATTATGAATATCCACAGGACGGTCAACCGATAATGCATTGTGATATTTTCGTAATCTGTAACAAATAGAGAAAAGAATTTTAATTTATTTTATCTACTGTTGTAAATTTTTGGAAATTGATATTTTTGCATTCTTTACAAAATAGAGGCATGGGATTTATATACATCAAAGGATCATAAAATGTAAATTTTAATAAAACTGCAACAAAGAATGAAAATTTTCGGTCTCTGTGTTTCGACGAAGAAGAGAAATTCTTACAAACAACAATAATGAATTCAAAAACTTTTTAACTTTCGAATTTTGATCATCTGTAGTCGAGTTTTTTTGTTTTTATCTTTCATGTTTCTATTCCTGGATCAGTTGTCCATCCTAAGCATATATACTGGATGAGATGGGTTAATCTATGCATCTGAATATCTCTGCAGAAGCGCCACCTAGTTTTCCGGGGGAAGTCATTTCATGGGGAAATCATATTCTGGCATAAGATTTGACATAGTTCTTCGTATTCTTTAATAGCCAATTTAGATCCTAAATGGTAAAAGATTGAATATCACTTTAAATTATAAAGGAGGAATTGCGATTTAAAAATATGTCGTTATTGCATTAAATTGAAAGAAAATACGCTTTATATATATCGAAATTGCAGTTCAAAGTTATAGACACAGGCGCATGTCCTCAATTGCTCTTGACAACTTTTGGCTAAGGGATTTTTTGGTATTTATCGGAAGAAATACAACTTAAAAATATGTAACTATTGGGTTTAATGGAAGAAAATACACTACCTTTAGAAAAATGTTTTAGGCAAAAATTATTGAGGATAATAAAAGTCACTCGTCTGTGTTAATAGTTAACTATTCAGGCCAGGTAAATATTCAAGCTCATTTAAAGATCAAATGATCTTGAAACTAATATTTCAGGTCAAAGATCAAAGTGATTGGTTAACTAAAAAACAAGCTATTAGCCAATATAGATTAAAATGATCCATCCTGTATATGTAAATTACAAGAGAGGCGCGCAGTACGTACCTCAACAAGGCAGAAGGAATAGAAAGAAGAATTCTGGCAAACAAGATATACAGATTTGGATGAGAATACTAGAGAGAGAACATGAACGGCAAAATGGGCTGTGTATTACCTATGCGGATGGAGAACTGCGAGTGTGAGGTATCTGGTAAAGCACTGTAGGGGAACAGAAGGAAAAAGGGAAGAAATAGGAAAGAATACTTATGAATCTTCCAACGAAAAAAACCGTATATTATATGTGGTTTAGATGATAGATGGAAAAATGTAATGATATGAATGATAAGCCATTTAGTGGCAAATCAATTATATGTATAAATATAATTATATATGTAACTTGTTTGTAGGTAAATATACAGTAGAATCTCGATAACTTAAACCTCGGTAACATAAAAACCTCTGTTACTTCAAAAAATACTATGTTCCCTTCCCATCAGAGCCCAAAACCTCTATAACTTAGAATACGCAACCTCTATAACTTAAATAAATAATCTCTGTATAGGCCCTCAGTAACTACATAGAAACATGTACATACCTCTATATTAACTAGGGTACATAGAAACATGTACATACCTCTATATTAACCTTTACCTAACATAGACACTTGATAACTTAAAACCTCTATAACTTAAAATATTTTGTGTTTCCTTTGGACTTTAACTTATCGAGATTCTACTGTATATAATTTGCCAGGTAGTGTAAAAATATGGGCTCCGAAAATCCCTTTTATAAATTAGAAACCTATAAGCTTAACACCAATAATCAATTGTCAATTTCCTTGCACTAATAATATATTATCATAAAGGTCTACGACATTTGTAAGATATTATGGTAATAAAAACAGTAATTAAAAACATATATTACGTAAAAATATATAAATACGATAATATATATATATATATATCTATATAAACTACCGTAAATTTTTTTTTTATTCATAACAGTTTATCAATTTCTAATTGAAATAACTACTTTCATTATCAAGCATTATTATCAAGTTCATTATTTTGTAACTATGTCTCTTCTGTTTTTGTAATTTTTATATAAGAAAGGTAATAAGGTATTAACTTAGTAACTATTTATCATATATATTTTATTTACACTACACACTAAATATATTAATGCTGCTACATTACATAAGAATGTTATGTACCGTTAAATTATGTATATAGAGATTTGTATTAGTAGTGTAAATTATATTTATTGTATAAATTAAATATAAAAGTGTATAAAAATTTTTTTTTTATTGACATAATCAACCACCAGTGGCGTGCATTATATGTAGACAGAAAGGCACTACCTACCCTACATAATTCAGAAAAATATGTAGAATCTTGTTCTGATATCTAATATTATTTATCTACGAGTACAAAATCTTGACTCACTAGGGCGATGAACCAAAACCTATCTACCCTGTCTATAATCTCTGTGCATGCCACTGTCAACCACTTCAAAATGGTTGATGGTTGATTTATTGACTTATACTCCAATAAACGTGGAGAAAGAAGATGAATCTCAAAATTTTGACCCATATCAGCGATTTTAATGAAAATTTGCGATTAAGCTTTGTTTACTCTCTAGAACAAAAATTATACGGTGTCGAATGGTGCTTTTGCTTAGGGGGTGGTAAAACCTTATAGGGGGTGGAAAATATATGTTGAAAATGGCAACGGGAATCGATGATAAAGCGATGAAATCTAGGCAAAAACAGTCTAATGCCTAATTTCCAAGTCAATCAGTGCTATAGGAAAGAATTTACAGGTTTTAGCCTCGTAAACTGGAGTATTAATGACAGAAATATGTAAGCCGCTTTTTTTAATGTCGTTAAAAGTTAGAATTGAAATTATTTGCAATTGAACGAAATCTAACTTTAGTTACTTGATTCAGTTTGCCTTTTGAAAAAGCTTTGGGAGGTTAGACAAGAGATAAGACGGGGTAATAGTAGGGTCAGTCAGCAGCACTAGCGAATAATAATGACATCAATTAATCCTATATTATTCTGGTTTGTAGGAGTACGTCCGCTTGAAAGACCAGTTGGCGGCAATCAAAAATAGAAGTAGATCAGGGTCAAGTGATTTAGAGTTCGCCATTAGTAGACGTATTTTAAGGGTACTAAAATATTTAAATCTGGCTGATTCTACAACAATAGATACTATAATGCTCGTGTGTAAGCCTAATGTCGCCATTTCACTGTCTGCAAATTCTACTGGTCACAGCAGAAAATCTACTCCAAACTTTGTGAAAAAATCCTTATTTGCTACGAAACAGTTTACAACACTTATTATTTACTAAATTCGGCTAACTTATGGTGTCTTTTCCTGAGTGAAACACACTTAGACCATAAAGTTCGTCAATGCACAATGAAGGAGAAGCCTAAGTCACTTGATATTTTACTATTAATTTAGCTCATATGTTTTAACCCCCGACTAACAAAGAAAGGTGCTGTGACATAGTAGCTCCTAAACGAATGAACCGATTTTCAGTTTTGTTTTGTTTGAAAGATAAGAGTGTTCTTAGTTATGTTTCCAGTTCGAGTTTAGGATTACGTAACCAATAACAACTGGAAAAGAGGTGATGATCTTCAAACGACTGCTAGGATTTTAAATATTTATGTATAGCGTAGAAAATTAGGCGCTAACACGTTCTAAAATTTACAATTAACATTATAAAAGTACTGTACACAAGTTTAACGGATTTATTATTCAAACCTAATTATTTTTTTACACTATTAAATGAATTTAATTTGAAATTAATTTATTTAAAATAAAACACACGACATTATAATTAGTGTTTTAATTAATTAAATAGCCGTTAGGAAAAGCAAAAAAGTAAGTGAGAATAACCAATTAGCTTTTTAATAAATAGCTATGTACAAACGAAAGTGGCACATTTGTGTGTAATATGTTGTTTGTATTTTAGTAGCTTTGGTCGTAGAGTTTTGCGAATTTACAGAAATCACGTTAGAAGCTCGTTACTATTGTCCATAATGCACTAAATTACAGGAGTTATTTTTATACCAGGTATATTTATACCAGGTAACATATACCAAGGTATACTAAGTTTAGTCCAAGTTTGTAACGCTTAAAAATATTGATACTATGAACAAAATTTTGGTAAAGGTGTTCATAAAATCACCTAACTAGTCCATTTCCGGTTGTCTGTCTGTCCGTCAGTCCATCTGTGTACACGATAACTGAAAAACGAAAAAAGATATCAAGCTGAAATTTTTATAGCATGCTTAGGTCAATTGGGTCTTGGGTCCGTAGGACCCATCTTGTAAACCATTAGAGATAGAACAAAAGTTTAAGTGTAAAAAAAGTTCCTTATCAAAAATTAAACAACTTTTAAACATTTTTTCGTAAACATCACTGTTTACCCGTGAGGGCGCCAATTAGGCGGAAATTTTATAATATGTACTATACTTGATTATCAGTTATTTATGTGTCACATGTTTGTATGTGTAATGTGATAAAGAAATCAACACTGACTATGCATGGTATTTCAACAATTAACTCAGTCAATTGTTTGTTTTCACTTGTTAATTGTTATAAAATCAGTTTAATTATTATGATCAATTATGGTAATGTGCGTATTAAATTTTGTACGCTATATAAATTTTTGAAAAAAAAGGATGGTCTGTTGACGACCTATACTACCTTAACACAAATCTCGATGCATCGAGTACAGCGATATAATACCCTACTAGACCAGTTTCTAGAAACTTTAGAAATAAAAAAAAAACCCAACTAATAAATATTTTTTTAAAAAAAGATTTCATTTTGAAATACATCTGAATATAACATTTAATAAATATTATTATTTATTTATTTATTTATCAGATTAAAGGTGTTTTTGTAAAAGAATGTGAGTCATGCACGGCCGTCGACCTCTTATTAACTTCAACAATCTACAATATATCAGCTGAGTAGTTAATTCTTTCACTACTTACTTTTATATTTATAAGTATAATATGATGTTCAACAACCTTTACGCTTTAACTAATAAGAGTAATAAATCAAAAATATTATTTTTATTTATTTATTTATATATGTTCTGCTTTTATTATTACTATTGCAAATCTATCCAATGCCAAGGGCATACATATTAGATTATAAAATGTTTATTTTATTGTTGTCATAATAAATTTTTTATATAATTGATCTCATTATTCAATTACAAAAATTATTATCTATACACTAATTAAACTGTACGTCAATCTGTTTTATAATTCAAGCAAAAAAAACACAATTATGGTTCTTAGTGTATTTCTCTTTAAATTCTGGAACGAGCAATTTCTGAGCGTAAAGTTGTAGTTTTCAAATCTTTTTAAAGCATTTTCGAGACTCGAAATATTACCAGTGGTGGATTTAGGCTGGATGATGCCCTAGGCCCGGTTTGATATGCCGCCTTTTCGAAAGTAGTTTCTAGAATTTCTTACAAGATGACTAGTTGAAGCTGCTTACAAATTTTCAACGGCCTATCTTTAATAGTTTTGGAGAAAATGAACACCAAAGTTTTATCCTAATTTTCGCCATCACGGGTAAACAATAATGTTTACAGAAAAATGTTTCAAACAAAAGTTGTTTATTTTTTTATTAGGAACATTTTTTACATTTAAACTTTTATTCTATCTCTAACGATTTATAAATATTTTATTCAATACATTTTATCAGATTGCCCTTGAATTGGTTCCCTTTTAAAATTTTGACGTTCCGTAAACTTTACCGCCCCTAAAATTGTGTCACTCTAGACCTGGGCCTCAATGCTCAAAATTTGAGCATTCTTGATAATTTTTGGACTATTTTTATTATATTTATGTAAAAAACTTGCCTATATTTAAGAACTTTTTGGGTAAAAAAAAATTTTAATTTATAGTCCTTGTTGAGGGTAGTTATAAGCGAGACCAAGAACCTGGCTAAGACCCTAGTTATATGGGTCTAGATTTGTATCTTAACCATTTTATCTTGGTATTGATCTTGCATTATTAGATTTAGTCTTGGTCTTACAAAAATAATCTCAGTCTTGTTCTAAGTCAATCGAGTCTTATTTTTGATCTTTCATCAGCCATATATATTTTGAACTTTTGAATCTTATTGTATTATTATTTTATTTCAACTGTTTTTTAGAGGGTTCCGCATCAAAAAAATTTAATTTCATTAAATGGTGGAGGCGCATGTAAATAATATATTTCATTATTATTACAACTAACTATGTACTATGTATTTTTCATAGTATTGAGATATTATTTATTATTATTCAGGAATTGCAGTTTGTCTTCAATAAACGTGTGCCTCTAATTCACGCATGTAAAGCTACAGGACACAGCATTTCAATAACTGTTCTCTTATAAATAATTATTAATATTGTAGGTAATGTCAAATATATTATGCACCTAATAAAAAGTAGTTAGTATATGGATTTTTACACTCTAGTAACTTACAAATTTATTTATGATAATAAGATTATGTTCAAGAAAATGTATTTTAATTCTAGAAGTTTTAACAAATCATAATTCATTTTGTAAATCAATCATAAAAGTATTATTATGTACCTACTTTTCATAGTCACGAAGTGTCATCAATGCCATGTTTAATCATAGTCATAGTCTTATATTTCGACATAGGTGTATAAATTAATTATTAAGTTAAACCGTCGGATAAATCATTTGGGAAATGCTACATCCGGATACTTACTACGATTAGGCCACGGTAGCCCAATAAGCATCAGAAGATAGCATTTGCTTACCGTCGCCACATTGACGATGTCAATCAACATGACTTCTGATAGGTTAAAACAACCGCGACGAGGAAAGTGTGTTTGTTGGGCGTCAATGACGTGAAATCTTTGGTGAAAATATAAATTTTGACATCTTATTTTGATATACTTTTGTTAGTATATTATGATACCTCTTTTTGAAATCAAACGGCAAACTGTACTTCACGATGGCAATGATTAAAAGGAAATAAGTAACAAATGGCTCTGTTAACAAATTCTTGAATGATGTATAATAAGGCTTATATTATATTATCCTTCCCCAAAGATTTCTTTCACCTATGATGAAAAAAAAAAGTAATATAGTCTGGAGGAATTACCCTCGATAATCAGAAATCTAAATCATATTGGTGTTAAAGAAATGTCGAATGGAATTCATTAAAACTTGCAGCTCTTTGGAGATAGCTGACATCACATTGATGTTAAAGAAATGCCGAATGGAATACATTTAAATTTATTTGTTTCAAGTTTTGTGTACTTTATTTAAGTAAAACTTCCTCATATATGATGCCTTTAATAGCTTTTTCTATCTCAACACATTATATCACTTAACGTATGAGGCTGAGACTGTACTGTCTATACTGTATTTGAACAAAAAAGAAAGAAACGAAAAAATTACACAGAAGCTGTGCCTCGAACTCGGGTCCTCTAGATATTTGATCTAGGACGTAACCAACTCCGTCACTTCTGTTCTATGTGAGTGATTCAAATTATGTGTAACTTCTTGTCTTTATTATATTTGTATGTTTGTGTATACAGACCACACAAACATTTCACACTACTATATGAGTGATACAAATTACATATTTTTGTTGACTTTATATTCAAAGTTAGCATTTAAGCTTCCTTGGTAGCGTAAGAGGAAAATAATGAAATATTTTTGGCATGGAATAAATGTGTTGTGTACTAGAACAACCAAATTAAATAGACAAAAAAAAAACTGAATTAAATCACATAATTTCCACTTCATTGAATTAAACTGCTCTATTTTCTCACGACCAACAAAATATAAACAATAAATCGATACAAAAAACAAAATAGTATACTAAGAACTATTATTTTTACATTAAAGTATAATAATTTTTACTATTTTAAGTAAAAAATAAAAATATTATTAAAAAATAAAAATAAAAAAACATTTATTGTGTGTTCTTTAAAACTTCAAAACTATGTTTGTATGTCAAAGAATAAATGTTGAAGGAGAATGAATAGGTGTAACGAACTTTAGTATTATAAATAAAAATGATTATTGTAAACTTGACTCAGTGACAGAGAATATAATGAAGTTAAGAAGGTAAATGGCTCTTATATTATACATTATATAAAAGTCGTGACCACCAGTGCTTCATGGCTAAGGTAATATTTCTCCCTTTAACCCGATCATCTTAGTCAAAATAAGTGGACAACCTCGGAATCTAACGGAGTAAGTTGAATTTTAGTACAAACCTTTATCATGATAGAACAAATTTTGTCTCAAAAGTCACATATGGTCACGCGTGCGCGTCCTTAGATTTTCAAGATCTAAGGTCTCAAAAATCAGTTTTTTTATGAATATCTCGTTTCTTTGACCTTCAATCGTATTAACATTTATTATAAAAGTTGTAGAGGATAAAATTTTCTACAAATTTTGTCAACATCTTTTTATTTTGTACGTTGAACCGTTTTTGAAATAGAGAGCGCAAAAGATGGAGCGCTTAATTTAAAATACCTCAGTGCTGGGTCAATATTTATAAATATAAGGTATTAGAAATCGTGTTCTAAAGTTTCAAATAGTTATTTACGATACTTAATGGGTGAAGAGCATTATTAACGCATGCGAAAAACGAGTTTGTAGCAGGAGAGTTGGACAATCGCAGAAGAATGTTGATAATACATATAGGTCTCGGTATAGGAAATTGTTGTAAAGGGTCCGATTTTCGAAATCAAAATTTTCAACATACCTTTACGTTTCATGGCTAGGACAAGGCATTAACACCAACTTGGAGAAGAAGTATATGTGTGTTCGTCGGTATCGCGTGAACCACAAATGTTATCGACTTTATTGAGGTGTCGATCGAAGCGTATTATCGGCAATATGATCCGAAAAGGCAAGATTTTTTTTAAAGTTTTTCCTAATCGATTACGCGCGAACAAAAAATGATATCGACTTCGTTGTGGTGTCGATCGAAGCGTAGATATTAACTGCAATGTGATTCGAAAAGAATTTCATAACATTCGATCGATTCGTTTCGAGTCGGTCGAGTTTTGTTTTATTTAAAATATTTATAACTATTTATTATGCTGGTAAGTTATTCGTGTGGACCTCCTCATGGGTCGCACCAAACTCTATCCACGGCTTGTTTAAAATTAGTTATTGAGAAAATTAGAACATTAAAAATGAAATTGCTTGCGATAATAAACTATTTAAAAGCGCAAAATGAGTGGCGTAATTAGTGTTTATCCCACGACCGTAGATAAAATAAGTTTTAGAGTATACACACTCATCTCCTCCCGTTGATTTTCGTTATGGTACATAAGTCTTTATTTTCAGGAAAATATAACTAACGAGCATTTTATGAGAAACACTTTATAATGAACAGGTACAACATATTATTCTCTCATTTTATATTCAACTTCATTTGAATACAATTCAATGCAATTTTATTAATAATCTGTGAAATTTTTATATTGAATATGAATATGATTATTGATGATTTTTTATTAATAAATCAATAATGAATATATAAAAGAATTTATTATTAATTACTTATTATTATATTGTTATTTTTACTTTTTATTAATTGTCATTACGTCTATCATGTCTTTTGTATTTCCTTATAGTCAATAAATACAATAAAGAGCTAAAATTATTATACTTGGATTTGGTTAAGCGAGGAAACATTCTCAGTAAAGGCTAATTTTCAGGCCCAGTCATTTGAATTAGTATAAAACTAGCCTCACAAGTTCAATATCATTTGTCAAATAAAATCATAATTTGAACTTTGGCAGAAACGGCCGAAAAAAGAGCAGAATCAAATATGGCAAAAGGGGACACGAATGTGATACAATTACGGTACGGGGTTGGACATATGAATTGCTTTTGATTTTAGTGTCCTAAGTCTACTGCTGTTACTAACTGCGCTACTGATGGTTGTATATATTTACACAAATATGCTATATATTATAAAAATGATCGATAAATTTATTTCAAACCCACTGAAAGTTAGTAACAACAATCTTTATGTAGTTGACACAATCACATATGGACTAGACATGACAGCTATGAACTTTACTCTTGTCATACATAAATCGTAGCTATTTTACGATTAAGGCTATCTTAGGCACTGTATAATTGTAATAAGCTATTCACTGCAACTTCTCTTTCCTCACCTGAGGTTCCCTGACTCGGACAATCCTTTATCAAATATCTTACACTTATTTAACGCAACGATATGGTTGTATTCAATATCTGGTAAAGCAAAAGAAATACCGGTATTGTTATGAAATATTACAAGATTTCTAAATTAATGACAGCTCATAATTTCAAGTATTTAATATGTATGTCTACCATATTTAAAAAGTACAAACGAGGAATTATGATTTAATGTGTCAATACGTTTATATACTTACCATCAAAAAAAAAATTAATATTATAACAGTAGTCCTCAACTAAAGTTTGACATAAAAGATATTTTGTTTTTATAAAATATACTTTATAGTAACAATTATGGTATGTTGATGGCTTTTTAAAAAAAAAAAATTAACCGTTATAAAATAATAATAATAATATCTAATTATTATTTATACAAGTTTGGCAAAGAATTTAATATCTAAATAAATATATATTTATTAATAAATGATTTAATGTCATAGTTTATAACTATAATGTAAAGAAAAGTTTACTTACACTGGAAAAAAATTAAAATAATTACAACCTCATCCCACAGTTTCATCTTGAAATAAATTAAAAGAACTTTCAAACAATTCCCTAATTATTGGAACAAGTACAGCTAAATATTTGTATTGAATTGAATTTAAAATATGAATTCATTGATACAAAATCACTGAAGTTAAATAAACCAAATCATTACTTCTATGAAAGAAATTGATTTTAATTTCAAAGTCATGCATTTTATTGATGGAAAACAAAATTGTACTTAATTGGAATAAGCAAATATACAAATTAAAATAACATATCTTTACGTTTGCTTTAAATATAGAAATTGGGTTAGTACGAAAACATATCTATCATGTCTAGTCCATATGTGATTGAGGCAACCGCACGAAGATTGTTCTTAGACAGAGAATCAATACATAGTATAAAACAAAGTCGCTTTCTCTGTCCCTATGTCCCTATGTCCCTTTGTATGCTTAAATCTTTGAAACTACGCAACGGATTTTGATGTGGTTTTTTTAATAGATAGAGTGATTCAAGAGGAAGGTTTTTATGTATAATACATCCATATTATAGTAGAGTAAGGAGTTGAAATAGGGGTTGAAAGGGATATGCTTCAAAAACTAAAAAAGTTGTGCATCGATTAAGCTCAAATATTGACACGATATACAACCAGCTTCAAAGATATATTGTTTTTATCTACTTTTAACCTTCGGAGGGTAGAAAGGTGTAGCGAGAAAGTGGGAAGGAATTATCGAATATTTACAAATATACCTAAGTGGGGTATCAAATAAAAGAGCATGACGTGTACATTACAAAACTGTTATCCCACGCAAGGAAATGTGGAGGGAGGGGTGCAAGTGGGGATGTTGCCCAGCAAAGCGGGTAGTTCACAGCTAGTTTGAAATAAACTGATTGATCATTTTTATAATATATAGGATATTCTTATACTTTTATAACAACCATTGAAAGCTCAGTCGGTAGAGCGTTTATATTTTACAAGCAAAAAAATTCCAAGAAAACTTCCATATCTTCTACCATTTATATACAAATTATGACTACAACTTTAAAACTTTCCAGAATTACTCAACAACAACAAAATATATGTAACATAAAGATTTTAACGAATTAACTATAACGGTATTAATTCATAAACTTTGTTTTTAAACATGATATTAAAAACATGTCTTATGGAAAAAAACAGAAAAAAAATTCTGATTCTGTATATTTATTTACATTTTTACAGCATAAAGTATTTTTTAATTCGGTTATAATAAATCAAAAAACCCAAATGTATATATCTATTAATTAATCTAATGGTTCTTTCTTTAATAATCAGTTTGTGATGCAATAAAAAGAAATTATTTTGAAAACCAATCAGTGTTTATGTATTGGAACGAAATAAATTTTTATTAAAATTATGGGCGCCAAAATTAACGCCTCTTTAATCAAAGCAACGATCAAGCAATGAAGTGGGTCTTAGCTAGCAACCCCGTCAATCGTTCGGCAATCTTTAACCCCGTAATGACACTTTTGCTCACGCGTTCTGTACCTACTCTAGCTAGAAGCCAATTACCATAAGGTGTGTGCATGGCCATTTCAAATAAAAATAATAATTCGCAATCAATATGATTTGAACCAAAGACTTTCGACTAATAAACTAAATAAGATTACATAATTTAATACAATCTATTGAATCCAAAAAGAATGTTACGTTATTGGAAATGTAACAATTTTCACTGAATGAGTACATAAGTTCATGTTTCACATATGAATTTTATTTCCTATATGATTAAAATTTAATACACTCAGGTGACCCTAAAAATAGGAAAAGAAAAATATATTTTCATCAAATTACTCAACCAAATTATTATATTTATTACAAAAAATAATAGATATTAATTTTATAATGTTTGTAATAATACTAGCAGTTATCCGCCCACGTCGCGTGACTGTTACTTGCTGATAATATACCATTCTATTATTGAAAGATTTGATTTTTAAGGGATGAATTTTGAAAAATCCTTTCATAAATAACATCCACGGTATAAAATTAATATAATCTCAAAATTTCAAACTTCTATCACTGGTGGTTTAGGCTTAGCGTTGATATGTTAGTTGGGACATTGCCTTTTATATAAAGTACAAGCGTAACCATGAAAAAGGAACACTATATGCATCCAAAAAGTATTTCGAAGTTTGTCTATGTCAGGAACAGAATAAATAAATTCAAATTATGCCATATTTTTTCCAGTAGGCTAGATTAGATTAGATTTGAGTAAGGAGTAATTCTTAGAAGATCTTCTGTACTGCGGCGAGTGCTCTATTTTGCTTCCTTTGCTACATAGAAACTTCAAAATTCCTATACTTTGAATAAACTTCAATATATTCCTGGGCGATACTTGGTTTACACCTATGTGAAGAACAGTTCATCCCGAGTGATGGTGTTGTTTGAGAGAAAGGCTTTCGCATTCGCCCAGAAGTGTGTACTCGGGGTTACCCCTGTTCATGACAAAATCTGCAGAGATTCCTATGAGATTGACTTTGTGTATATGCTTATTCAGTTTATAATGCCCAGTAAGCAGGCCAGTAAGTATCCTCAAATGATGTTTCCCCAGTTGCAAACCCAATGAAGCTTTTTTTCATGAAAAGCCTTTTATAAAATGTTTTTTGCATTGGTTGGACTCGTGTACCAGCCATCCTTTTATTGTGACTTTCGATGCCCCAAGGAATGATTCTAGGTCGCTTAGTGAAGTGCATGCACCTATTTTGTCTGATATGTTAACCTCTTCATTCCCATCGATTTCTGAGTGTCTAGGCACACTTCCATTCTTTTTGACCAAGACAATACACCGAGCTACCAAACGGTATTGTTATCGCAGCACGTAGACAAAACCGCATGCTTCAGATTTACAAATAGATAATATTCAGTATCAGTTTAAACTTTTTTCACATGAAATCATGAAATGTTAAAGGTAACAGGTGTCAATTGATTGCAATTTTGAAAATCAATGAATAATAACAGACGGCATAAATTCTTTACATGTATTATTATGAATAAAAAATATTTTAAGACATAACTAGGTCACTCTGGTCCACAGTTTAAAGTATAAAGTCAAGGTCATTTCCTACGCATACCAAAGTCTTACAATATAGTATGTATTTTATATGGGTTAGTCTACAAAACTATGGACGAAACTGAGTCTGATTTCGACCCGACATTTTTTGTACATTCCAGTTGCAAAATTCAATCTCTTATCAAGAAAATGTCGAAAATAACGAGCGGATACTTTTTAGTTTTCCAAAATGTTATGTTTTGAAAATTTTAAAGAAACTATGAGAAAATTGAACGTCCCCCCTCCTTTTATCTCGGCAGCTATTGAGTATAAAATTTTTTAAAAAATACATGGTATATGTCCTCCTATTTCGAGCCTGCCCAACAGCCCTAAGCTGTTTGATGGTTGCTTTATAATTAGTATTACATAACTATTATTTTTTTATATAAAAAATCAACACTTATTATAAATAATTATTATCATAAATTATTATTAATTAAAATATAAGAATTAATAAAATTAAATTGTGAAGAAATTATAATCATAATTATTAAAACTTTAAATTAAAATAAATAATAACAATTATGATGATTTTTCTACAATAAAAATGTAAAATTCTCAACTTTAAAATTGCATAAAAATAAGAAAAAATTACATTTTGATTTTTTATTATTTTTAAATATTTTTTCACATTTTTTTGGAAGAAAATTAAAATTTTTCTAGAAAATTCTAGTTTATAAAAAGTTATAAAAAATACGGAAGTATTTACCTTGTTTGTAAAACAATATTCAGAGTGTACTTATCGATAATCACAAACGCAAAACAACTTAGAAAATTAATTTTTTTTTTTTAAACCACGTCAATGAAGTAGGTATTATAGTTTTTAACGTAACAAACAACAAAATATAACTGCTTTGATAATATTTATAAACATAAAAGTATATACGATATTATAAGAAGCATGCACATCAAAATAGCGGTACATTGAAGTGAAGACGAGGAATGCCTTGGGGGCCATACACATAGGCCCCACCAGAACGGCTGTTTTAACTGTGGGCGCCTTATTGTGCATATAACACAATTAACTTCCTAAAGATTACGTTTTTTTTTTCTACCTCTGTATACGTATGTAAGATGGAGGTTTTGTTTTCCATCTAGAAAATTCTAATTTTTAAGTTTTCTTAATTATCGAATTAAAAAAAAAGGGGTTTTATAAGTTTGACCGCTATATGTGTGTGTCTGTGTGTTGGTCTGTGGCATCGTAACGCCTTAACGGATAACTAAACGCTCTAGCCAACTTGATTGAGAACATTTTATAGCTAAGTTTCCAAACATCGGTCTACATTTGTAGGGGGTTTTTTAAATTTTGTAAATTTTACTTGTCACATTTAGATTAGAAAAACATCACTTTAAACCATTTTCTATGTGGATAGAGTTTGGTCTGACCATAAGAGCTCCAAAACAACCAGATCTTGCCCATTAAAGAGAAAATAAACAAAGTATGCCAATCAAATATTGTGGAAGGGGTGGAAAGTCACTTAGCTAACCATGCATTGTCATTAAAACTAAAAGTGTATACAAAATTTTAGCTCTATCGGTTGAGAGGATAATAGCCTTAAAATTCAGTTACAAAATTTTTTTATGCGAGCTATCCAATCAAAAACTAAATTTAAAAAAAGTTGTAGATGGATGAAGGATTCGAACCCGCAACCTTCCGGTCAGGAGTCAAATAAATTAAAGGCGATTGCGCTTTTATTCGCTCGTCTACCGAACAATGTGTAACCAGTAGGTACTTTTCTTACTGTGTAGTGTGTACAGGTGTTTTGTGGCGTCACACCATATTTTGTTTTTAAACCGCTATGATTTTTACTGACAAACAAACAAATAAAGACACGGACTGTCAAAACACCGATAATATGTTTCTTCCCATTGTGGTTGGTTTTTTTTTGTTCAAGAAATTTTAAATTATTTTTAAGTGTGTTTTAAATTTTTCTCAAAGTTTTTATTATTTATAAATAGGTAAGAACAATTGACGACAGTTCTCATTAAGAGATGAATATTACCGTAATTTTCAATTGTAATCAAAGTGTAATTATAATTATTATGTTTAAAAATAATATAAAAAAATGTTGACTCCTCCATTAAAAAGAATTTTTTCTGTTCGGGCTAACAAAAATATATCTAATGTTAGTCAAATTAAGATGAGCATTTCTGTGGGCTGTATTATGCATTTTGTTAAAATATATCCCCTTCAGGACCCACAATAAAAATATTTAACTAGATTATAAAATTAGCTTGACCGTTTTCGATTGCTTTGGCAACCCTTTTGGAACCCAGCATCAAATTACCATTTTTTTATTTTGAAATATCCAGAGATAACGACTGGCTGACGTTCAACATTTACCGGAAGTCGACAATTCCTGGATAGGTTTATTCCAAAGGACTCTTTTTCTCATTGGACCCATAAAATGGCTGCTTTTACTATTCTTATTCACAGGTTAAACTTTGCTTTTTTTCACTTCTTATTCTTAAACTAAAAATTTAACGAAATTAATTCGATAGTTTTTTTTTATTTTTCTATTAACAAGTTACTCTCATGAATGTACGTCCTTAATTAATGTTGAGTTATACTATGATTCTACACCATTGTAGAATCTATTGCATATACTTATAATATTTTTGATTAGGCAATATTTTATTGGTCTAGCAACTTGTATGTTTTAACTGTAATAGCTATTGCATACATTCTAAATACAATGTAAATCAAAATGAATCATGTTTTAACTGTAATAACTATTGCATACATTGAATTATTAACTAAAATGTTAACAATTAAGAACTAGAACTTGATACGTTGTTAAATACAATGTAAGTCACAATGAATCATCTTTAATCGACTTTAAAACAGAGGAAAATTTCTTCCTTGCTATAGTTATAGAATTAAAAAAAGTCCTGTACCAACGAAACTATATTTCTGGCAATGAAATACAATAATTAGTCACAAACTTGAAATTAAGTGTAGTTGATTGCAATTTCAAAATTATTTTTTATCATTTATCATTGATCTAAACTTAATCACGTTTAAGAATAAACATTTTTAAATAATTTTGTCTACAAATTTATTTAACGTTTTTCTTACTAAAACTATTTTATTCCGTTATTATCTATATAAATTTTAAATGATAAGATAGAAGATACCTTTTATTATAATTGAAGAACCTCATAAAACGATTAATTTAAGTAATTTATTTTTTAAATCTAGGTATTTTTTTAATTTTTTTTTTTAAATAAATTTAATAAGCTGTTTGCTGTTAAAAATGTGGGTTATGTTAGGTTAGATTAGATTAGAAAAATTGAGTAGAGTATATAAAATTTGTCACAAAATATATGAAGTCATTTGCTTAAAAATTAAAAGAATTACGTTAAAAATAATAAACTACCATTTTTGATGTTTTTTTTTGCGATTTTCTCGTAAACTTTACAACGTATCTTAATCAAACCCAACTCATTCGATAAATCTTTTTATTATCAACAATTGTCTATCAAAACTTTTTTCTGTAGGATGCTGATTGACCGATTTTTGGATATTTAAAATTTTTTAGGCTATGTTGTGCAACAACTACACAGCTACAGAGCTGTAGACTATAGTAGTTTCTGGGTAGCATCGAAAAAGTCGATTTTCATAGAATTACTGGACTACTATTATAGATTGAACATGAGCCGTTCTCTCCATAGACCTCTTTTTTTAAGCATTTGTAAATGTAATTATAGATGTTATAATAATAATTATTATAATTTTATTTAATAATTATTTCTAATAATAACTAATTATTATTAATAAAGTATATGATTGATATTTTGCTTTTATTTTTCTATCATTTTTATACTTTCGACACATGCATCATGGAAAAAAAGACGCATTTTGTATGTCATATGAAAGTTTTAAAAGAGAAATCTTTTACAGGCAGTTCTGAAAACTTACATGAAAATCAGTACAGCCGTTAAACACTTGTGAACAATTTTACCAGCGATTTATCAGATTTTATAAAATTTACAATCTGTTCAACTTCTCTTATCTATTTCCATGCAATCATAATATACCACAGCGAAGCGTGGTAGGGTACAACTAGTAGGTTATAAAAATTAGCAATATTTAGATAGATATATTTTCTCTATAAAAAGTGTTAGAATCTTACTATTTATAGAACATTAAAACACTATAAGCAAAATAGTGTGATAATTAACATAAAAAAGTATAAAAATGACATCCGTTAATGAATACACATTTAAGTTAATTTTATATCATGAAATGTGTTAACTCTGATACGGTCTGCAAAATATAAAAACCATACTAAAGATTTGTAGATATGTGTTATTCTTAGATTTGTCACATTAATTATTATAATTCTCTTGTCTATAATTCTATTTAATATAATTTGAATCATGTTGCTTAAGGATGTATGGGCATGGTAGTGGGGGCACAAATTTAAAAATAGATATTTTCAATTTTGATGATAAATTTATATTATTACTTGACGATATAAGACGAAAAGTAAGAATAAAATTTTTCGATATCTGGCTTAATTTTCAAAATATCGAAAATTGAAAATTTTGTTTAATTATTTAGCTTTCGATATTTCGAAAACCAAGACACATATCGAAAAATTTTATTCTTATTTTTCGTCTACATTCATGAAGCTATAACAAAATTCATCATCAAAGTTGAAAATAAGATAAAAATAATTTCAACCCTTAATCTACCCTGCTCTTACATCCCTTATATGGACGGTGACACTTAGTTTTTTTCTTTTCTAATTCACTGCTAATATGTTTACTTTCTATTAAAAAGTTTTTTTTTAAATTTGTTTTCATTCATTCCAAATGAAAATTTTCAAAAACTTCCAAAATATGTCGTTTTTTGAGATTCCTCCATAAGAGCCAATGTATTTTATATCGATTTTTAATGACTTTTTTCTTAAAAATTTGCACGGCTACCTAAGCTGAAATTTTAACCACATATTCTTTGAGTAAAAGACTATCTACAAACAAATTTTGAGCCTTTAAATCAAACATTAATGTCATGCTCATACATCCTTGTCACATTTTATGGTCTTATATTTTGCAGCGTTCTAGAGTTCTATCAAAACAAAGTGGCACTGCGAAAGAGATATATTTGTATGTGCACTTATATATTTACTTTGTTCAGTGCAAGTTGGTTTGATAGAACTATAAAAATACATTTCCGGACTATGAAAAATTCTTCTCTTTTAAAAACTATTTTAATTTCTCTTTTATATGTGTCATTTTATTAAACACAAAACAAAACAGTGTGGACCAATACCCTATAATCAAAATAATTTTACTATTTAATTAAAATCTGTACGCACAAAAAATTATTTTTAATTATCATTATAATCTACTTAAACAGTTTTATACCCATGTACATACTTTTATACAAACACAGTTGAAATAATAATATACTTCAAATCGGTTTTCATCCGTCTAATTCGTCGCGCTCTTGGATAATGATCTAGTACCTACTATAGTCAATCTAGTCACTAGTCGTTTCACTTTGTTATTCATCTAATCATTATTTTTACCTTCTGTAGGAGGTTTTATTTTTCTTTATTAACTTTATAGACACAATTTTTAGTTAATTCTATTTACAAACGATTTCAAAAGTTATATAGACGGTGCTAGCATTGGATTCAATGCTAGCATTGGATTCAAAAGTATCCACCCTTAATAACTCTTGGCTTGATGTGATTATTGTTTTGAGTGAGAACACGTCGATTTAGATGTCGAGGGGAAAGTTCAAAAATGGTACCTAGAAAATTTCAGGTTAAACCCTTTCGCACCTAGCCACCCCAACTATGAAATTTCAAATGGTACTGCCTTCTTTGTTACACCTCATTTGAAAGGCATACAATTCTGTATTCAACCATGATAAAAAATAAAATTGATCGATTGGTTCTTAAGACAAACTGTCCAGAAGATGGAAGAGTTATCCACCCCGAATAACTCTTGACCTGAACTTAACAAAAGCACGACCTCCGAAAAATCCCAATAATCAAAATGGACTTATTGCAGACACTCCTTGATTGAGTAGCTATGGGAATCGCAGACTAAGGCATGAGGAGCGCTTAAAATTATCCCTCTCATGCCAGCGAGTTTATTTCTCCGTCACCCTTCACGCCAGGATGATTGGCGTTTTTAATAGAAACAGGCAACTTGGAAACAGGAATTACAAATTGTCGATTAAGGTTTCTCTTCACGGCATACACTTTTTGTACATTTTTTATTGTTCACTTTTTCTCTAAAACACAATAAAAGACTAAATTTAACGAACTTTTAAAACACCCGGTAGGTTCGCGTAAAAAAATAATAGATACCTAGTGAACACACAAAAAAAAATGTTAATTATTTTTTAATATAAATAAGTCAGTTTTTCTGAGTAAATTCTTTTTCTAAGTTGTAAATAAAGCCAGTGACCGCAAAAATAACATGTATGTTGGTCTCTTCATTTAAATCCTTATCGTCGCGTCATATCTTTGCATATATGCAGAAATTTGACCGAGATAATATGTTAGGTATAAAACCAGTGAAAATTTTCTTGCAATAAGTCAATTTATGTTATTGTATTCGTTGTGTGCGTAGTCATGGTAGGGACAATAAAATCGATGCCAGCGCTTCCAGTGAAAAATTTTGGCGTTAAAGAGGGCTGTTATTACTAATTTGCAGTTCTTTACATGTTAATGTTATAGAAATGTCAAATTAAAATTATTGTAAAACACGAATTAATTAAACTTAATGCATTAAAAATTGTGAAGATACGAAATTAAATTGCACAAATATTATTTTTCAAATATAAATTATCATAATTATTTATTTAAATTTGTGAATCAATAATATTAAATTTTCAATGTAAGTCATAAATGCAATCCATACAATTATATATGCATCCATACAATTCTATAATTAAAGTAGTGTATCGTTACCATGAAAACGAAACTCACGCACGGAGCGAATAGGGATAATCGTTAAACACAGTACAACAACTCTAAGCAATATTTCTAATAAGAAATGCGCTCTTAAAATTGGTTATTAATAAGAAAAAAAAGCATAAGATATTGAAAGGACTTCGCAATTTTAGATAGGAAAATGGCTTTCTTAGAGCCTTTTATAACCCACTCCTAAATATTTTCTAAAGCATTCTAATCAAAAGCTCTCACAATCCCAACATTTCTTAACGAGTAGTTTTTTAATGCTACCCAGGCGTCCAGGCGTCCAGCTTAACAAAACTATTTGAAAATCCTAACAAAACTCGACTGCGTTAAATAAAAATTAAAATGAAAAGTCCAGTAGTGTACATAGCGACTTTAACAGTATGAGTATGAGTATGGAGGTTAGCGGGCCATGCTCGAGCATCGGGCCTCGAAGCAATGGTTCAGAGCACTTAGCCAAATAGACCCTTGTACTCTATCCCCTCTACGCTTTTCAGTGGCTATTATAACCAACTGATGTACTGAAACCCAGGATCTGCCTAGCGCTGAGTTTCCTAATTTCTTCTGGTTCGACTATGGCCGGACCAAACCATTTCCTTCGCTGCTGTATGAGCGCCGGGCGGTAACAGAAAAAAACTTTAACAGTAGGACTATGAATTAAATCTAAATCTAAACCAGCTTAAATCTTCCCAATAATGGGTTCGGACTGTTAAAATCACCATGTAAACTACTGTGCTTGATTTTTTTATTTGTATTAAACTCATTTAAACTCGGTAGCTCTTGTTTACAAGTAGGTTTCATATTCGCAATAACAATTTATGAATAAAATAAATATAACGTTAATTTTAATTTTTTAGACTCAATATGTTAAATAAACACAATGGTTGGTTTTGTTTTTTTGTTCTTAGAAAACCATATGTTATTTAATAATATTTTATTCATATAAATAAATAATATTATATTTATATTCAATCATATAAAATTAAAATAAAGGTGTCATTCACGTATAAATTCTTCATCTTTTTATAACATAAGTATACTTATAAGTATATTAAATAAATATGTATTTAAATTAAATTAAAAAAATTATTTTATTTAATTTTTCCATATAAATAAACCTATTTTGTCATCTGTCGATAATATAACATTGATTAATATTGATATTTACAATAGAAGATGTTTCAAGATATAATTAATTAATCAACGACATCAAATAGCATCAACGAAGGATCACGAAGGACCCTTCTTTTATTATGCTGTACTATGCGATCGCCAATAAATTAAAATAGGGAATATTCATGTATTTTTTTTTATATTTTTAATTCATTGTTTACACCGTTATAACAAAGTAAAAAATATAAATACTGCTTAAAAATGCTGTATTTAAGTGTAAAAAAATATTTAAAATACATTATAGTTTTGAGATATTTAAACGCAGTTTTTTGGCGCTCTCTGTTGATGACGTATAAGTACGTGATTTGTCAATTGGTGACAGTTCAATGTATAATTTACATTTAAAAAAATGAATTTACAACATAGACTTTACACTCGTTATCATTAAGTGTTCCAATAAAGAATAATATAATTTACTGAAATGCCATATAAAATGTAAGTAATTAATATCCTACAGTATGTCAACAAATTTGACAAGCCCGTACTATGATGTCACGTCCGTATAAAAATTTGAATTTCCGTTTTAGAAATTTTTAAATGCCCTCATTGAATTTGTACTTTTATTAATTAATTTTAGATTAATTATAAAGATATTAATTATTAAAATAATAGTTGAAATGTCCAGTCATTAAAGTTACGGAAAAAAAATATTTGAACCAAATTTAAATTTCATGAATATTCCCTATTTATGGCCTTTTCGATTTTTATGTCACCTTTAAGGCAATCAGTTATTTATGGGCAAAATAACGCGGGCGGAGCATCGGGTAAAAGCTAGTATTAAATAAAATTTATGTGAGAGTGCTAGTTATGTGAGAATTGAAAACACGTATCAATATTATTATTAAATTGTATTTACAAAAATCATTTTAACAGATGTTATACGGATAAAAGTAATTAATCAATCTATCAAATAGTCCATTTTATAAAACTTGAAGCACCGTAATCTAATTATTAATATCTATTTTTTTATAATTATTAAAATGATTGAATTTTAATTAGATATTTGCTGTATATCACGGATTTCCCATAGATATTTTAATTCTATATATCACATTCAAATTTTATCCAATTTTGATAAATCAAGTATGTAATCCTACTAAATTTGGGTCATACTTTTCAAATTTGTGGTCAAAATTAAGCTAGCATTAATATATTTCAAGAATTTGAAGTCCTGGTCCCGGAATTAAGCACATAAGTGATAGCTAGCGAAAAACTAACATACCAGCTGAAAAAAATGACCCAAAATTAGTGGGTTTCAAAAAAAATTCCAATAAGATCGGATCAAATTTGCCCATGTTATCAAAAAAATCGAATTTTTTAACTTTATGACGTCATCAGAATCAAAAAATTTAATTTTGCTCTATTACATCCAAATCTTATTCAATTTTGATAAACCAAGTATGTAATCCTACCCAATTTGGGTCATACTTTTTAAATTTGTGGTCAAAATTAACTTAGCTCAAATAGGTTTAGAGAATGTGGAGCCCTGGTCCCGAAATTACACACATTTTTGATAACTAGCGAAAAACTGACATCACAGTTGAAAAAATGACCCAAAATTACTGGGTTTCAAAAAAAATTCCTATAGGATCGCATCAAATTTGCCCGTGTTATCAAAGAAATCGAATTTTTTAACTTTATGACGTCATCAGAATCAAAAAATGTAATTTTGCTCTATCATATTCAAATTTTATCCAATTTGGATAAACTTAGTATGTAATTCTACTAAATTTGGGTCATACTTTTCAAATTTGTGGTCAAAATTTACCTAGCTCTTCATATCACAAAATGTTTTACATAAAACATCTTGATTCCACTGAACTTTTTCGCTTTTTGACTTACGAATCTACAGTGGTTGGACCTAAGATATTACTCAGATGTTGGCACGCTTAAAATCATTTGACACTCAGTCTATATAACTCTAAAGTCAATGGAGAAATTATGCCTAATTGTTACCAAATAAAATAATTTAAAAATAGATAACTTACCGGTATTATTGGTTGACCGTCGAATATATTATTAGGTAATTTATAATAATAATGCTGTGCAAAAATTGATAAACATAATAGCGTGTTTAACAACATTGCCATGGTAATTAATTCCTAAACACTATAATTTGTTATTTTATTTTATTATTACGTAACTAATGTCTTTTTAAAACTTAATTAAAACTAAACAACGACACCATTATATTATTGAAATAATTATCTTCAACCATTTTAAAGTTGTCTCGCTTGTCATCGTCTACTAAATATAGGTCTGGTTTCCAGAAGATGATTCGTCTTCTTTTCTCAATAATTTGTCTTGTTTTGAAGTCGGTCTGGAGCTTCTTCTTAGCAAGCCACAATTAGCATCATGTTACTGCAAAAAAAAAAAAATTAACATGAAATTGTGTCAAAGCATGAAATCAAAATATAATTCCTCAAGGTGGCGATCGAATTGGTCTGAAAAATTGGTCTGATTTTTTACTATTTCATAATTATAGTAAGAATTTCCTAACCTAATTTCCACTTTTTAAAACAGAAAAATTATTTGTCTCAATATCTAAAAAACAGTATAATGCAATTCTAGGCCTTTCGGCCTAATCACGCATGCCAGAGTATCCAACATTCTAAAATTTGTCATGACTAATATTGATATTGACGGTATAAAACTAGCCTAATATAGAGTATTTTGAGAACTCGAGCCTTGTTATACCCAAGTTTGAAACGCTTAAAAATATTGACGCTATGAACAAAATTTTGGTATAGGTGTTCCTAAAATCACCTAATTAATCCATTTTCGGCTGGCTGTCTGTCCGTCTGTCTGTCTGTGAACACGAGCTCAAATACGAAAAAAGATATCAATCTGAAATTTTTATAGCGTGCCCAGGACATAAAAAATGAGGTGGGCTTCGTAAATTAGCAACATAGGTCTAGTGAGAGGACCCATTTTGTAACCCGTTAGAAATAGAACAAAAATTTAAACATAAAAATATTCCTTATAAAAAAATAAACAACTTTTGTTTGAAACATTTTTTTGTAAACATCACTGTTTATCCGTGAGTGCGTATTATATGGGAATATCAGTTAAGTATGTGTGACATGTATGTATGTATGGCTATCTTTCTTTACTTACATGACGTAAAAGAACAAACAATTGCGTAATCAACACTATCTTTACATGGTATTTCAACAATTAACTCAGTCAATTATTTGTTTTCAATTGAAAAGTGATATAGCTAATTTGAAAGTATAATAAAGTAGATACTAAAATTCTATATTAATTCTATTCCAATACAGATTTTATTCATCTGATTTTTGAATCTAATTCCTAAATAGAGTATAAAGATAAATAATAAAGATTAAGTTTCTCTTAATAATAAAAAGTAAAAAATAAATCGTAATTAAGTTTACGATTTTAGGTAGGTAATAAAAAACAGAACTAATTCATCATTTTGCTACTAAAAATCTCTTGTTGAAAACACCATTAAAATCAAATAACAAAAACAAATTATTTCATTTCCGTATAATGTATCTAAAACAAAGATATTTAAACAAATTTATAGATAGCTTACACTAAAATTTTATTTCGTTGAATGTAAGAAGGGACTTAATTATTTTGAAAAAGTCACAACACTTTTATATTTCTTTTTTGTTCCACAAATATCCACGGTTATCTTAATAAACCACCAAGCAAAGGTCAATTCTATATAAATTCCTCTCTAGCATCTATATAAATTCCTCTCATTTACCATAGCCAAACTATTTTTCCATCTTTCTGCCGCCCCCCAGAATGTTTAGAAATGTATACGAATGTACGAATTTCGACCAGACCCTATTCTATTTTTATTTTTTAGTGGTTGCTTCTACAAATCTACGTCTTTAACTATGGAGTATGTGTTTTTTGGAGTATATTTATCTTTGGTGAATTGTGCTCCAAGGCTCATCAATCCTAGGCCCACTATTGAGTAAAAGATAAAAAAAGTAACATGTTACGTTTTCTCACCCGCGGACAAATCACCCGGCTACAACACAATCGAAGAAAATAAATTAATGATTACACACACTCAAATTTGAATATTGTTATCGCGGTGTTGTGCCTCTAACCTGTATATTTATTGGCCCTTGCTTATTCCTGTGATTACTTCATTCGTTAGGTCTCGTATGACGTCGAAATTTAATTTGTGGATGAATTATGGCTCCGATAAATCAAGCTGCTGGTGATTTGTCGCGAGTTAATTGGTTTTCGGATGTAGTTTTGTGAGTAAATTGTCTTTGTTCGATTTGTTATACATCCAAAAAGTACAACAGCAATTTTTCAATAAACGATCTAGGAATAGTATTTACATCTATGTGTAAAATTAAGTAAAATGCTTTCTTTACTTAAGTAAGATACTTTTTGCAAGTATATATAGACTTATAGGCTTGTTATAATTGATTTATTTCTTATTATTAAAGTAACATTTTATTAAATTAAAGTCAGGTTGTGTAAAATCATTGTTATTGTTAGCATTTGATTTGATTTGATTTGATATTTAAGGTATAATGCTCGTAAATCCACTTTTTTATAGAATGAAATATAATTTTGAGTTAAATAAAACTCATTATGAAAAAAGATATGAATTTTTCATAATGATTTGAAGTAAAAATGAAAACTTTGTTGAGGAAGACCTTGAGATAATTTTCTAGAAGGATATAGCAACCATTTTTTCGATATCGAAAGTATATCATGTATATCTTAAAAACTTTTCTACAGATTTTGTTCAAAAACAACTTATTTATACATTAATTTATGACAAATTTTTTAATACCAAGAAGACTTGTCCGTTTTGTTAAAAAGCTAAGCAAAAAACAATTTATAATCTTGCAAGTATATGTGTATCATTTATATATACTTATATGTTTAATACATACGATGTCTAAGTATTATGTACAATAACACTTCTGATTTTACAAATAATGTACGTAGGTATATATGATCATATTTTTAATGAGTTTGACTATAACGGACATTCTACCTTAATTGAAAGATATGATGTGTTTCTAATTACATTAAATTACCAACAAAAGTCTAATTTGAAACACCACAGAAAAAAATATTTATTTTTATACAAGATGTCTCAAGATATTCGCCCCTTTTTTTAAGTAAATTCCACGTTATCAAGAAAAGTTAACGTTTAATTTTAAATCTGATATTGATGGAGATTTCCGGCTCTGACTGAACGTACTTTCGCTTATATTATTTACTTTATTTTTTACAGCAATGTAAAATATTTATTAAAATTAATTGGATCACGTATGCAATTATTTTACTAAATATCCGGTCAAATCAATAGTTATTTAAAAAAAATGACTTAAGTAAAAAAAAAAGGTGGCTTAAATGAAATTTTAATGGAAGAAATATTACCGCAAAGTAATTGCCTTTGCTATTACCTTAAAAGTTGACACAGAAATTAAACTAATTAATAGGTACCTTCGCCAATAATTTATCTGTGTCACTAAACTTTTTTTTATATTATTGAATTAAATTACAAACATTTAAAAATTGTTTTTTTGCAAAAATTTTTTTAAAAAAATGTGTTAATTAATTTCTCACAATCAGTTCCGTCTCGCAAATTGGCGAAAGTCAAAAACTAATTTACGAAGCACGAAACATCAAATACGAAAAACTTCATTTACATTAACGTGACTCTTTGTCCACAGTCAAAATTTTCTTAATCAATTTTGTTTACTCTGCAAAAGTCTGGATAAAGAATCGTACAATTTTCATCTCTTCAAGGACTTGCGATCATAATCAACAATCAAGTACCACAAATACGGCCCTTCTCAAAAAACCAATTGTCAATAAGTTTATTGGAATAATAATATCATTGGCGCTAATTTTCTTTTCAAGGACAAGGTTTTCCTAAATTTTAATGAATGTTCAAATTTTAATGAATGATCAAATTTTAATGATTGAAATGTTTCAAAAATAATATCTATTTATTTGAGAAATTAAAATCCTGAAAAAGTCTAAATAAATTTTTCGATATCTGGAGTAATTTTCAAAATATCGAAAATTGAAAATTTTGTTTAATTATTCAGCTTTCAATATTTCAGAAAACCAAGGCACATATTGAAAAATTTTATTCTTATTTTCGTCAACATTCATGAAGTTATAACAAAATTCATCATCAAAGTTGAAAATAAGATAAAAATAATTTCAACCATAAATCTACCCTACTCTTACATCCCTTATATGGATAGAGACATTTGGTTTTTTTCTTTTCTATGCCATTGCTTAAATGTTTACTTAAATGTTTACTTAAATGTTTACTTAATGCTTAAAATATGTCATTTTTTTAGATTCCTCCATGAGAGCCAATGTATTTTCTATCGAATTTCAATGACTTTTTTCTTAAAAATTTGCACGGATACCTATGCTGAAATGTTCTTTCGAGTAAAAGTTTACCAATCAAACAATTCTAAGCCTTTAAGTCAAACATTGTTGTCATGTTCATACATCCTTAAAGGTAGTACTATCGGTAATAGACTTGGCATTCAGAATTTAATGAAACTTGACATAGTTGTCCATTATTATATCATAATTAACCAGTTAAATTTTTTGGGGGCCTTCAGAGAACTGAAAATCTGAACGTCCAGTTTTGTGAAATAAAATAAAATCTGTGATTTCCCATAAGGATCAATGTTAAAATATCTTTAAAATATCATTTTTTTCAGTTCTCTGAAGGTCCCTAAAAATTTAACTGGTTAATTATGATATAATAATGAACAACTATGCCATGTTTCATTAAATTCTGAATGCAAAGTCTATTATCGATAGTACTACCTTAAGTGTGTTAAAACTAACAAATATTTCTTTAAAAAATTTAAATCTGTAAATCAACGCGTCTCATAGGAAATTAAAATGCCTATTTCGAAAATTTCTCAGTAAAAAAAAATAGAAAAACTAAAAAAAAATCATTAAAAATACAAAACTCACCATTTATTTATAAAATTGAATATATATTAAATTCACACTACAATTATCCAACAATGCCCGTTCATTAGCCGTATAATAAGATGCGTGTTTGTTCTTGAGAACTTCAAACCACAATCAATTAAAAAAACATCAACAATCGATAATAAATAATATTATAAATAATAATAATAATAATAATGATCTTTTAAAATGATTTATTTTAACAATCACTTTATTTTTCTTTCTCTAAGTTTGTAGGTAGGTAGTGTTGTTGTAAAAAGGTAATGATGAATTTTAGTTTTTAGAAGTAAAAAATAAGTGCATGTATGTTAGAAGCAACGCTTCACAGCTCAAGTACACATTTAAAAAGTACTGTATATAAAGTTTAATGTGACAATTTAAAGTAGAATTATTATACCATGTATATCTAAAATATACATAGTATATTAAGTTTAGTCCCAAGTTTGTAACGCTTAAACATATTGATACTATATGAATACACTTTTGGTATAGGTATACATAAAATCATCTAATTAGTTCATTTCCGGTTGTCTGTCAGTCTGTCGTCTGTCGTCTGTCCGTCTGTCATCACGATTACTTAAAAACGAAAAAAGATATCAAGCTGAAATTTTTAAAGCGTTATGAGGACGCAAAAAAAAGGTCGAGTTCGTAAATGAGCAACATAGGCCATTTTGTAAACCGTTAGAGATAGAACAAAAGTTTAAATGTAAAAAATGTTTGAAACATTTTTTTGTAAACATCACTGTTTACCCGTGAAAGCGTATATTCTCCGCAAATTGTAGTATGGGTATATCAGTTATATGTGTGTGACATGTATGTATGTATGTGTAATGTGACAGAGTAATCAACACTGTCTATACATGGTATTTCAATAATTAACTCAGTCAATTGTTTGTTTTCACTTATTTTATATATTATTTATATATATTTATTTCTTTTTTATAGACCGTGATCTCATATTTTATATGGTATAAGAGATACAGCAACGTCACGAAAAAGTTAATTTCAAGGTTGGGAGAGGGCAAAATATCTCGGGCCCCCAGCCGGAAGAAGCCCCTAGCCTGAGAACCGTATCCCCGTAGTAGTGGCCATCCTCGGCCACTACTCCATGCACCATTTGGAGCTATTTAAGAACAGCAGGAGAGCTTTGACGTCAACGGACTCCAGGTCGGAGAGGTCGTTAAAGAGAAGCTGGCTCAAGTAAGTTCATCTCCTCATGACAAGAGCTGGGCAGTGACAGAGAAGATGAGACATTGTCTCCTCCTCCTCCCCACTGCGACAGTTCCTGCAGTAGTCGTGATACAATGCCAGGCACAGGCGTTCAACATGCCTGCCCCCAACCAGTGTCCTGTAATAGCCGCAACAACTTTGCTAACAGAAACCCTTGGAAGTGATATAATATCTTCGGAACGCCTGCGATTGTACTCAGACCATATCTGTCTTGTAGTACCACAAATACGTTCCTCCCTCCAAATTGCAAAGATACATCAATTTAAAAAAATATGCTTGAAATGGGAACACCCAGTACAGTATAAAATAAATAACTTCGTACATATTAAATGCAAACAATATTTTCAACACGACCGTGTTTTAATGAATTTCTTGCATGTTCTAATTCGTGAAAGGAAATTCCATTTTACTTATACTATCATCACTAACTTTAAACTCACGTTTTGTTTATAATTCTATCATGTTTTATTGAGGTTTTTTAAACCTCTAAGCGAAATTGCAAAACAATATTTATGAATTAATAATAATAGGTCTGGGGTCAAACGTAATATTTGAAATTCATTTCAAAATGTAAGGAAATTTGAAAGATTGTTGTCCTAATTCGAAAATGAAATTCTTTTCGGCTGGCCTGCGTCGTTAATGTAGCCATTGAGAAAGATTTGCCGTATTAAGAATAAAATTTTCTTTAGTGACTCTACTGGAAACATTTAACGGATGTTGACTGTACAATATTTATATACATCCAATGTATTTTAAAAGTGGAACCGCTACACTATATGGACTTTTATTTTAAAATGAAATTTATTTTAAAAATAAAATAATTATATTGTTAAAATCTTCCTAAAATTGTTTTGTTGTAGTTAGGTGTTTAGCAAAATTTAATGTTTAGATATGTATGTGAGAATTGGACCACTCATTCATTCAGCAAATAAATAAACAAAAAATATGATAGAAAAAAAAATACCATTTGTTCAGATAAATTAAATTTATTTCATAGTAATAAATTTTCACTTAAAATTAAAGTAATTTTTATTAAATGTTTTCATAGATGTTTATACTGAATCTCAATGGCTTACTTAGTACTGTTTAATCATGACTTACGGAAAATCACGGATTGCAATGGTTGTAAAAAGGGATTTTTGCATTTTGCACTGTTTTTTATAAAAGAGATATGGGCGAAAAATGCGATTTCTAACGGTTAAAACTTAGGGATTGGATTTATAATGTAAAAGAATGTTGCCTTACAAAAATTATTATTCTAAGAATTGTTTGATTAATTAAAAAACGACAAAATTTACCAAATATTTTTTATTAAAATTTCAGTACAAATATTTTTTAAATTTTACTTAAAACTAGATCATTTTGGAAATGCCCGCACAACAGCTTTTCCAATATTTTTACCTTTTAACATACCAACAAATGCTTCAAACATATTTTCAAAACCATTGGTAACAGTTTCACGATATTTAATTTTTCCTTCACTAATCCATTTCAAATATTCTTTTGTGGATTCACCAAAACGATCTGCCCATCGATGTACAATAAAACCTTCCATACGTAATTGTTTAAATATCATAAATGGTTGGATGACTGTTGCTAAAAAAGTTAATTGGAAAAATTTAAATTTTGATTTTAGCTATTTAGAGACTTCACTGATAAATCCATTAATTTCGAATAGAACAGTTGGGAGATTGCGATAACAACAAATATAAAATTTATGAAATTAGAAAAAGTACACTCAAGCGGGGATCGAACCCACAGCCTCGTACTTGTCGAGCCAGCACTCTACCAACCGACCCACCGACCCATTATAAGCACACTTACCTTTGGATAAATTATTATGTGTATCATTGTACGATGAAATCGATCCACAAACTGATATTCGTCCTCTATAATTCATATTTTTAATAATGGTACTACTAATTTCCCCTCCAACGTTATCAAAGTAGCAATCAACTCCTTTCGGTGCAGCATTTTGTAATTGTTTTTCAAAATTTGCAGTCTTATAATTAATAGCACGATCAAAACCAATTTCATCGATTAACCATTTACATTTTTCATCACTACCCGCTATTCCAACGACATGACATTTTTTTATTTTAGCAATTTGTCCAACTAAACTACCAACTGCACCCGCCGCTCCAGAAACAACCACTGTTTCATTTTCTTTTGGTTGGCAAAGTTCCAAAAATCCAAAGTATGCTGTTTGTCTAAAATAAACATTTTGAAAATGATAAAAAATTCTTAAATAAAATATATTCAGTTCAATTTTACCCTGGCATTCCTAAAACACCTAGACCAAGAGAAACTGGAAGTTTTCCGAAATCTGGTAATAAATAAACCTCTGTTACCGCACCGGAGAATTGAACTTTTCCATCACTAATCACATGATCTACCCAGCCAAAATAACCCACTACATAACGCCCAACTGGATACTTTTTATGTTTACTTTCGATTACTCTGAAAGTTTACAAAATAAATTAATTTATTATGTGTCAATTATTACTAGAGTCACAAAAAGATACAAATATCAGAGATAACCTTTGGAAAGAACTTCTTGCTTTCATTTTACCAAGCTACATTCCTTTTTGGTAATCGAATTTGGTCATGCTTGGCAAATTTAAAAATGAAACAGAAAATGCAAAGCAGAGTTAAAATTTGTTTACTTACTCTGCGACTTGACCTCCAATCATGGTGACACCTGTTTCATAGCGGGACATGTAAGCTCTCATGTAGGGATCAACACTCAAATATACAGCTTTGCATAAAAATTCTTTAAAAAAAGACAAACAAATTATCAGTACAAAATGTCCTAGAAAATTCAAAATAGTGGTCGACTGAACGACAAATTTTCATTTTATCAGAGGTTGGACTAAATGATAGAATTCGAAAATTCGGTAAAGCAAAACTTCCGGCCATTTTCTTCACTTATTTCGTAGCATATAACTTTCACTGACAGAAAAGTTTGCTTCAATTTGGGGTTACTTCTGGTGGGTTAAAACTTAGGTCTTTGTGAGAAAACGGAAAGACTGTTTTGTTAATTATTATTTGATTTCACTTTTTAGTTCCTGAACATTAAAGACGATTATTCCGAAATCTTCCAATTAAAGTATTTTAAGAACAACCAAGCAATTATTTTCTACGATTAATATTTCTAGCCGGTACAAACTTTGGATTATACTTAATACGTCCTACAAAACGGAAATTTGCTTTTTTTCTGTCTAGACAAAAGAACCTTGGATTATGATTTTTTATTTACTAAAAGAAAACTTACCTCCATCTTTAATAGGTCGTAATTCTTCTTCTACAATTTCTAAATCAGTTTTCTTTGGTTCACCATCAAAAGCTGTTTTATACACATAACGTCTAGCTTTAACCATTTTTTTTTCTAAATTCTAACAATTTAAATTAAACAATAAAAATATACAAAAATCGAAAAAAAAGCCTAACAAACAAATTTTACAATAACAAGCCGCGATGATTATGATAAAATGTTATTTTTAAAATTAATTATATACTTTATTATTGGTACGATAACAGAATTAAACTGACATTTTATCAAAAACATTCCTCTTTGAAAATACTAATATATTCAATTATATTAATTCATCACTACTTCCATAGAATTTCTGTGGCTCCGTAGTCAAATATTAGGAGTCTTTTGTGGTATTCTGAATAACAAACAAAAGACCAGAAAACACTCAATCCATCTTGTTATTCTAAACTTGTAAACACAGAAGTGGGCCAATTTTTTTTTTAAATAATTGGACAAGGGTCATTAAGATATTAAAGCCATTAATATAAATATACGAATTTTTCTGAAAAATTACAATAGCTCGTACAGTATAGGCACAGTTGTGACTAGAACTTATTAAATTATTATGACCATGGCATTTTAATAGCTTAATCATGTTAAGTTGATTGTATAGACCAAGTATAGACCTATAGACCGACCCGTCTGTTTTTACAAAAAATTTATGTTACATGTGTTGCAGTTTAACCTTCGTATACACGCGCATTGGTCTCTTAGATTACATTGAAAGGCACCGTCGGTCTCATGGGCCGATAACAGTCGTAAAATGTCACACGTACTTTCAGCACCAAGACACGGACCATACTAATCCGTGTCTAGCCGCAAATAACAAATTACATAAGTACTAAAATCCGAAAAATCCCAGTGATAAATGAATTTTTGAATAATCGATTTCTTTTAATGGAAGTACGATTTAAGTGTTCAGTTATAAACAACACAATGTCATTTTATAGTTCAGACGCTTGATACAAAAAGAAACGTCGATAAAATTAATCTGGACTTGTATTTTCTAACCACCTCGGCAATGTAAAAATATAAACGAAAAGAGAAGGGAAAACGCATAACTCTTTGTTGGTTTCCCAACACCTGGACCCATAGATTCTCAGTATCGTTATAATATATTAAGATTTTTCTCCTGTTGGATGGAGTTCGCAAAGCTTCATACCCAAACAATTAATTCTTAGTTTCTTGTAAACCACGCTAAATGTTAATTAGATCTTGAATTCTTGAGCCTAAATCTTTTCGATTGTTAATTTATTCGGCAAAGATTATGAAATGATCAACGATCGACGATCTCCATTTCAAATCCTCGTTGAAATGGTGATTCGTCATAGTCAACAATATAGTTTTTCTGCTAGACTAAACTGTAAAGCTATCATGACTAAGCAAATCAGATAGAAGACTATAAAATTACATAATATTTACTTTACATATGAAATTTATTCAAAATACTTAATTGGAATTTGGTAAAAAATATATTATAACATTCGCAAACATAAATATTTATTGCATGCATGAAAGAAATTTTCTCCCTAATTATCTAAAATAATGATAAATAAATAAATAAGATTATTTTGTAGTTAATACAATTTTGTCAACAAAAAAAATAGGTACTTCAACGATTTTTGCATCACTTGCATGTCGAATTTAGATGTATGTATTACACGCTAAACTTACCTACTAGCAAGAATATGACCCAATAATCCTAGCATTTTTTGTTAATACCTAGGCTTACAAAACTCAACTCAAACCCATGCGCCTGGTAGGGGGGGGGGGAGGATTGTTGGTCAACACCCACAAACCTTTTTTTTCATGCCTTGCAGAATTAATTGACATTATAAAATGTTCTCTCACTCGAAAAAAGAGTTTCTTGTTTCTATTGACTTTATGACCTTGGTATGGTATGGTATGGACCTAGCCAAATAGACCCTTGTACTCTATCCCCGCTACGCTTTTCAGTGGCTATTATGACCAACTGATGTACTGAAACCCAGGATTTGCCTAGCGCTGAGTTTCCTAATTTCTTCTGGTTCGACTATGGCCGGACCAAACCATTTCCTTCGCTGCTGTACGAGCGCCGGACAGTAACAGAGAAAATACTTTATGACCTTACACGATGAACAAAAGTTGGAACCCTTCTCCACCTTGGTTGATTCCTACGCACGGGGCTAATTATTATATACAATTAAAAAACGGAAACTCAAAAATTAAATCTGGTTCACTTCGTAGTATGAAAATAACCGATAAATTGTAAAATTCATTATGATAATTTCTCATTTTCTAAAAATAGCACAAATATTATTGTATTTATTGCATATTTCGATTAAAAAAGGTGACTGACACATACATTTATCAAATTCAATCTTTAACCTTTTGGAAAATATTTTTAGTAAGGTGAAATTTTACTCATTGCTGACTTATAACGACCTCTAAAAATTGTCAAAGCAAAAATCTATTCATTGAAAAGATTTAAGCAGACAGGATTCCCACAGAGACTTTTTTGACTTCAACGGCACCCAATGAGCGGAAAAAGTAACGAAACGTCATAACTATGACTGTAAACTAACAGTACGGCGAATTCAACAGAGCAAATGAGAAGAGCAAACCTCTCGGGTCAGGGACAAATTAACGGCCAAGCTCAAATGTTATGCATGTAAAAAATATTGATATCCACGACTAATGCTATTAAAAAATAACGATTATAAAGAATAAAGACCTTTTACCCATAAATCACTAGATATTGACTAAAAAATAATTGTATAAGTATAAGAATGACTTGGCTAATAAAAATTGTATATCTTATTATTATAAAGAAAAATACAAAATTATCACAAGTGCATCATTGACCTTCAATAAAACATTTGTAATGAAATTGATTACAGAATAGCAGGTCCGTAACTAGGAAGTAGCAAAGGAGGCACTCGCCACCGGCGTATAAGAAATAGAAGCGCAAGACAAACGTATGTTTTATTAATTTTTTTCAGCTGTAATGTCTGTTTTTCCCCAGCTATCATGTATGTGCTTAATTCCGGGTCTAGGACTCTATATTTTCGAACCCTATTAGAGCTAGGTTAATTTTGTTCACAAATTTGAAAATTAGGACCTAAGTTTAGTAGGATTACATATTTGGTTTATCAAAATTGGACAAAATTTGGATGTGATCAAGCAAAATTAATTTTTTTGGATTCTGATGACGTCACTAAGTTAAAAAAAACACATTCTTTAGGTATACTCTTTACTGTTGAAAATTTATTCAGAAATAATTTCTTAAACGCAATTGTATATTAAATCTTTGATCATAAAAAGAAATTTTTTAAATATTTTTATTAAATTTATTTTCTGGTCAACTTTCTATAAAATTGGTATTAAATTTTTGTTTGTACTTCATTCATCAGCAAATTTTTCAATTATATAATCAAAGATTAAATATTCGTTTTTCTTGATTACGAAACAGAACTATGTAATACATTGTTTTTTTTTTGCAAGTAGAAAATTGATAATTTTATAAATATTTATTTAAATATTGATACATTTTTTTTGTTTTGTTTTGATAATTGTAAAATATTTTTGCGAATTAATTATAATTATATAATGGACGTTTATAAGATCATTGATTGTAAATTTGAAAGCTTTCAAAATATTCAACAACAATACTTTTAATTTTATTATTTTTATAAAAACATTCATTCTAAATAATCTCTTTCACAGTCTTAATTTGGTGTAAGAATCCGTATGAAGCAGTTACATGAATAGGCCAATCGTTTGAAGATTATCACTTCTTTTCAAGTTGATGAAGGGATGTAAGTAAAATGAGACGCGAGTTGTTTTAATTTAAACTTTAATCTTGTTAAATGCAATAAAAAAACAGTAAACGAAAGAAAATCTTTTTTCAAGAACATTAAGGATGTGTTCCGTAATATTCACAAGTATACTGGTCAGTGCTGATGACGTCATAAACGGTCCCCATATTGGTGAATCGTTCCGAAATATACTGTCCAGTACGTGACGTCATATTTTAGGTTAGTCAGCAAAATAACTTAACTGTATTTGCTCTATGATAGTGTTCAGGAGTTACTTTGAGCGTATAAGATTTCTTATTGTATTCGTCAATTACGAGTAAGTCTTTTTCAGACGCCATTATTTCTTCTTAATGAACAATAAATAAATAAACTTCTTACACAAACAAATGTACACTGTCATTCCCGTTTTACCAGTACAATATGGCGTAGTATACCAGTACAAAATTTCTGACGTCATGAGCACTGCCCAGTATACTGGTGAATATTACGGAACACATCCTGAGGTAAAATATTAACTTTTTTGGATACTTATTATCATTGAGGATCCAAATTTTCCGATTAAATTTTCTCTCTATGGAACACTTTCAATTTCTTTTGTCGAAGCCCCTAGCTGATGCGGGGCCCCTATGCAGTTATCTACTCTGCCTAATGGTTAATCCAGCCCTGTCTGTAGAAACATTTCATGTGATTCTGATTAAGAGTTATAGACCGTGAGACAGAAACGGTGCTTTGTTAAATTAGTTAGCTTCTCTCTACGACTTTTTTTAGCTTAAATATGACGTCATCATGCTCATTTGAAAACGCAGCACTTTCGAAAAGAGTCGAAGAGAGAAGTTTGGTAGGCTCGTCAAAAGGAAGCCACCTCTGAAGTTTTAAGTATGTATTAATCATTTAACAAAGCACCTTTTTTGCCCCACGGTCTATTATTTTTGATTCAACGAAAAATAATGGCAAGTTTTCGAGTTATTCACCTTTCAAGTTTGCGATATTTCACAGCATCAAAGTGCCCAAATCGATTCATATTTTGATAAAAGATTGGTGTAATTTATTCGATTTTTTTTAATATCATTCGATTATAGGCAATACACGTTACAGATGTGTATGAACTTTTGTATAGAAAATCGATTTGAGATTGTATGTAAACCTGTCTAATTTAAATCTGATGCTTCCTCTTCTCACGAAGTTTATACCAAATTCAAAATGTGAAAGACGTATGACCCTTTTTTTTATTTTATCTTTTAAATTTATTACATATAATTTATTATAAAATATATTATTATTATTTCTTTATTAATTATTGATATTTTCATTTATTTTTTAATATTGAAACAAAAATACTTACTCCTAAATATTCTTCAAACTGTACACGAGGTTCAATCAAATTTAACGAGTCTGTTAAGCAGATTTAATGCACGTCAAAGAGCTTAACAATTAATTAATATCAGATCCGATACTTAATATTTCAGTATTTCTTATAAATTGAGCATTAAACACTTCAACATACTTTTTATCCGCTAAACAAATTCGTTTTGATGGATGCATCCACGAATAGTGACTATTGTCTTTGTTCATTTGAATGCTCACTATCGCTCAGACATTTCCACTGCTTGATCGACCAAGCTTCTTTCCTTTAAGTTTCAAAGAATTTGAAAATTTGGAAAACGATTCCTTTGACTACATTTGAAAAAGTGCTCAATGGTTTGCTTTCTTTTGGACCAAAAACAACAATTGCTTATTGCACCTGGATGCAAACATCATAAACTTTGAAAAGACGAGTGATTTCGATTAACGAATTGTGAAAGATTATTGCCAGCATCCTCCTTTATTAAATCTAAAAACTTGTTGTATATAGGTTGAGCTTCGCCGGAAGAAATGTAGAATATGTCAAAAATTAACAAATTCAATTAGTTACGACTATTTCACACTGATTTGCCCATGTTATATGAGCCGGAACTATCCTTGGTCCTTGGTCTAGCGTCTTACCAACTTACTTGCAAATTCTGTACCGACATTACGTTATCCGTTTCCCGTCTCTTGACGCAACTCTTCTACGACTTGCAATTGACCAGCGTTGCCAACCCAAAATCTGTCTAGGTGGTAGATATGATTTAAAAAGTTGATAGTTTCCAGTTGCGCAATAACACGTGTTTGATTATGAAACAACTCTCATATGACTGTGACGAGAGAAAAAATACAGCATACCGGAGAACTACATTGCCTAAGAGCCCCGACATGGGTTAACCCGACACTGTATGCGAGTTTGCTTTCTTTTTGACATAGCCTTTACATTTGAAACGAACACCTAATTATACCAACTATGTTTACTGCGTATCAAATGCATCGAAGTCACTCATCTCTACTTAACGTAATTTCCAAATAAAAGTAATATGCTTAGATTTAGTTCATATAGAAATGTTATATAAAACCAATAAGCACCTACATGCTATTGACAATAGTTTTAAACTCTACTTTTGATACACACTGTACACATACATAACATAACTTTAGAGAATTCAATTGATTAACATTCATTCAAAAAAGGCTTTTTATGTGATCTATACAAATATTGATGAATAATAAATTAATTTGGCTAAAACAATTTGTAACAATGTTATTTATTATTATTAAAACTTTTTGTGTAGTTTAAACAAAAAAATTAAACAAAATGATTAAGATTTTGGTCACTTATCAAATATTTACAACTAAATTATTTTAGATTCAGCATTAAAACATCTTAGAATTTATTAGAAACGATTTCATGACTTTATGGTAGTTAATATTAACAATTCGTTTTAACACTTTTCGTGCCTGGATTTCGGCCAGAGGTGGATATTTTATTATTTCCATTTATTTTGAAGTTAAATTATATTAAATGACATATTAATGATCCGTATGTCCATATGGGAAGAAGGGGTCTGGTTGGATTCAAAAAACTCCCGCACGTAAATCGGCCACTGGTGCTGAGTAAAATTTTCAAAAATATAATTAATTAAATTTAATTATATAAATTAAATGCAATATATTTGATTTCAGCAAAAAATTGATAATGCTTAAAATAATTAATAAATTGAATCAAAAAATATAATTGTTTATAATTAAAATTGTATATTTAGGAACTTAATTATAAATATTGCGTTTATTGTGTTTGTCGCAGCCAATTAGCTTAATTAGTCGTTCAATTAACAGTCTAGCCCTTTTACTAAACGGCGCCGTTCAACCAACGATATTCAGTTAAATAATAATAATGGGGTTTAACTACCGTTTCTCAGAGCACGTCTATAACAGAGACCACCCACATTATAACCAGCTCAGTAGCCGAGTGCGATAAGGCGTCCGTACTTGCTTTGACTACTAGCTTAAGCTAATTGGTTGCAACATGTATATTAGAGTCTGTGTCCACAGTGTTACATAAGTGTCTCAATTTGAGTTAAATTGAGATATATTGCTAGAAGGAAGAACACTCTCTATTCTTAAGGACATAGACTTCCTTCAAATGAGAATGTATCAAAACTTTTGGTGTAAGTATTAATTAAAAAAAATTGTATATTTCTTCAGTCTTCTGTCCATTTTGTTTCTTGAATATCGATATGAAAAAATTGCTGATTATTATTGCATTCAAACGTTTATTATAATTAGCTGTAATCTTGAAGGTTACTTAAACTAAGTCAGAACCTTTCAACACATAAATTTGCTGAATCCAAGAGGAAATGTTTTTTTAAATAATGTTCTTCATTTTATTTTGGCGAGTGAATTCAAAGTTGTGTACCAAAATCGTAATCGATTTGAAAATATTTATTCATTAATCTCATTTATATATAGTGTGTCCCAGGTAACTATACTTGTAAATTTTCTTATTTTGCATTTTAAGAAAAAAAGTCATTCTTTATAAGAAGTTTTGCTTATTCTGAAAAGTATGTAGGAATGTAACTATTTTTAGTAACATTTTGTCAACTTTTGAAAACGAAGGGCAGTTTACCCAAAAAAAAAAAATAGTGATACCAAATTTTTGGCTACCCTATACATTATTTAGAAGTTTTAAATATTCCTACATACTTTTCATAATAAGCAAAACTTCTTATAAAGAATGACTATTTTTCTTAAAATGAAAAATAAGAATATTTACAAGTTAGTTACCTCTATCCGGGGACACACTGTATATTAAAATTTAAACAAAGCTACATTTTACACTTTTCTTTTTCCTTAATAGTACACAATTTTAAATCTTCACAGACCCAATATTTTAATCAGAGATAATGTGTGTGTTCCGTAATATTCAACAGTATAGTGGCCAGTGCTGATGACGTCATAAACCGTCCCCATACTGGTGAATCGTTCCGAAATACAGTAACAAAATTTGTATGGATAAAAAAACACAGAGAAATGTGTATGTAATTAATTAAATAAATTTTGATATCAATGTAATTATATATTAAACGCAATCTACTAAAATATATATCACAATGTTATTATTATTAATTATTATTAATCATTCATTTTTTAATTATCTACAACACAAACCCTGTTATAAGTTATTAAATTTAGGGATTTTTTTTATTCTTTTTTCATTTATTTTATTTTAAGAATAAAATTATAGGTACGTTCCTTAATTTGATCCAGTATACTGTTTACTATTTTTGTTCGTCTTATCTAACAAACTATGAAGTCTTTCCGTTCTGGCCAGTATACTGGATTGAAATTAGGATTACATGTTAAAAGTAGACATCTTAGATTTGTTTGCTTTGATAACCATAGATAAAAATTTTTGACTTTATTAGTTACGCCAGCAGTTAGTTGCTTAGTACGGTTTTCTATACAGAATACATTGGATTTTAACGCTAAGATGTCAGCGCCACAAGAAATAAAAATTGAAACCATACTTGTTAGACTCAGCTGTATGCTGTACTATATTTGCTCTATTAGTGAATATTTTCTGAAACGATGAAAAATGATAATTTTTAAACTTACCGCCGAGTTTAAACAAAAATATCTTATGCACTCTTGAAATATTATTTTCATAAATTTTTTTGGATGACAAATAGCTGTCCACGAATCACAATCCTTTCACAGCACAAAAGTGAAAATCTTTTTATAAATTTCATAAGTTGTGGGTTACAAACTACTAAGCTTGCTACAAAATATTATTTCTCGTAGACAGTTCCCATGAACTGGACGCTTTCTTTACAACAAAAAAGCATTTCTGTATAAAAAGTTACCTTTCCTTTTCCATTTGGTCCTTAGTAGGATTGTCAACTAGGGCCTTTCTTTTAAAAAATGATTATTTTTTGTTTCGAACAGAATCAAGTAAAGACATGTTACATATCTTCCACCTTTGGCAAAAAGCGCTGTTTGTTAAAGGTAAAATATATTCGACTTTCTTTAGTTGAATAGTTTTTTGACAACTGTCCGAAACAAAAGCAAATCTATGAAAAGGCCTTTACCTTAAAGGCTTCACGAATAAATCGTTTTGACGTTAATCTATGGTTTTCAAATTTCTAAATGTCTATACATATAATAAAACTTACCTACACTAAAAAAATTCTATCTTATTATTTTTGTTTTTTTAAATTTTATTATTTATAAACAAATTAAAAACATTTATTGATTTTTCGTATTCGGTTTAAATACGAAAATTTGTGTGCATTTTTCCATTAATATTTTATTATTTTATAAAAATTATTTGGTTTTTTTATTTTTCATGTAAACTGTGATCCAATTTTTTCTATTTCATATTCTTGTGACAATGTATACAAAAAGTGTGTGTGCATGTTTCTGAGTGAAACTTTTTTTTTATTTCCCGAAAAATTAATAATAAATCACTTTCATGTCCTCTTGTTAACTCGTGGTCTCAGTATATATCGAATTTTTCACTCCCGATAACTTCCTTTTAAAACCATATGAATATTTGATTCAAAAGGACCTAACTAGGACCCACAAATTATTTGTTGAAATAACTTTAAAAAAAGATGGCTTGTAGCATTCCAAACTATGCTTGTATAAAAAATAATATAAATACTCCGATGGGAATTCCACACTAATTAATCTTAGGATTCGGATAAACTGATTTAAATGCGAATTATAACCCGATATTTTCCAATTTATATTTGTTTCTTCTACTGTGATTCTAGCTTTACTTTGAGCTTCACAACTTTAAAAGACTTAAAAAAATCCTAACAAGACTTATTTAGTAACACTTTATAAAAATATACGATCTCCCAGATCATACGGTTCATTTTGAGTTATATTCAGTCCAGAACTTTTCTAAGAACCTAAACTATAACCTGAGATGATACTTTTTTCTCATATTGCAAGATTTCTGTGAATGTGATTTTTTAATTTTCAAAACTAAATCATATTTTGGCAAGCATTAAATAAATATATTAACTAAAATTACAACCTCGAATAATTTTTTGAGACACTTAGGTTTAGCACTTAAAAGACCAAAAATACTCAACATGTTGCTAAAATTTTTTGATAACTAATTTTTAAGATGTTTTACCAGAATAAAACGTAGCTTATATGATTTTCCAACCCTCCCAAGTATATTTCTCTCTTCCTACGTTTTGACACGAAAGCAGGGCAGAAAAAAAATTATAGATAGAATAGTCCTTTCGCGGGATAGGGAGTTTCGTAGGAAGTAAAACCGGTATGAGTGGACGCAGCGTTTTCTGAAGGTTCTGGAAGTGCTGCAAACGTTTTGTAAAGAAACCAAGCAAACGTTTTGTCCATGGACTGGAAAAATATAGAAATCTAAGATAATCAACATGTTAAGTATATTTTTTTAAATCTATCATAGAAGTAAATATTTATCGAATACGAAAAAAATTTAGAAACTAAATAACAAAAAAATATATTTTTTAGCACAGTTTCTTACAATATTTGTTCTTTTTTCAAACAAATTCATTTTTTGATACTTTTTTTTTCTTTAAATACAAAATTTTTTTATTCTCTAATACTTTCTTTTTTTTTTGTCTAATATTTACAAAAAAAAAATCCACAAAATAAATATTTTATGTATTCCCACAAAAACTAATTACAAAGAGATTTTTATTATTTTTACAAAATTTTTCATATAAACTTATTTTGGGCATATTTATTTTCGGTATTAATCTCGAATTATCGAAATCGACGAAATATGTAAGTGAAATAATAACTTTGATCAAAAATGGAGGTATTAAAATTTACTTTTTCAAAATGATATAGAATATTTTTCAAATATGACGTTCAATTTTTCTAAAAAGAAAGTTTAGGCCTAAAAATACTGAATTATAAACTTTAGAATTAATTTATTACTTTCAATTATTTAAAATTAAACGGCAATATTTTTTATATACATCTCCTTTGTGACTAGTTTTCCTCGTTTTGAAACTACCGGCTCGAATAGATATAGTCGATTGAATAGAGTGGCTAAAGGCTTTCATTTATGCAGGACAGCTCTCTTAGCTAGGCTCTACCTACAAAAAACCCTATATGTTGGGTTTCCAAAATGGATGACAAAAAAACCAATAAAAATCTCTTTATAATTATCATAAATATGTCAACAATGAAGATAAAAAATTAGGCGTCTCTTAAACAAACAAACAAATAAATTTATTATACGCACTCTTCATGAAATCAAATATTTTCTTAATGATAATCAATAAGACGAAGAAAATAAGAATAAAAAAAAAAAAAAAAAAGAAACGATAAAAAGGAATATTCATGTATTTTTTTATATTTTAATTCATTGTTTACACCGTTATAACAAAGTAAAAAATATAAATACTGCTTAAAAATGTTGTATTTAAGTGTGTAAAAAAATATTTAAAATACATTATAATTTTGAGATATTTAAACGCAGTTTTTTGGTTCTCTCTGTTGATGACGTATAAGTACGTGATCTGTCAATTGGTGACAGTTCAATGTATAATTTACACTTTAAAAAAATAAATTTACAACACAGAATTTACACTCGTTATTATTAAGTTTTCTAATAAAAAGCCGTAGAATAATATAATTTAATGAAAAACCATATAAAATGTAAGTAATTAATATCATACAATATGTCAACAAATTTGACAAGCCCGTACTATGATGTTACGTTCGTATAAAAATTTGAATTTCCGTTTTAGAAATTTTTAAATGCCCTCACTGAATTTGTACTTTTATTAATTAATTTTAAGTAATTAAAAAGATATTAATTACTAAAATAATGGTTTAGTTGAAATGTCCAGTCATTAAAGTTACGGAAGATAAATATTTGAACCAAATATAAATTTCATGAATATTCCCTATAATTACAATTAGAATTCGAAATGAATTAAACGTTAGTGCGTTAGATATGTGTAATACTCATAAGCTGCATAAAACATTTGATAATGTATATACGTTGATGCAATAAAAAATAAATGCAACATAACAAAGCGTAAACAATCTTGTGATACTTCTTGTGGTGGCATTGGTGTTTTTGAGTATGTGCTGTACGGGAAATATCCAGTACGATAAAATGTCTCTAGCATTTCTTCTTTTTCTACGAATCGGGCACATAACCATTTAAATAGGCTGTCCTCATCCTTTGGTAACTACAAATCAAATAACAAAATAATAAGCTTTATTTTAAGATTTCATAAGCCCAACGTTCAAACTTTTGTTAAAGTCAAATAATCCCAATTTGAATTTTTGACCAATTTGAACTTTTCGGCTAGACTAATATACCAAAATTATTGGAAATAGTTCTAAATAGCTAAAAAAAATTACTTACATCTTCAATTCGATAAGTTCTATAAAAAAATAGTGTTTTACACGGCTGCCGATTTCCAAAAACAATTGTTGGTAAATCCAACGGTTGACCTTCTGGATATGCAACAGTTATATCCACAACCCACGTCAGTCGATCAAGTGGTGTTAAATTCATTTCTGAAAAAAATTTACATTTTAAAGTAATTTTTTTATAACGATGGATTTTCTCTTAGACTTTTTCACCTGATGGCAAGGCAAATGAAAGAATGAGTAAAAAAAACTTACGTCTTGGATCATCTTGTTGTACATTATTATTCCCAGATTCAAAACCATTTGGGGACATAACACTCAAGATATTCTTCATAGCACCTATCCTAGGTAATGTAACATGATATAATACAGGTAAATTATTTTTAACAGCATAACGTTGTGATGTGGCTCGACGTTTTCTTAAAAAACCCCCTTCTGGAAATAATACCATCCATTTTCTTTGTAATGGTATAAATACTTCATATAAATGATTTGTTAAATCTAGTAACGACTTTTCACGAGTATTTTTACCCTAAAAAATTTAAAAAAGGCGTTAAAATTATACAATTTTTGTAGGCTCAGCTACATCGAATTAGTTGTAAAGCAATTCCTGCTTCTATTTAAATAATTTAAAACGAGAATTTTTAAATGATTCTCAGATTTTGTATCCCGATTAGGGTGCTTAAAGGACGTTGGAGAACAAGGAGTGTATTTCGACGTATTTTGACCCGCTGAATCCGAATTTTCAGCTTGCTCATCGCTCAGAATGGAGGGAAATTTGGGAAATAACTCGAAATGATGAATTACTTACCGCAACAATAAAAAAATCTTTATGCATGACACTAACAATACCAAAATTAGTAAATTTAAATACTCTATCCATAATCCACATAATATTAGGCAATACATTAGGTTTGGCATTAAAACATGCCATTAACATGGGCACATCGGCAGTTGATTGATGATTTACAATAACTAAAGTACGTTCATCTAAACATTTTCGTATATCATCACCCATTTCTACAACTGTAACAACAAATACAATTCTAATCAATATATTTTCAACAAGACAACAACAACTTAATTGTTTAAACACCTTAAGTATCACTTCACTTCTACGAGAAAAGTTTCAAACAAATGTTATTCAACTTTGAAAAACATTTTAAGGTATAAGTAAGGTATATTAATTTTAGTCATAAGTTTGTTATGCTTTAAAATATTGATGCTACGAAAAAAAATTTGGTTTAGGTGTTCATAGAATCACCTAATTAGTTCATTTCCGTATGTCTGTCTGTCTGTCGTCTGTCGTTTGTCGTCTGTCATCACGATTACTCAAAAACGAAAAGAGATATCAAGCTGAAATTTTTATAGTGTGCTTAAGACCTAAACAGTGAGGTCGAGTTCGTAAATGAGCAACATAGGTCAATTGGGTCTTGGGTCTGTAGGACCCATCTTGTAAACCGATAGAGATAGAACAAAAATTTGTGCCTAACCATAATTATAACATTCCAAGGAAGCCTTTTAAATTTTCATATTTTATAAAATTGAATGTTTTTATTTTTATTTTTTCTTTAATCATTTTAGTTTAATTATTCGTCAGCAACCTTTTTTCATAAAATAAAGCTCGCTCAAAGCCTCGTGTATTAAAATATAAACTAACTTAATTAAATTTTTAATCAAAAATTTCTATTTACTTAAAAGAACGATAAGGTAATGTTTTAATAAGTCTGATAAGATTATTTTTAAAATAAAAAAATCAAATCCAGAAATATCCACAAACCAAAGTAGTGAATTTTTTATTCAGATTTCACAACCAATTTTTTATCTACAAGTAAATTCGTCATCAACGATTCAAATTTAAAAGTAAATTCCACTTCCTGGAAAATTTTCTTCTTAAAATCAGAACTACCGGATTCGAAGCAAGCTCTGATGAATAAAGTTACTGGATTATAAAGGTTCCGACAACGATTTAAAATATGATTGAAATAATTGTCATATAATCAATAAGTTTATAAACCAAGCCTTATTTTATCAAGGTTGCACTGTATTTTATAAGCGATACGTTAATATTATATAGATCAAGAGTCAGATGTAGTATTTGATGGTCATTTTAGAACAGCAGAAAATTTGAGAGACAGTTCTCAAAATCATGTCGAGCAACTTTTTTCCTCTATACAAATTTTCATAGCTGGGGCCTTTTTTTTCAGGGAGCCTTCATTGAGGCATTATTCGAACGAACAAAATTATCCGACACTTTAAAGTTTGATGTGGGACACCTTGCTTGGTTCGGTCTCCAAAAAAAGGAATATCGCTTCTTTTATTCAATTATATTCGCAGGAGACTTTTTTTGTCGTCTAAAAGAAAAGTCCTCGATTATGAAAATTTCGTGGAAGAAAAATTTATTCGACTATCAAAAACTACATTTGGTCCTAGACCTCGTAATATAGAACTTTTATCACATATTTATTCAATAAATATAATATGATAGTTAACGATAATATCAAATGTTTATTTTGAAGAAATGTAGTTCATTAAAACTTTATCGATTATTAATTAAATATTATTTATTTAAGGAAGCTCCCAAAAAATCACATTTTCTTAGGATCATCTTGAAATCGATGACATTTTAGTTACTTACTGTCGTATCCAGCACTCCATGACCACATCGAAACCATCGCTAACAACCAATGAAAAAAATATCCTTCTATCCTCCAATATGCATCTGGATTGAGTTTTCGTAACGGGAATAATAAAATCATCCATATTACATATGTGGGTATACAATATGCATTATTTAAAAGAACAAATAACGTACGTAAAAATGCTTTTGGTATAACTCTTAAGGAACTGAAACAAAAGAGAACAATCTATTATTTATCGATTTTAAATTCAATCATTTTGGAAAAATTTAATTCAATAAAAATTAAAAAAAGTTTCACTGAGTTCAAAATTGTTTACTCTTTGGGTAAGAAAGTAGAATTTAAAAATTAATCTTTTAACATGGCTGGGTTTTGACCTGAAGACCTTCCTCACGCGGAATGGATACAAAGACACTACACCACCGGGCCGTTTTAGTTATTGAAGTAATACTAAACTAAATTAGATTAAACTAGGATAAACTAGGATAAAATTGTTGTATTGTCATCGAGCCTTGATAATTGTGCAAATTTTCATATCCCAGTCTAGTTAGGAACGGAATGAGAGACACTAAGTAGAATTTTCGTAAATAGCTTCATTTTGTCGTTGTCTCTAAAGTCTCAGAAAATTTGGTGTCTGAGCCGATAAGTTATTCAAGATCAAAGGTAAGAAAATATCAGTTTTTCGCGGTTACCTCGATTTTTATTGCCTCAGTTCGTAAATGAGTAATACAGGTGGGTGTTGGATCCGTAGGACCCATCATCTTGTAAACCATTAGAGATAGAACAAAAGTTGAAATGTAAAAAATGTTTCTTATAAAAAAATAAACAACTTTTGTTTGAAACATTTTTTTGTAAACATCACTGTTTACCCGTGAGAGCGCAAATTGTATAGTATGTATTATATAAGAATATCAGTTACATATGTGTGACATGTATATATGTGTAATGTGACAGAGTAATCAACACTGTCTATTCATGGTATATTTAAATAATTAACTCAGTAAATTGTTTGTTTTCACTTGTATATTATTTTAAATTTAGTATTTTTTAATATTTTTAATCTGTAATGTAGGGTAAGGGTTCATTAAAGTTAATAAGCTTTCAATTATAATACAGATCCACCTTTCATCAGTTTATCACGCACTTAGCCGATTTTTTTATTGAATTAATTTATTATCTTTATTCATATTAATATTAATAATAAAAGAATGAAAAAGTATATTTATTTGTTTATATCGTTTTATATCGTTTTACAGCTTAATTCCTTACTGTAGAAGCGAAGGACGTTAGAAGTTCTTTTGAACTTCATTGGCTGGTAAAGCACAAATCTACTTTGTTAATTTATTGCTATTTATAATTATAATTTGTTTATTAACTTCTCGGTGCATAGCCGCATAAAGTAATACATAAAACTAGTTCCACCCGTGCGGAAAGTGGGTGCGACTGCGTTATAATCACGTATACTAAATTTCTTGCAACCAGTTGCGAATTTTTGCAACTGGGTTATTTGCTTGGGTTATTTTGTCATTAATTTAAACCTTATATTTTATTCATATTTCATAAAATTGTGTATGTAATTTACAAGTTGTCATACCAGATACAAAAAGGCATGATAAACGTTTGTCTAAACTTTATCACTGACAATTTCGAGAACAAAAAATTTTGCTAAGAAAAATACTTTTAACGAAAATTTAGTACTAGAAAAATATGAGTTCACGGAAAATAAAAAAAATCGGCACGCCATAAACAAAAATGTAAACCCAAAAAAATCGATAAAGTTTTTTAGTTTTTCCGTGAATTTAGTCTTCAAAAAATAAAATTAAAAATATGTTCTTACAGAGTGACAGATTTACAAAATTGAACAATCTTGAAGTTAATCATTAATAGGCCTTTTAAACAACAATTTACAGCGGAAAAAAATTACTCAAATCCAGAAAAAAATTACTTTATTTTTGATATAAATAGCTGTCAATAGTAACAAAATAATTATGTTCAGTGGCGTAGTAGTCCGCGGAACAGCATCCATTTTGTTAAAGATATTCCCAAAAAAAGTGAGTGATTTTAGTCCATATCTCAAAAACTATTCAACTAGTCAACAAATGCACCCGATTTCTGTATTTTTTGGGTCAAAATTACCTTATATATTGAGTTTTATCGAAATTGGAGATAAACAAAACTTTTCGATTTTTTGCAATTTTTTTAAGGGGTACCCCTTTGAAAAAATGGAGAAAAACACAAAAAATTACTTGGTTTTGAAACTTGATGAAACTCGGTGTATGGGGTAATTTTGACCCAAAAAGTTTAAAAATCAGGTTAATTTAATGATTGGATGCATAGTTTCTGAGATATCGTCATATTTGGATCGATTTTGGTCCATATCACAAAAACTATTCGACCAATCAACAAATGCATCCGATTTTTGTACTTTTTGGGTCAAAATTACCTTATATACTGAGTTGGGTCAAAATTGTACGAAATTGGAGATAAAAAAAAATCTTTCCATATATGGTATTTCAACAATTAACTCAATCAATTGCTTTTGTTTACTTGTTATTCATAGCTTCTAAGTTAACTTATTGAACTTGGAAAATTACAAAACTTAAACTTTGGACTTAATAATAAATAAAACTTTAAATTCTATTTTAAAAAATTACAAATATTAATACCGTGTTTTATAGGGTTCTGTACCTATAACCTGACAGAAACAAAGGTCTGTACTAGGATTATACTTCTTAGGAATATAATATAAAAGACGTAGATTCTACAGGTAAAAAAAAATGAGAAAAGAACAGAATCTCTTAGCGACTGAAGTTGCTGCACGTTAAAAAAGCCTGATTCGATCTATTAATGTTCGCCATACTTGTAACAATTGACTTGAAACTTTTTGCCAGTGGGTGATCCCAAGCAATAAAATTTAGGTTTTAATTTTTCACATAATTGTTAATACGAAACCCTTTATGTGCGAGTTTAATTCAGGCTTCATCATTATTTATACATAATATTTATCAAAACCGCAACTAAAATATTAATTTTGAATTTTTTTTTAATTACTTAGTTATTTTTAAATAATAATAAACGATTAATTATTTAATACAGCTAAAAAACTCTTGAAACACTTGGGAACGAAAATTCGATGCAACGTGATAAAATAAATATGCATTTAGTACTGACTGATGGTTGCAATATTAACCATTAGGAAAAAATTTTCACGTAAAATTATCCGAAAAAACTTGGGTAGCTTTATTTGGATTCTGGTAACATCTGCAACTTTGATCTATAAGCTTTTCTGAACAAGAATCAATTAATAAAATGCGCTCCTCGATTTTTGCACACTCAATCCTATCTAGCGCCTGTTCTATAACAATTTTTTTATGAATAAGACTTAAATTATAAAATGAACGAAAATGGTCGTAAAGTGCGAATAGGTCAATAAGTAAATCGTCATAGTCGTATGTCATAAACGGTTAATAATTGATGAATTGATTTACAAAAAAGATAGGTAATTTAATTGCACAATTAAGGACGGTTTTCCAGAAAATGGAGGCATTTCCCCCGCCTATTTTTGTAAGGATTGCATAAACATTCAGTATGTGATACTAAGAAAATACCTCCTGTAATTTAGTGCATTATGTACAAGAGTAACTAACTTCTACATAACCTGTATTAAATATAAACAAATACTGACCAATAACCCATTTCACACACGAATCGATAAAATGTGGAAATATTACAATATGTTTCAAAATTAACATACAACTAAAATAAATTACCATTTTTATATTTCATTTATTATGCATGGTAATTACATTTATTAATTAATTGTGCATAATTTATTATACTTATTACTGCCACATAGTATTACGAAAATAATGAGCCAAATATTATTTATTACTTTTTGATATACATAATAATTAATGCACATTTGCTTTCATTATTTTTGTAATACCCTGTAGTCAAATTGTATTCTATGTATAAGAATTCTATTCGCACCGTGCGTGAGTTTTATTGTAGGCGTTTCCATGGTAACGATACACTACTTTAATTATAGAATTGCATGGATGCATATATAATTGTTTGATTGCATTTATGACTTGCATTGAAAATTTAATATTATTGTCTCACAAATTTAAATAAATAATTATGATAATTTACATTTGAAAAATAATATTTGTACAATTTGATTTCTTATTTTCACAATTTTTAATAACTTTTATTAATTAGTGTTTTTCAATAATTTTAATTTGACATTTTCTATAACATTAACATGTAAAGAATTGCAAATTAGTCATAACAGCCTCCTTTATCGCCAAAATTTTTCACTGGAAGCGCTGGCATCGATTTCATTATCCCTACCATGACTACACACACAACGAATAATCATTATTACCCTTTTCAACTGAAGACAAATCAACAAATTGAGTTAATTGTTAAAAGTTTCCGATTTCCTGGTCCCATTTCAAAAAAAATCTCTTAGAAAATATATAAGTTATTTAATTTTCTAACGTAAGAGACCGAAATTTAGGAAAATATAGCTTATTTGAATGAAGTGTTTTAATGTCACAAAATTTTTTTAAAGCTAGTATATTTATTGCAAAACACTTTTAAATGTAAATATTTTATTATAGGAATTATTTTTTGTTCCCTGGTGTTTTTGGTACATCGAAAAAAGACCTCGCACAAATTAGATGTAATCTGTATTTCGGTCAAACTGTTTCAAATTTTGTCAAATGATAGTTTAAGTCATTCTAAAGAAAAATTCCTGTGGTCACAAGTCATGAAAATGACAGGATTTTATGTTATAGCTAAATTAAAGTTGGAAAATGTACTTATTTGTACAATATATACCTATGTGTGTATAGGCAAATACAAATACAGATATGTATAACTACATGCATACGTGTGTTTTTTAATGTAAAGGTGTTGTTTCTTAATTCTTGTTTTTTTGAAGACAATGTTACGAAATTCAACGAAGAAGCAGTGTTAAATGTTCAGTGGGAAATAATATGAAGTGTTAAGATCAATCTTCATCTACATATATACGTACATGATTTTTGACAATTAAATTACAATAATTTTATATAAATGAGTACATTTTCCAATTTTAATTTAGCGATAACTTGAAATCCTGTCATTTTCATGACTTGTGACCCATGATAACTTTTATTCAGAATGACTTAAACTATCATTCCCCAAAATTTGAAAAAAACTTGACCGAAATGCAGATTACATATAATTTGTGCGGGGTCTTTTACTTTAAGTGTTTATTTTGAGATGTTTTCGATAGGGTGCCTTTTTTGTTATAGACTCTTATACAGGGTTGCAAGATGGGGCGATTTATCGCGAATTGGGCGATTTTTTTCATGGATACGCTCCTTTTTTTGAGTTTGGGCGACAAGTTATTTAGAAAAAATCAATTTCAAATTACCTGGTAAATTCAAGTCTGTTATGTCTAAAGTATTTTCAAACTTTTATTGGGCGACTGTTCAGAATATTTTGCGACTTTCGATCACAGATGGGGCGACTTGAATGAAAACTTTCTGGCAACCCTGCTCTTATACTATGTGGATCATAAGATTCGTACTAACATGAACAGCTTGTTACATTTTAGTATACAGTGTAGAGGCACCTTTAGAATATATTCATGAATAATTTAATACCTAATAAATTGTGAACTATTTATTATTCCTTTTATTAAATACAGTGAATTATAACACATGATTAATAAATATTTAAATAATCAAACAAAAACTTTTTTTTTTTTTTCATTATTTATATTTACTAATCAATAAAATTAACAATTTTTATTTTTTTTATTTTACATATTTATCGGTATTTGAAAATATTGTAAAAAACCAAATAAAAATAATAACAAATAAGGTCAAAAGGTAACGTGCTAATGTCAAACTAATTTTATCAAAAGCATGTACAAATAATGTCATCATTATTAAATATTTAGATTAGTTTGTTAATTGACTTATTATGAGGCCAATCACCACTAATTAATAAACACTCATCAATTATTTAGTAATATTTATTAATCGATTTATTTTTACAATATTCGTTTTTTTAACCCCCGAATTAAAAAAGTTGGGGTGTCATAAGTTTGACGGCTATGTGTGTGTGTTTGTCTGTGGCATCGTAGCGCCTGAATGAATGAACCGATTTTAACTTTTTTGGTTTCATTTGAAGAGTGTTTATAGCTATGTTTCAAGTGCGAGCTTAGAGTTTTGCACTCGAAAAAACTTTTAAAAAAAATCGATGATCTTCAAAATCGATTCAGTTTGGAAAAGGCATGACATATAATTTTAACATATAATTAATTACTATGGAAATGAATGATCAAATAAACCTGGTTCAATTCATTTCGAATAGTGAAATGGTAAAATAATTAGGTAATTCAAAACAATAATTCAAAAGAACAAAATCAACTCAAATATTTCAATTTCAATTAAAATATTTCCAAAAATTTGTCCCAAAAAATGATAGCTCTCTAAATATCCTTTTCATTTCATCTGATGTCGTTGACCATCATTTTGATATTGATTTAGAGCCTAAATGGCCGAGCGGTCTAAGGCGTTTGTCGTTGACTGTTTGTCTATTTAGACTTAGGTTGCGGGTTCGAATCCAGGCAACGGTAGTGTGAATAATTATGATAAATGAGGGCGGTAGAATTGATGACATTGTCGTCGCTTGGATAAGAACGAAGTAACCGACTCCACCCACATCAAAATGTATTTGTAAATATGTTTGTAATTAAATAAATAAAGATTAACAAATAATGATCTGGGTGGCCTCTGTTTTAGGCGTATATGTCAGAGAAACGGAGGTTAAACCACATTATTATTATTATTATTATATTGATTTAAGAAGGAGTGTTATAAGTTTAAAGTGTTTATCTGTGCGTCTGTATGTTTCTCAGTGACATCGTAGCCCCTAAATGGGCGAACCGACTTGATTGAGAACATTTTATAGCTTTTCCAAAAATCTTTTTACAAGGAATAAATCACAGTTGTCGGAGGTTTTTTAAATTTTGTAAATTTTACTTGTTATGCAAAATGCAATGAATATTTGGGATTAAGCTTTATTCACCCTCTAAGTCAAAAGTTATGGCTAGTGGTGCTTTTGTCCAAGGGGTGTTAACCATCCCTTCTTAGGAGTGAAAAAATATATGTTGAAAATGGCAACGGAAATCGATAGAGCGATGAAATCGAAGCAAAAATTATTATCGTGTCAAAATTGGAACTTTATCGATGCAGAACTTTTTAAGTTTTTGTCACAGACCCTTTTCAACATCTATTTCAACCCCTTACAGCCTTTTATTGCATTAAAAAGTAGCCTCTGTCCTTTCTCAGGCTCTAGAATATCTCTGTACAAAATTTCATTTAAATCGGTTCAGTAGTTTAAGCGCGATTGCGTAACATACAGACAGACAAACAGAGTTACTTTCGCATTTATAATATTAGTAATTAAGTAAGGATTACAATATGTAACCTTCAAAAGTTAGATTTTGTATTTTAAAGGGACTAGAATTAATAATAATTGAAAACACCGGCAATAGAGCTAGGAATTTGTAGGTATTTTCATACTAAAAAGATTTCTGAGGCTGCCCGAAAAATTTTTTATTTCTGCTACAAAGTTCAGTCACAAAATATTTTTTATAAGCAGGTTGGTTGTGCAAATATACCGATTTCACTGTTATTAAATTTATGTAACTCCAATTGATTTATTCGTTGGCCAGTTGTGATGATTAGTCAAAACAAACGAAGCTAAGTGGGGATAAATTAACAATTTGAAAGGCAAAGTTAAAAAAAATTATACATATCTAAAAATAACTTTTTTTTTAAATTATGACATACAAAAATTTTGTCTCAATGAACATCACTAAAAATAATTTTAGACCTTCGGCCAGGTATAATATTTGATAGTCATTTCAAATTTTTCATAAAATCATCTAAAAAGTCCATTCTCGGTTGTCTGTCCGTCTGTCTGTCTGCCAACATGATAAGTCTATAACGAAAAAATATATCAAGCGTAAATGAGCAAAATAGGTAAATTGGATTTTGGATCCGTAGGACTCATCTTGTAAACTGTAAGAGATAGAACATAAGTTTAAATGTAAGATAAGGTCCTCATAAAAAAATAAACAACTTTTGTTCCAAACATTTTTCCAGAAACATCACTGTTTATCCGTAAGGGCGCAAATTAAACAACAAATACCCCGACATCATTCCTGCTGATACTGCGTATATGACCATAGTAGTTAAACACGCAGTATAATATTAAAAAAAAAAAAAAAAAAAAAAATACCCCGACAAAATTATGGTGTACGGAATCCTTAACTCGCACTTAAAACTGGACGTTCAGATTTTCAGTTCTCTGAAGGCCCCCAAAAAATATAACTGGTTAATTATGATATATTAATCGACAACTATGACAAGTTTCATTAAATTCTGAATGCAAAGTCTATTACCAATAGTACTACCTTAAGTAATTATTTATAGTTTTTGTATAACATTTTATTTACTTAAAAATAATTTGGCATACAAACTGATAGATCGAAAGTTATATACAAATGAAAGTATTTATTCTAAGTTCAGGGTTATTTTCATTAAAAAATATTCATTTATTATTGTTGTTTGTTTACTAAATTTTGTATACAAGTTTAAACATCAAAATTAACTTTTGATTATGATTAATGGCGTAAACTAGATAGACAGCAACAAAAAATTAACTTGTGTCAATTGAATCTTAGGTTAAATTCGATTTTTTACTTTAATAAGGGCAAGTACGGATTCAAATTAATAGAAATTTGATGTTTATTCGCTCCTGATTTCCTTTGATAACTTTTTGTATCGTTATTCAATATTGAACAGCAACTTTAACTTTATGAAATAGTCATAATTTTGTCTATAATTAACAATTTCGCCTGATTATTTTGGCAACAAAAATTTGTTTTAGAGCACGCAATGTTTTTCTGGGTAGAGTTCTTAAATGGCTTCTATAGTATCCTCATAATATAAACCATCGTAATCATATAAAAACATGGAAATCGTATAATCTCTGAACTTTGATTATTTTCATTACTAACAAAAATTGAAATATTTTGAAATAAATGCAATATGCCAAATAAGTTGTGTTTTTGAGAGGTCATTTCTTATCACAATTTTCAGACATAATATTATTACAATGAATCACCAATATTTTCAAATACATGAAATTTTCCGGTACAAAAATTCATAGCTATTGCTTTTTGATGTAAAAACTATGAATGAAAAATTTACATATAATAAATAAATAGGTAATTTTTAACCTTAAAAAAGTTTTTAAATTACATAAATTATTACTTTTAGTTATTCTATTACTTAATGCATTATTTTTAAGAGATGTTTTAAGAGATAATTTATTACTAAAACGTCTTCAAGGACTTTACATAAGTAATTAATTAAGGAAAAAAAAATTAAGTTTTAAAAAAAAAAAATATATTTAAAAAAAATAAAGCTCTTATTAGTTCATGCTAAAATTTTGAAGCAGAAAGAAAACAAAAAGCTTTTATCTAAAACAAAATCTTAAAAGCTGTATTAATTTTTTTTATTGGTTATGTACACCTAATCATAATAAGAGAATCATCACACAAAATTATTTTTAATCAGCGCGGTATCGATACGAAATCTAATAAAAAATAAATAATTACTTACTGAATTAAACTCATACTGTTTAAAATATTGTCCATTATTTATTTTATCACAAAAATCATATAATAATTACACAAAAAATATAATTAAGGAAATGATATAATAATATTTGTTGCATTTCAAAAAATATGTTTCAGCATGTTAAAAAAAATGTATGCTAATTACAAAAACCGTTTACCCCGATATATTACAAAAAAAACGCGAAAAAACATTAAAATAAAATAAAAAATTATAAACTAAAAAAAAAAAAAAAATAGTTGATCTTTCAAGAGAGTCAATTTAGAATTATAAATTACGTCACACGGACTTTCTTCTTTTAATCACATGTCGTCTCTTCTGACATCTCAATTTAAATTTTTTTTAGATTAATTCATGTTTTTTTTTTGTATTTGAGATGAGTTTGTCTCAAAAAATAAATAAATTTGTGTCATCTATACGATAATGTAAGAATTGTTTTTGAGTTCATTTATGTATACACAGTGTCACACACACACACCACACTATTTTATAATAAAAAAAAAAAAAAAAACACCACCTATATTTTAATACTAAAGTTGTAACACGTTTGCGGTTTGAATATATCTCTGTTTAATCTTCTTTTCACTAGCCTGCTGCATAGTCTGTGACTGCTGTGTAAACGACTTTATTCGTGAATTTGTGTATGCAATATACCATACATTCAATAGACGGAGTGCCGACCGTAAAAATACTTTTATTTCTGAGTCATAGGGTATTCCACTATTTTTGAAAAAGTTCTTCAAAATGTTCATTTTGCTAATAAAAAGTCACCAAAAATTTTATTTCGGAAAAATACACACGCTTTCTTGCCAAAAATTTAAATTAAATTTTAAACCTTTTTTAATCACTAATTAATTTGACAGATATATTCATAGACATCTGATTATAATATAAATATAAATACTTATTATGTATGGATATATTATATCCAGCTGTCTACACTGAACTAATTAATGGTCTATGAATCATACCGCTATGACATCACATCAAAGCTTACCCGCGTTTTAGGTCACGTGGTATACAGTTTAAAAATTACGATTTTTAATTTTAATATTTTAAAAGAAAAATGTGCTTTTATGACTCGAAATCAGAATATTTAAGTAACTTTTTTCAAATTTCATTATTTATTTTTGACTAACCATAATACCCTATTCCAATTTGTAAAACGTACTGTATTTATCAAAATTTCAATAATTAAGTAATTGATTTATTTTGTAAATCTTCAGAACGATTGCGTAGAGAGATTCTCACGCTTATTTTATAAATTTTTATACCCTGTATATATGTAATATATATCAAGGTATACTAAGTTTAGTCCCAAGTATATAACGCTTAAAAATAAAGATGCTACGAAATTTTGGTATAAGTGTTATACCAAATCTATAGTCTACAGTACAGAAGAGGGTATAGTACGTTCACTTATACTCTCACAAAAGTTCGTGAGTAGCTTTCATGGAGGTTATAAAGAAGGAGAACGATCGCTATGTGCTAAAGCATTAGCGCATCTGTCCCTGAAAATTTGTTGAATTTATAGTTCATTTTTCAGCCACCAGCCGCGCTGTTGTCGGTAAGTAGTATATTAGCGCACAACAGCCCGCATTTAATGAGACAACTTAGCGATCCCAGCGCCTCACTTATTTTGTCAATATTTTGGGGACAATATTTTCTATTGCGATCGTTCTCCTTCTTTATAACCTCCATGGTAGCGTTATTTCAGTGTACCTAACCTACAACGTTTTCATTTACGAAAACTTTGAAACTATTATTACATGCATATATTTATATTTAAAACATGCATTGCGTAGAAGTAAATCATTCAGTCAAGTATTTTTACGGTCGCCGTTTGGACCAGTGTACAGTCAACTCACTATATGTAAGTAACTACAATGTATCTATAAAGTATATTATACAGATAAGTTTTGATATGACGTCATGCTATTGTATGTATATAAAAATTGTTGATTTTAAATAAGGTGGGAACTATTTATTTTCTTATCTGATAATAAATTTTATAATTTACTTAAGTACGTTCATTAATTTCGATAAATATTTTACGTACACTTTTATTTTTATATTCGATGATAGCATTCAATTTTTGTACTTTGCTCCGATAAAGGTGTGTAATATATGAATACTTAGAAAATGACCTTTAGAAAATAGGGGGGAGAAATGAGAAATTTTTTTGCCTAAAAATTTCAAAATTACAGCAATATTTCAACCATTCAATTCGACGGTGGGGTTGCTGGATTTTCTGCCAAATCTGTTCGGTTTTCGAAAATGTTCAAACGTTCGTTTTATTATAGGGAACAAATTTTTAACTTGGTACCCCCCCCTACCTCTTTTCAACTATGAATATGACCAAGAGTTGACGTTTAAAGAACCTTGAAGGTCAAATTCAAGAACTTTATGTGCGTCCCTACATTAATGCTACTTTTGTTTACAAACAAAAATTCAACATTTTGAATCTTACTGTTTCCATAGCGATGTAAGATCGAAAATTTTTGTATCAGAGACTTTCTCTTTCTCCAAAGTGAATCCATCTTATATATTCTTTTTTGATATTTTGTAATGCTCAATAATTTATTTGTGATTCGAATAATGTCGAAATTTTAAAACACTTGAGACAAAAATAGATGTAAATAGTTTTAACCTGAGTATTCCACATTTTATTCATACAATATTTTTTAATAACAAACATTAAATTAAGTACAGAGAATTTCGAGAATATTGAAGATAAAATTATCATTAAATGGTTTTTTGATTATTTGTCAGCAGTATTTAAGAATGTTATTTAGTTTAAAATATTTCATTATTTGTGATTAAATTAAACATAAATTCGAAATGTACTTTTTAAATAAAATAATTTTGCTTTGTAATGATTAATTGTAATTTTCCTATATATTTTTATAATTATGCGTACTATAATAAATAATTCCCAAAATAGAAAATCGTAACAGTTTCATTTTCTTTTGCTGTTTCTTAGTTAGTTAAATTAGATTTTAATTTCTGTAAATCTCATAAAACGCGCTGAGTACGATATATGGTGACCATAAAACTTTCTCGTAGGACATCATAACCTCAAATTTTGAAATATTCATTTTTCGCGATTAACATAATTTTTTGTACATTTTAAGCATATTTAATATTAAATAAGGTAAATTAACAATCTATTTTGATTAAATTAATCCATTTATTCATTGTTAGGTAACAAAAATAACTTTTACTGACAATGAAAATTTGTGATTTTCGTTAATTAAAGTAAAACTGTTATTTTTGCATCAGCTCCGACACCGGATTCGTAATCTACGTAAAAAATGCTTTAATTTGATTTTTCCTGGTGTTCTAGGAGCATTTTTAAGCCGTGCCTGCATAAACTATATTTTTTAAACTTTATTACAGCTCTGCATATAAGTTGGTTACTTTTAATAGAACTAAATAAACTGAAAAATCCCCTACGAAATGACAGTTTATATCTGTCAAAACTAAGTACTTGTGTTGCATTATTATCAAACTTCAAATAAAACCCGGTAAACAAACATAAAATTTTGCTGGAAAACTCAATTGCATTTTTCTGCAATTGTTTTCAAGTATAAATTGGTAATCATGCCTCCGATAAAAGTGAATAACGTAGAAGCTGCCGAAGAAAGTGACGGCGATGGAGATATGTCCGGAGGTGAATCTGAACATTCAGTATCAAGTCGTGATGGAGGTCGTGATACTAGTGACGGTGATGAATTGGATTCGGATGATAGTTCAGAAATGGATGAGGGAGAATGTGCCCGTCGTCGAGCAGAATGTATGGAAGATATTAGTGAACTCGAACATCAATTTTCTCTGCTTCGAGAACAATTGTATCAGGAGCGTATTACACAAGTTGATACACAATTAATTGAAGTTAAAGGTGGTAAAAGTCAAGAGTACTTAGGACCATTACAACGTTTAGAGGAGAATAAAAGAACGCGTACAGAAGTTGCTGGAATATTGCGACAACTTCGTATGACGAATATTCGTAATAAATCCGAAGCTGAAGAACAAGCGGCCTTACAAAATTTAGAAGTACGTAATTCTACATCAAGTAAAAGAACTAAAATGTATTTTAAATCCCTAAATTAGAAAGAAATTGAAAAATATTTACACCATAGTCATTTTGTTTGAAAATAAATTACAATTGCCACGTATGCCCTTTGTATACTAAGCGAATTTCCAACATTTTTCGCTTGAAGCATTATCATATGCCAATTTAAAAAAGACACCCTGTATACGAGGGAAAAATAAGATCTTTGTAATACAGATCTGTTGCTCAAGGTTTTTTTCCCCGCTATGGACAAAACTAGCGAGGTCTCAAAATCAAAGTTATTTAATTCATTTTTCTTTTTTTTTCAGAGTGAAAAAAAGTTAGCTTGGGATTTTATTTACGATGACTTAATGGATAAAATTCGTCGATTAGAAGAAGATCGTCATAATGTTGAACTAAGTTGGGGTGATGGTAGCGAATGGGGTGGTCGATCACGTTCCCGAAATTCGACACGCCGAAAAGCAGTAACTGTAACTGGTCCATATATTGTATATATGCTTAACGAACAAGATATTTTAGAAGATTGGACCACAATTCGTAAATCATTAAAACGATCGCCATCATAACTATTATAGAATATCTCTATTACGATAGAGATTCAATAAAACGATGTAAATATTGATTGAAGACCTAAATAAACCCATTTGTTTTCTTGTTTCGTGAATTTTTAACAATTTCAGTCCGAGATGCTCTTACATGATGGTTTTTCTTCTCCTAATTTAAAATATAAAACACTGCCATCTCCATCTATTAAGTAAATAATTTATTTGAATTGACTTGTTTTGTTTCAAAAAGTCTCGAGCCGAATTAATCTTGGTCTCTAAGAAATATTTTGTTTTTTTAATTCTAGGCTTAGCCCTTGATTTCTTGATTTCAAGGAAAGTTTTTGTAATTAAATTTAGATATACAAACGTGTGTAATTATATTTTTTGTAAACAAATAAAGTTTTTAAAATTTAATAAGTGTATTTTTCTAAGATGTATTCTTAATTTGAAAGGACTTAGCCTAATCAACAAGCACGACTAAGGAACGCAGGGCCGTAACGAGGGTACATAGCGCTGATGGGAAGTATTTAGGTTGCAGCTTATATATATCGGGATTGGTCATCCCAGCTGAAAAGAATGACTCAAAATTAGTGGGTTTCAAAAAGCATTCCAACCAGATCGGATCAAATCAAATCAAACTAAAAATGTTTTGCTAGATTCAAATTAGTTCCAAGGTTTTCCTGAAGACTGGAAATAGTAGAATTGTATACTGCAAGATGTTAGGGATTTCGATATAAAAAAAAATCAGTTTTCTATAAAATCGTGTATTTTAAAACAGTCGTTATTTACAATATTAAAACTTTTTATTAAAACAACTATCACGCATCGAATAACGTATACCGTTAATTGCAACAGAAATACCAATATTTAAAACTTTTTCTAAACCCACAAAAAGAATATTTTCATGGGAAATATAATAAATCAATTTTTTATTCATAGAAAAAAATTAAATTCATTTAGAATAGTCAGATTGTTATAAATGCTTAAAAAATTACTGTAAAAAAATTGTTTTGTTTTTAAAGATGGGGAATTTAGCGGATAATTATTTTAATAGGAAAGGTAAGGCTAAACATATGTTAAAATTCCATTCGTCACACAAAAGCTTATTATTGCAACTAAGTTGCAATAACCGTTTTATGTAGCCTAGACGGCTAACAGTCTTGATCATTGCACAATAATAAACGTTCTACTAACTGGGTGCAGCGAGTGATACTCAGCTGTATGGTAAGCAATCTCTAATGAATTGTCGTATATCGGATTGAATGTTCCAGTTAGTGTAACTACTACTTGTAAGCTTGATGCCCGTGACAGTAAAACTGCACTTATACGGATTTCGAACCTGGAACCTGGATAAAACTTGGCACACCTGGTCCATATTGTACCTATCGTTAAATAGTATTGATTCATATGCGAAATTTCGAAATCCGTGTAAGTGCAGTTTTATTGTCACGGGCTCCAGGGCTATTGGGTCCCCAAAGAAGTTTGTATATTTACGTTCACGTAACCTACGCTTAATGTATCATATAAAAGTTTTAAAATTGGAATGGAAAATTTTGTGAATAGGCCCGTATAAATTAACAATATTAATAATAAGGGTGAATGTCTGCTAGTAATTAAGTAGCGTCTAAATAAGTGCAATAACTTGAACTTCTAAGATTAGATATGAGATATCTGGTTCTAGCTCAAATAGATATCCGTCTTAAGAAATTGTTTAAAAATCACAGATTGAAGAATCTTGATTATTAATTAATATATAATAAAATATAATAAATTGACATACCCCATTCCAATATGAAATCTAGTGGTCTTACAATCGTATTATTTTTTTCACTCCAAAATAACAAATGAAAATCATGAAACAGTTTCTCTTTAAGTGTAAAAAAATATTTAAAATACATTATAATTTTGAGATATTTAAACGCAGTTTTTTGACGCTCTCTGTTGATGACGTATAAGCACGTGATCTGTGAATTGGTGACAGTTCAATGTATAATTTACACTTTAAAAAAATGAATTATAATAAATTATACAATTTTTATTTGTGATAACAAAACAATTCGTACAAAATCAAAAACCTTTATCTTAAAAATGTGTTAATTCTATTATCATTCTTTTACAAACATTCAAAAACGAGTTCCATATGGATAAGTAAATAATAAATTTATTCACGAAAAAAAATCCATCATTTTAAAAAAAATGATCCTAAAAACTTATTTATAAAATCGTTTGGGTTAGTAGGAGGTATAAAGTTTAACAATTTACTCACAGCTCTCAACCAAATTAGTTGTTGAAATTCAATAAATACGAAATTTCTAAAAAAATTGAGCACTATTTACAAAATTTATCGAAACTTATCAATCTATACATTTTTCCAAGTTTGTGATTAATTTTAAAAGTTTTCATTTACTCAACGTCTATTTTACGATTACGAATTGGATTTTTTAAAATTCTAAATTTTTAAATATTGTGAAAAAGTACTTCAAACTTAGTCCAATGCTTGCCAATGAAATCACTCTAGAAACTTTTTGAATAGAACTACTTAGGTAAAGTAATACAAATTTTTATTCGACATCGTCAACTATTAAACCAGTGTTTGAAGCTCCAGCACGTGTTTGTGAGCCCAAATCTGACATCCTTGTCAGCAGCATATGGAAAACTTGAGGTGGCAATGTTGATTGAAATACCTTAAATAAAAATAAATCATTTTTTTAAGTTCGTCACATACTCTGAAATACTTAAAATAGAGATAGTTTTTAGGCTTAGGTTATTATTCAGACACTATCGTGTGTTTAGCGTGAGTCCCAATGGAGCAGATGATAAACGTGAACAGAATATAATCTAAGTTTTTGTAGTTTATTTCTTAAGAATCGATTTCCCGGTATGATAAAATATGAACAGTAAAATTTTGTGTTCGAATGACCTCATTACGTTTTTGGTGCGCAACTTATCGTGGGCACCTTTCACTTTTTAGAAATGCGTAAGTATAACTTGTATACTTGTGTGATGTCGGCAAAGCATCTATTGTTTGAAACTGACAATAACCTGACGGACGCAACACACAGTGTAGTTTTTACCCTTCGATACAGAATGATTACATAGATATTCAGCCAACGTACATAGTACGTCTTGGGATTTTATCGGGTTATCATCGGAACTCGACCTCACTTTTAACAACCTGGACACGCTATAAAATACGTTTCAACTTGATATCTCTTTCCGTTCTTGAATTATCGTGTTTACAGACAGACGGACAATCGAAAATGGACTAATTAGATGATTTTATGAACACATATACCAAAGTTTTGTTCATAACATCAATTATTTTAAGCGTTAAAAATTTGGGACTAAACTTAGTATACCTTGATATATTTAATATATATATGGTATAAAAATTGCACCCCTACGACCGCATAAACATAAAATAATATAAATTGTTTATTAATTACTTGAAGTAATTGATGAGGCACTCCGCAGGCAGCAACTGCATTGGCTAAATGCTCAACACCTTGTTCTAATTCACCCGTAGCTAACATCTCTTCTCCAAGTTGTACTTCTTGTAAGAAATACCTTCGTACAGCTTCATCATCTTTAAGATCGGGCATACCTTCTGTGGGTTTAGCTGCATGTGTGCTATTTGATTCTTTTTGCGCTTTTCGTTCTAAATAAATATTTTACGAATTAAGAGTGAAACTTTGCTTATAAACAACAGAAATAATAACTTACTTTCATGTAACTTTTTTTTGAAATCCGGCTGACTACGCCTCTGTTTATCGAAATAAATACAATAACCTAAAAATATTGTACCACATACTCCAGCAGCAATTCCAATCGCAGTTTTTGATATTTCCGGCACCATTATTGATTTTGAATATATATCATTTATTTGTATAAAATAATTAAACTAAGACGTTCCTTTTTTTGAATATTAAATAACCTATCGGGACCAAAAGATAAATTGCAGTAAAAAAATGGGGTTGGTGTTACTGATTTCAACGGGAATCTTTAATTTTACAAAATCAATGTTTTTAATTTAGAGAAGGTTTTCGAATTGTAAATGTAACGATTAACTCTAAATAGTTTACTATTTGATGATTGCGTAAAATAAGTTACGCATTTTAATATGATTTATTTTATTTTTTTGAAAAAAAAAAAAAAAAATGTTATCACATTAAAATTTTTTTATAAATTTGTGTCAAAAAGTACTTTAGGTTGTTATAGATACCAGACTTTTTAACATTTAAAACAGTCTTTTGTATCATAGTTAACTTTTATGATTTAAGGTCTGTTCCTAAATACAACTACCAGCCGTCATGCTGGTCATTAGTATGGGTGCGGGACGTAAAATCACTTAACTTATCGATAACCGACTGAAACTTTGTAAAAAGCTACAATCAAACTCGTAAAAACAATGGACTATGACAACCTTACCAAACCGATTGCAAAAATGAAGGATTCCGGTTATTATTATAAAGGTAATGTATAAATTTATCTAAAAAATAAACATGACATATGGTAATGTTACCAAAATGGTAACAATGTAATGGTCGCTAACATAGATGTATAATATTATACATATCTTTTATCTCTATGGTTGCTAAAGTGCTAATATACCAGAAATTGATGAGGTTTTTCTTTTAAATTAGTTGTTTGTAAACAGTATGACGTTAAACTAAGCACATCCTCCTCACTTTCGACTTGATTTTTTCCACATTTAATCACATGACCTGCTTTTAAAAGTCTTCCACCTTCAGTAAAATTACGATTACTCGGTTTTGTTTGTCCCCAACAATAAATTTCATTAACATTAATCATTCTCTTCTTGAAAAATTGCACAAATGGTATGTATAGCCATGTGATTTTTAAAATTTGTCACTTTATGTCAGCCATGTTTTTTAGCTCCGCCCATATGTCAGATCCCAATATAATATATTGACATTTGTCAAAAGTCGATGGTCTATAACACTAATAGTCTGTGATCAGTTTACATGACAGTCTGTGATTCACAGACCATACACATGTGTTACATTAACCTCTTTGGCACGCTCTTTGGTTACATCTGACCATGAAGGTTATAAAGAAAGAGAACGATCGCTATGTACTAAAGCATTAGCGCACCTGTCCCTGAAAATTTGTAGAATTTATAGTTCATTTTTAAGCCACCAGCCGTGCTGTCGTCGGTAAGTAGTATATTAGTGCACAACAGCCCGCTTTTAATGAGACAACTTAGCGATCCCAGCGCCTCACTTATTTTGTCCATATTTTGGGGACAATATTTTCTATAGCGATCGTTCTCCTTCTTTATAACCTCCATGGTTGCCTATATATTTATGTAATAAATTAAAACCTGTGGTTACATTTACATCTAAGAATCTTCTATTAATATAAACAAAATGGCGAGTAAGTCATTTCAAAACGACAATACTGATTTATTTATCAGTGAAGAACAAATAAATAGAAACAAATTAAACGAATTAAATACAGAAGTGATTATTAAAAATGAAATATTTGATGTGAGTGAAAGTGATTCAATAGATTATAAAGAACCATTCAAAGGTGGACAAGAAGGAATTAAAGAAGAAGGAATACTTGAAGAAACTGATATTAAAATGGAGAATGAACGAATTAAACTTGAACAACAATTAAATACTGAATTAATTATTAAAGATGAAATATTTGATGGAAATGATTTAGAATTTCATTCGACTAAAAATGAAGAAACATTTTTAACATGTGAAGTGTGTGATAAAACTTTTAATAAAAAACACCATTTAACTAGCCATAAACGAACTCATACTGATAAAAAACGTTTTTCATGTGAAGTGTGTGATAAATCATTTAATAGAAAAATCGATTTAATTGTGCATGAACGAATTCATACAGGCGAAAAACCTTATACATGTGAAATGTGTGATAAAACATTTGCGCGGGATTCTTATTTAATTCAACATAAACGAATTCATACAGGTGAAAAACCTTTTCCATGTGAAGTGTGTGATAAATCATTTAATAGAAAAATCGATTTAATTGTGCATAAACGAATTCATACAGGTGAAAAACCTTATTCATGTGAAATGTGTGATAAAACATTTACGTATAACAGTGCTTTAACTTCCCATAAACGAACTCATACAGGTGAAAAACCTTTTTCATGTGAACTGTGTGATAAATCATTTACTAAGAAAATCACCTTAATTCGGCATGAACGAATTCATACTGGGGAAAAACCTTATTCATGTGAAATGTGTGATAAAACATTTACACAGACCAGTCATTTAATTCAACATAAACGAACTCATACTGGGGAAAAACCATTTTCCTGTGAACTGTGTGATAAAACATTTACGTATAAGAGTGCTTTAACTTCCCATAAACGAACTCATACAGGTGAAAAACCTTTTTCATGTGAAGTGTGTGATAAATCATTTAAAAAAAAACGCGATTTAATTCGACATGAACGAACTCATACAGGAGAAAAACCTTTTCCATGTAAAGTGTGTGATAAATCATTTAATAAGAAAACCGACTTAATTCGGCATGAACGAATTCATACTGGGGAAAAACCATTTTCATGTGACATGTGTGATAAAACATTTGCACTGGCCAGTAATTTAATTCGACATAAACGAATTCATACAGGTGAAAAACCTTATTCACCTTATTCATGTGAAATGTGTGATAAAAAATTTACGCATAACAGTGCTTTAACTTCCCATAAACGAACTCATACAGGTGAAAAACCTTTTTCATGTGAACTGTGTGATAAATCATTTAAAACAAAAAGCGATTTTATTCGGCATGAACGAATTCATACTGGGGAAAAACCTTTTTCATGTGACATGTGTGATAAAACATTTGCACAGACCAGTCATTTAATTCGACATAAACGAACTCATACTGGGAAAAAACCATTTTCCTGTGAACTGTGTGATAAAACATTTAAACAAAAAAACAGTTTAATTCATCATGAACGAACTCATACTGGTGAAAAACCTTTTCCATGAAAATTTAAAACATTTACTTTTGTTATAAATAAATAAAAATCGTTAGATATTTTAAATTTTGTTTTATTTTTTTAATTTTCCTATCCTAATTTTTCTTTCAGAACAATATTATCAATTAATTAACTATTTAGTACTCTGTCAGGAGGTGGAAAAAAAATCATGTTCTCCTATTACATAATATAAATAAAATTTATTCCACCAAAAACATTCTGTTAAAAACTAGCCAAGTCTCGATGGAGCTGCTTGTTTATCTCTAAAAAGTAATGAAATCTAGACGAAGTCGTGCCAAGTCTTAGGTTCCTTACTGCGATTTCTTTATTATTATAGTTAATCTTGTGTGACTTGGCCGTTGAAGGGTACACAAGGATACAAAACCAGGTACTCCATGACACCATTGCACCAATCTGTCGCCAGAACCGCTACCCATTAACGATGGAAAATTTCCACTTGGATTCAATAAGCAGTCAATTGTAGGCTTGATAAAGCTTAGTATTTCAATAATACTTATGTATAAGCGAGCCAAGTTTTGTACCCTTGTGTACCCTTCAACGGCTCAGTCACGCAACATTAACTAAATAATAAAGAAATCAGAGTAGCAGCAAGGAACCTTAGACTTGGCACGACTTTCCGGTTCTGATTCTTGTACAGAAGCAACAATTTTTATAGGTATTTACGCCTACGTGCTTTATATCCGGAGGGTTCTATATTTACGCCTTTGTAAAGGCAGTATGTCGATATCTAATAGTTTGGTTGGACTCGATTGGTTGGATAGTGTTTTCTAATCAGGGTCACCATGTACTCCAGATCTTCGATTATCCTAGTTTTTATAGTTTGCCCTTTATGTGGCCATTAAACCCTATCTTTGTACCAAATTACAGCTCTCTGAGTTTATGGAAAGTAATAGTTCTATTCTGATTATCATGAGTAAGTGTCATAAATGCGGTTGGTTATAACATCAGAATCGTCTATTCGTTGTGAGCGTAGTCATGGTAGGGACAATAAAATCGATGCCAGCGCTTCCAGTGAAAAATTTTGGCGTTAAAGAAGGCTGTTATTACTAATTTGCAGTTCTTTACATGTTAAGGTTATAGAAATGTCAAATTAAAATTATTGTAAAACACTAATTAATTAAACTTAATGCATTAAAAATTGTGAAAATAAGAAATCAAATTGCACAAATATTATTTTTCAAATGTAAATTATCATAATTATTTATTTAAATTTGTGAGACAATAATATTAAATTTTCAATGTAAGCCTTAAATGCAATCCATACAATTATATATGCATCCATACAATTCTATAATTAAAGTAGTGTATCGTTACCATGGAAACGAAACTCACGCACAGAGCGAATATCTCATTGTCAGATAAAAAAAAATTCATAAGAATTTTTATCAATGAGAATATGATACAAAATTCATTTACAATGTTAGGTTGGTATATTTAGTTTTAATGTTGGTGGGTTGGCAGTATTGATATTACTAATATACTTGTCTCTTTTGGTTCAATATAATATCTATATATCTTACTCATTTATAATTTTATTTTAAAGCAGCCATGTTTTTTGAAATTTCGACCAATAGAAATACTATAAAATGAATAAAGATCTTTGAAAATTCACAACTGGAATCATGAAGGTTATAAAGAAGGAGAACGATCGCTATGTACTAAAGCATTAGCGCACCTGTCCCTGAAAATTTGTAGAATTTATAGTTCATTTTCAGCCACCAGCCGTGCTGTCGTCGGTAAGTAGTATATTAGCGCACAACAGCCCGCTTTTAATGAGACAACTTAGCGATCCCAGCGCCTCACTTATTTTGTCCATATTTTGGGGACAATATTTTCTATAGCGATCGTTCTCCTTCTTTATAACCTCCATGCATCTGACACAATCTGACACTGTCAAACGTCTATTTAAGGTTAGATCGTAAATGTTGTGAATATTTCAGATAAACATCAAATTTCTAATTTTTGTACTTAATTAAAAAAATTAAAATCGCCATAGAAAATGGCAATGAAACTTGATGAATTTAATAAGATTGAAAAATTAATTGTAGAACATACAGGACTGAGCCGAGAATGTTTTAAAATTTTAACACAAACTTTTCCACAGTAAATTTTCCAATAATTCTCTTTAACTTTTGTTTGAAACCAAAATTATCCTTGAATTTCTTTGTTTTTAGCATTAAATATGAAACTTTACAAAGCATTATTTCATATTATGCTCGAACAAAAACGGTCAAGTCAAAATTATTACGTTTACGAAAGAGAATTATTGACGAGTATCACCAAAATATAAAAGCAAATGAACCGCCAGGGATTATATTACGTTTATCGGTGAAATATGATTTTGTTCCTACTATATTAGCACGACTTTTAATTGAAGATTATTTAAATGAAAACGATCTAGTTAAAAATCAACAAGTAATGAAGACAAAAACGAATAAACTATTAAAAGATAGTACTTTAATAAATAATGCGGATTTAGCTTACGAAGTTTATTTGGTAAGTTAATATTCATAGATTTTCTAAGATATATTCGATTTTTCTCCAATTAGGTATTTCATACTGATGATGACTACTTGATAATAGAAATACGTTTTCATATAATACAAAATTATTTAATACAGACAATTGATTTACTTTTAATAACAGATCGGAATGTTTGTTCCAGTGTGTGCTGAATGACGATTATTTTGGACCTATATCAGATGCAGCAAAACAGTAAGATTTATTCACAAACTCAAAAACTTTTCCTTATAGAAAAAGGGAAGGGAAATGATTTCGTTCATTCGGCACTTAACACAATAATAAATATTTTTAATAAAAATACATTTAGAACAAAATTATTTTTTTGGCATTTCACTTCGCGCCATCTATGAACGTCATTGTAAAGCATAAATTAAAGATTCGAAAGGATGAACGAGATACAATTTATGGCCATCTGCTCCACCAGGGTTATATAATATACTCTATGCATTATGCCTATTTTAAACAAGCTATCCCTATTTCGAGTGTTATGGAAGAGGGGTAGGTGAGAGCAAAGGAGGTGAAGGCTATAACGCGGTGGTCTTTGGTTTTAAACTCAGCGTAGCGGGCGAGTGTCATTATAATTGTTCTATATTTTTGGATCAAAATTGGCCTTATGAAGATTATTTGTAATTATCAAATTCTGATACAAAATTTTTCACGGAGCTCCTTAAAAAAATCGAGGAAAAAAATTGTCATTTTCAGTAATTTGTCATGTTAGTTTGACGATTGGACGAGACTGTTTCCGAGATATTACTTGTAAGCCTATACAAGATCGATATCTTAAAAATAATGCTTTCCTTCAAGCAAGATACTCTATTTGTGACTTGTTAATGAATTTTAGTTTTGTTATTCTATTTCAGTTGTATCGGTTTAGAATATGAACAACGATTAGTGCGGATAGCACGCGAGAACAAATTAATATTTCAGGATGAAGAATTTTTACGAAAAGATGGATATGATAAAACACCAGATATTAAATTGGATGTGCCAATTGCTGTAAATGGTACAGTCA